>NC_053158.1:44253113-44587176 GCF_016835505.1 Polypterus senegalus
AAGGGAGCTGGAGTCAGCAACACAGGATCGGACGGTGCACCTTTCCTTTGTCCGTGTGAGGGAAGGACCTAAGCCTATGTCCAGATTGACAGCCCTACTGTGGGCCATGGAAGCAGCAGGGACCTGTACCTGTAGACCACAGAAGACAGATGGTGTCTGTCATGTAGGAGCCCTCCTCAGCTGCAAGGTCCGTAAGGATAAGCTGGGGAGTGGATGGTTTTACTGGACTGCACCAGGGCACGTGTTTTAAGGGATGGTTTCCTGCATTGTTCATTTTTAACCTCGGGTTTTTAAACAAAAAATATTTAATTGACTGGATTTTAACCTCCACAGAGACACTTCCTTTTTATGGAGTATTTATTTATTTATATAACATTACACACTGCATTTTTGGACTCTTATTTTGGTTTGTTTATTTTAGTAAAAGCACTCTTCACCACCCCCTTGCTTGGTGTGTTTGTCCTCATTTGCTCAGCTTATCCCAGTCATGACTATTGGTGGTGGCCGGTTGAGGAGGCTCTCAGTGGAACCCAGTAGCATGGAGCTGACTAGTACTGTCACACAGTGTGACATTTTAGTCCCATTTTTAGTATTACTTTTTTTTAAGAATGTACGTGATTCATAATGTCCTTAATTTGATACCAGTTATATTGCAGAAATGTCTTTTGTTTGCTTATTCAGTGTGTCTTTGTTTCCAAGGTTTTTCCAAATGATATAAAAAATATTTCAAATCTGGTTCAAATATTGCTGTTTCTCTTACTCTGTTGTGCTTATTAAAGAACACAATTTGTAGGTTTTTCCCTGTATTGAATTTTAGAGAAAACAACCCTATTCAAAACATTAAAAGGAAATGGTAGCCCACATTTTTCAAAGAAGTGTTCATTAGGAATTGTATTGCCTGAGACTGGGCTTAAACTTGATGCTGTCCTTGGCTCAGTCCCACTCTGCAATTAAATCCAACTGGATGAGTTAAAAAAGATGTATGTTAGGTTTCCTGTTTATCCAGTTCATGACAAGGCTGTGAATTAAAGAGCTAAAGATCAGTTACAGGCACAAAGCAAGACACAGGAGTCTAAGTACAAACCCTATCTTGGGTATAATTGGTTTAAGAGGTGCAATGTTAGAATATGGAGGTGAGGAGAGACAGCAATAAGGGATAAAGCACAAGTCCATTATATTGTACTAATGGATAGCACAAGGATGAGCTCTTCAGGCTATGGAAGTTTTTATTCTGTAAAGTTTTTTCTTTAGCCACTTTATGCTTTAAAATTGATTGCAGTATATCAGGAACTATCACTGTACAATATTTATCAGTCATAAAAGCCATGAAGGCAAATATAACATGCCTGGTGATAACTGGTAGCTAAGTTTTCCTCAAATACACAAGATCCATCTTATTTGTACTACACGGAAAGGCTTTCAGTGAACAAAGGTGGTGTATTATCGTGGTATTTCCCTCTACTTGCCCTTTTACCTGTTTCCTCAAGGGTAAGGGTTCTCGTCAAGTTCGTTATCGGGTTGGTCTACTGTTGCACTTTAAGATGAACACACACACACACAGATAAACACACACACAGACCCTAACCACAACAGTGCTCCATGAATGAAACACACACGCTGATTAACCCTTAGCACTTTAAACCACACAAGTGCTATAGGAATAACAGCCTGTCATTCAGCACTTCAAGAGACTTACTTATTTTCGGCACGAACAACAATACGATGTTTTAGTGATATCTCAGACCTAAATATTACTTTTGGTCTACAAGAATACATTTAAACATACAAAGACTCAGCACTCTTGACTATAGGCCATTCAACAGCCAAGAATACCTTCTTTATCGTATTTGTTCCTTCTATTGAGTATAGCGCTCTTCACTCTCAGCCATATAAACCTCGCAGCACAGAAATAATGGCAAAAATCCGGCTGTCACCAGGTGCTCAAAGAAATCTAACTTATTACTTCAATCACTCTAGACATTAAGACAAAGCATTGAAAGTTAAAAGCAGCATGGTATTTATTACAAGAATAATAATAATACCACAAGAACAAAGAATACTAGAAAATAGGTAGTGATAGGAAAGTCTGAATATATAGTCTTTAGAAAAAGCTTACGAAAAAGTTACAGATGACAAGGATGAATGTCCCAGGGAGGCGTTTGATTTAGCAGTCGGTGTTCATGATGCCTTTCTGACGACCAGGGCCGTCTTCGTCCATTCCTCTTCTTCTTTCTTCTTCTCCCTTTGCTTCTCTTTCTTCTCCCTTTGCTTCTCTCCTCTTCTTTCCAAACCAAGGCATATTTATTATGAAATGTCAAGCCTTGGTTTCACAACACATGCACCTGATTGGCTGGCTGTCCAAATGATTGATGAATTAATTCACTGTCTGTTTTCCCACACAACAAAACCTTTGATGTACTTTGAGGTAGCACTCCCAGGCTATAAACTAAACTTTGTTGTTCCAGATGTCCATCCATAAAATGTTCAATAGCCTGAGGTACCACCTCAGCATCCTTTCCCGGGCTATAAAACCAAATTAGCACGAAGCTATGAACAAGTGTTATAAAAGTAAGGTGTAAGGGAAGAAAACCTGCTTTAATTTGTTAATTTCATCTGTTGTCTTGTCTTGAACAAAATATAATGGAAACCAAAATGTACAGATTTTATACACCATAACAGGTGGGTAATTCTTTCTCATTTTCTGTATACTTCAGTTTACTTGATAAAAAATCACTGAAAGTTTGGAATAAAATGGCTAAAATCTGATTTATATGAATATACACTATATACTAGCACATATTTTAGAAGAGTAAGCATATGAATATGAATGCATAGTAATATTAATTCTAGAATTTGTAGTACAGTGATCCCTCCTCGATTGCAGGACCTGCGAAAGGTGAAAATCCGCGAAGTAAAAAACATATGTTTATATGGTTATTTTTATATATTTTAAGCCCTTATAAACTCTCCCACACTCTTATAAATATTTCCTGCACAGTTATACAGCATAAACCCTTTATATTCTCTTATATATTAGGTAAGATTCATTGAAATTATGTATGTAAACACACTGTTTATATACTACGCACAAACATATGTATCGTATATCATTGAGGAGTTTTATTTAATACGTAATACAGTTGTAAACACATTGTAATTGATTAGGTAATATAAAAATAAAAGAATCTACAACATGTAAATATAAATAAAACCTAAATGTTATTTTAAAGATATCGAGCGTCTCCGATATCACATATGTTACAGCCATTATGATAGAGAGGCCACCAGCAATAAATACGTACAATGCAAGACAAATTGTAAAAAATGTGTGTATAGTTACACTAAAAGTACATAAGTACATTGGGTACTCACCAACAATGAAACAATGACTTCTCCAATAACGATGAGATAAATGTTACTGCGGGCGGCATGGTGGCGCAGTGGGTAGCGCTGCTGCCTCGCAGTTAGGAGACCTGGGTTCGCTTTCTGGGTCCTCCCTGCGTGGAGTTTACATGTTCTCCACGTGTCTGCGTGGGTTTCCTCCGGGCGCTCCGGTTTCCTCCCACAGTCCAAAGACATGCAGGTTAGGTGCATTGGCGATTCCAAATTGTCCCTAGTGTGTGGGTGTGTGCACCCTGTGGTGGGCTGTTGCCCTGCCCGGGGTTTGTTTCCTGCCTTGCTCCCTGTGTTGGCTGGGATTGGCTCCAGCAAACCCCAGTGACCCTGTGGTTAGGATATAGTGGGTTGGATAATGGATGGATTGATGGATGGATAAATGTTACTGCACAACAAAGTAGTGTGTTACAGCTCTTCTAAAGGAGCCTCTTCAGGGGACTGTGGCGCTTGGGCTGGGCACAGCCCTGGAAGCAGTAGCAGTAGCAGATCGTTTTGGAGACATAACGAAGGGCTTGACGACATACAAAGATAAACAAAAAAGAGCACAAAAGTTAACTCTTTACACAGCGAAACACGTTGATGCTGAATGAGCGAGACGAGGTGCTGGCTAATGCAAAGCGGAATCGAATGCTGCTCTCCGTTGCTAAGCTAATCAGCACCCAGGAACTTAACTACATGCTCTGATTGGGTAGCTTCTCAGCCATCTGCCAATAGCGTCCCTTGCATGAAATCAACTGGGCAAAACAACTGAGGAAGCATGTACCAGAAATAAAAAGACCCACTGTTCGCAGAAATCCGTGAACCAGTGAATAATCCGTGATATATATTTATTATTACATATAAAATCCGCGATAGAGTGAAGCCGCGAAAGTCGAGGCGTGATATAGCAAGGGATTACTGTATGTTAAAAGTGAAGAGTACAGTCAAAGGAGGCCCACTGCATAAAAGTTAAAACAAACCAAAAGTTTTATTTTAGTTTTAATTTTAGAAACATTTACCTCAAAAATCTGATATGCTCACAGAGAAATGTGAGTGTTACTTTAACACATAAAAGAAAGGACCACAATAAACCACAAAAACAGTTTAACGGCCATTGAATGGATTTACTTGCATTGGTCAGTTTCCTCCAAAATCCCCTGTCCCAACTTTGAGTGTTTTTGTGAGTCTCGTTCTTTACATGTCACCCACACCACTGATATGCATATCATTTTTTTCCTCCTTTTTCACTATTTGCTTCCATCACCTCAAAAGATAAATCTCTCAACCTACTCATTATCTGTCTTTTGATACACATAAGCCAACGATTTCCTGTTTAGAAACCAGAATATACATTTTTAATTATCAAAGCAAGTCTTTTTTTGAACACAAGTGCTTAGCTTGTTGTAGCAAAATTTGTGAGGAAGGCTAAGCTTTGATACATTTTTAATGGAGAAGTTTTCTCAGGGCCACACAGACCAAATAACAGTCCAGTTTCCATGGAAACACACATTTTATATAGAACCCTGAGTTACACTGCAGACATATTTTTTAATAAGATCACATTCCAAAATGTAAAACACAATGAATTTTAAAATACCTTTGAATTGACTGGAGTGATGGTCCTGGATGAGAACTTCTTAAAGCAAGTTTATCATTTTCAAAAAGGCCACCATATCATGCAGTATTCTATTGAGCCCTTTGGTAACTCAGTCAGCATATCAAGTGGCACGTTTGTAAGTTTCTGTTGCTGTAGAGTAATGCATTTATAAGATATGAAAATATTTAAAATTGCATGATTAATATACAGTACACCATGAGATAAATGCTCTTAAATACAGTGTTATTTGAAACATTTGCATATACCAACATACAGTATGAAATGTTAAGGGTGTGGTAGATTAAAGGTTTTCTCGCACCCTTGGACCCTCAGACCACACGTCAGACACCAGGTAAAAGTCCAATTATTATTTATTATTTATAATAATATGCACAAAGCACGCTCCTCTCCACAATTATCAAATAAATAATACTCAAATAACCAATCCACCACTCCCAGACGCTTAGCCACCCTGCCACCCAGCTCAGCTCGCCGTCTGGGAGCTCCCACAGTCCTTTTATACTCCCTGACCCGGAGGTGTTCCTGCCCAACAGTCCACAAGTCCTTATTCCTTCCGGGTCAGGGTAAATAGTCCTTTTCTTTTCAACCCGGAAGCCTGTCGCTTTTCCTATGACGAACTTCCGGGTCATAGGGCACAAAGAACTCTTCAGTCCTCCCTGCAGCTCCCTCTCGTGGCCCCCATGGCATCCAACAGGGCGGTGCATAAAAACTCCATTGTCCGTGATGCCCTGCTGGTCTTCTGGGAACCTCCATGCTGCAAGGAGGGTTCCACACAGCGGCTTGGGGGTATTGGCCGGGATAAACAGCCAGCCATCCTCCACAGTATTCCCCCCCAGCGACGAATTATAAAGATTCGGAGCGGCCTGCCCCGAGAGGGAAGTCTTCCTCCAAGAGGACATTCCGGTTGAGCCTTGATTAATCTGAATATCTTGGTCCCTGGAGAACCTAGGGGGAATATTATTCCAATTCGATATCTTGTCCCCCTCTCTCCAAGGACAGTATCGCCAAATGTGGCCCAACCTTTGGCACCCATAGCACTGCCTCCGTCCTCCTGGTATTCTTCCCCTGAAAACAATTAGGAAATGTTAGGTCCGCCCCTTGTTTTGCTGGGAGTGAAACCCCTGCCGCCTCTAATGGTGCTTTCTCTCTTTCTTTGTCAGGAGACCCCCGTTTTATTTTCGGGATCTCCTGCTTGATCTGGGGCTTGTCCACAGTCTGAGTCTCTTTACTAGATGAAGAGAGACCCTTTACTGTCTGCACCCCTTTTACTTTATAAATTACCGGTGGCGGCGTCTTTAGGGCTGCCTCGCTCCGGGATTCAGCACTGTCTAGCTGCACCGGATCGATTAGCCCTTCTGCCGACCACTCGGTTAATGTACCGGCTTCTCTTGTAGGGTACGTAGTGTACTGGCACCCGCTATTTATTAAAAGCGGGCCCGGATTACACTGCGTCCCTCTTGTTTTATATACGGTACGGGTTTCACATACCTGTACCGCCACATTATGATATACGGGAGGCCCCCCACCAAATCGCCGCACGTAGTACCTCAGCTTCTCCAACAGCGATTTGGCTACCGCTCCCAATTCACCGACGATCTTCTCAATGGTCGTCAGTACCTGTAAAACACTCTTTACGGGCTCGATCAAGTGCTCGAGTTCCCGCAAGTCAATATTTATTTCGACCGGCAGAAGACTTATTTCCTCGTCTGTCTTCTCTGCCGGCCGGGAGACAATGAGCACGCCTGCTTCTGGCACGTGCTCTGACGGGTCTCTCGGAGGCTTCTGGGACTTGGAGTTCTCTAAGGCAGCGGTCGAGGATCGGGTCGCTTCTTTCAGCGGACTGATGTCTGTCTTAATTACTTTTACGACATCCCTAACAGCCATTTCCCGACCCTCCGTACCTTTTTTATTTGTGAGCGGTGCTCCGCTTCGCCTCTCCTTTCCCTTCGAAAAACAAGTCCGTCTTTTCTTGGGCGAAGCCACAAACAGCTGGACACGGAACGTTACCTTCCTGGAATCCCTCGTGGTACGCCCCGTGTCCCTCACCGGCACTCGTAATGCAGAAGTCCTTCAGGTTACTCGGTTGCCTGAACGAGAGCGCGACATTGCGTTCGGGTTTGTCTTCTGCCTCCCGCAGAGCCTTCGGATGGACATCTGGGAGGTATGTACATGGGACATCATGTGTTAAATTAAAAAGATTCACAAGTACATTTCCCGCACATACCTCATTGGAGACGTCCTCCTCCGGGAATCTCTCCCGAAACGCATAGCCGCTCCATGGCTCGTCTTGAGCGTAGGCAATGCCGAGCGATATACCTCAGCTGTTGCTGGCGCTCTGCTTTGTCTTCTTCTTCCCCATGACGTCCTTGGTAAATCGGGTTGCTGGCGATTTTACCTGTGTGTGTCGTGACGCGGTCTTCCCGGCGTATTCTGTCCACAGTAAAAAAAATTTCCCAGGTCCTCTGCCAAACTGACGGCCAGAGAATCCTGCCGGCTACGCCAACTGTGGTAGATTAACACTAGAATTACCAGAGCCTACGAAAAAACTCGTAATTCCGTCCCACCTTAAACTGCTTCTTAAATCCCTTCACACCTCTCCGCCAGCCTTTGTCTTCTAAATGTGCTGATAAAGAGAAGCCGGCTATTCCATCCCCCACCAATTTAGAACGTACACGAACTTCTCTCAGCTCATGCCTTGATTGAGTATCTGGGAGTGAAGTGGAGTTTTAGAGTGAAATAATAGATCGTTGTTTGGAACACACGCATTTCATGTCTGTTCCGTTTCTACAGTAATCTGTGTCAACACATTGTTAAAACAGAAACTTTTTTTATATTCTAGTAGTAGATGACAAAATGTAGGCATAAACTATATAATGTATGAAGCCTGAAGTCCAAATAGCAAAGAAACATTTTCACAAGAATAACACAATTGCACTTTTATTCAATCATATAACTGCAGAAACAAAAAGCCGCCTTAACATGCGACATTGACACCAGTTTACTATAACTGACTCCGTGGTTCAATAGATCAGCCCCGCTTGGGAATCAAGGGTCACGGGTTCGATCCTGCGCCTCCCTTTTGAGAAGTAAACTGTTCTTAGTCTTACTGTTTTAGAATAAAACATACATTTGATTTCAGTCTGTAACAGCCGTGCAATTTATGATCTTTGTAAAGGTTAGCTTTTTTTTTTATTCACTTTTCACTCTCTCAGTCGCGTCAGAATCAATCCATACAACCCCATCTGACACGGCTGTTTTCACTAAAGACGCGCTTATAGCTCTGCAGTGTACCACGATGCATACTAACGCCCCCCCGGTTCTGACACACAAACGCTGGCTAAGCTGCCTTCTTCGTATCTCACCGTCACTTGCTTTTCTTTTTATTCAGTTTTATTGAGTGTTCCTGCCAGTCCCCGCATGTTGCTGTATGCTTTTTCTTTGCACCCAGGACATGCAGAAGAAAGAATGGTAAAGACCAGTAACTTCGGCGCTATATGCAATCATCAGACACTCCCCATCTGCCCGTGTCGCTCAAACACAGGAACATATATTGGTGTAAAAGTATAACAAAAGTGCACTTTTATTCAAGTGCACTTTTTCCATCGCCTTTTCCTGTAAGAAGCAGTGTACACACTTCTCTCTATGCTGTGGTTTCTATTACACACCTGAAAGAAAGACAATATATGTGAAAATATAATCGCACTAATGCAATATTATTTGAAAACGAACAGCGCCAGATCGGTGTGAATTTATGCAGGAACTGGAAATTCTCTGATGCGGACCTTCCCCAGGGAAGAAAGTACAGTGTGAGGTGCTCATTCAGTGTAATAGAAACCATAGCACAGAGAGGTGTGTACACGGCAACAAGTACACGGTCGTAAATGTAGGAAGGACGGTCCTTGGGTGTGTGGGAACTGTTAATATTTGAATGTGATGATTTTATATAGCACGGAATGAAAATCTGCACTTCTTAGCATTGCACCATGCAAGATGTCGATCAATCGCCTACTGTATCTTGCTTTCTTTTTCTTCGGTTATACAGGTAGTTTTGAATAAAAGTGCACTTGTTTTGTTTGCAAATGAAGTGTCTGCGTGCACTTTTCGTGGCATTACACGTGTATTTTTGAGCATGCCCGCTTGAGCAGTATAAAAGTATTGAAAAGTATAACAAAACAACGGGCAGATGGGGAGTGTCTGATGATTGCATATAGCCAACTTACTGCTCTTTACTATTCTCTCCTCTGCGTGCCCTGGAGTACAAAAGAAACAGAATACAGACGCGCTTATAGCTCTGTGCTGTACCACGATGCATACTAACGCCCCCCCGGTTCTGACACACAGACGCTGGCTGCTGTCTTCTTCGTATCTCACCGTCACTTGATTTTCTTTTTATTCAGTTTTATTGAGTGTTCCTGCCAGTCCCCGCATGTTGCTGTATGCTGGATATTTTCACATATATTGTCTCTTTCTTTCAGGTGTGTAATAGAAACCACAGCATAGAGAGAAGTGTGTACACTGCTTCTTACAGGAAAAGGCGATGGAAAAAGTGCACTTGAATAAAAGTGCACTTTTGTTATACTTTTACACCAATATATGTTCCTGTGTTTGAACGACACGGGCAGATGGGGAGTGTCTGATGATTGCATATAGCCCCGAAGTTGGTCTTTACCATTCTTTCTTCTGCATGTCCTGGGTGCAAAAGAAAAGCATACAGCAACATGCGGGACTGGCAGGAACACTCAATAAAACTGAATAAAAAGAAAAGCAAGTGACGGTGAGATACTAAGAAGGCAGCTTCGCCAGCGCTTGTGTGTCAGAACCGGGGGGCGTTAGTATGCATCGTGGTACACTGCAGAGCTATAGCGCGTCTTTAGTGAAAACAGCCGTGTCAGATGGGGTTGTATGGATTGATTCTGAACGCGACTGAGAGAGTGAAAAGTGAATAAAAAAAAAAGCTAACCTTTACAAAGATCATAAATTGCACCGCTGTTACAGACTGAAATCAAATGTATGTTTTATTCTAAAACAGTAAGACTAAGAACAGTTTACTTCTCAAAAGGGAGGGGCAGGATCGAACCCGTGACCCTTGATTCCAAGCGGGGCTGTATCTATTGAACCACAGAGTCAGTTATAGTAAATGGTGTCAATGTCGCATGTTAAGGCGGCTTTTTTTTCTGCAGTTATATGTTTGAATAAAAGTGCAATTGTGTTATTCTTGTGAAAATGTTTCTTTGCTATTTGGACTTCAGGCTTCATACATTATATAGTTTATGCCTACATTTTGTCATCTACTACTAGAATATAAAAAAGTTTCTGTTTTAACAATGTGTTGACACAGATTACTGTAGAAACGGAACAGACATGAAATGCGTGTGTTCCAAACAACGATCTATTATTTCACTCTAAAACTCCACTTCACTCCCAGATACTCAATCAAGGCATGAGCTGAGAGAAGTTCGTGTACGTTCTAAATTGTTGGGGCGATGGAATAGCCGGCTTCTCTTTATCAGCACATTTAGAAGACAAAGGGCGCTGGCGGAGAGGTGTGAAGGGATTTAAGAAGCAGTTTAAGGTGGGACGGAATTACGAGTTTTTTCGTAGGCTCTGGTAATTCTAGTGTTAAGGGTTTTCTCGCACCCTTGTACCCTCAGACCACACGTCAGACACCAGGTAAAAGTCCAATTATTATTTATTATTTATAATAATGTGCACAAAGCACGCTCCTCTCCACAGTTATGAAATAAACAATACTCAAATAACCAATCCTCCACTCCCAGGCGCTTAGCCACCCTGCCACCCAGCTCAGCTCGCCGTCTGGGAGCTCCCACAGTCCTTTTATACTCCCTGACCCGGAGGTGTTCCTGCCCAACAGTCCACAAGTTCTTCTTCCTTCTGGGTCAGGGTAAATAGTCCTTTTCTTTTCAACCCGGAAGCCCGTCGCTCTTCCTATGACGAACTTCCGGGTCATAGGGCACAAAGAACTCTTCAGTCCTCCCTGCAGCTCCCTCTCGTGGCCCCCATGGCATCCAGCAGGGCGGTGCATAAAAACTCCATTGTCCGTGATGCCCTGCTGGTCTTCTGGGAACTTCCATGTTGCAAGGAGGGCTCCACCTGGCGGCTTGGGGGTATTGGCCGGGATAAACAGCCGGCCATCCTCCACAAGGGTTATCATCAAAAAATCTGGGTTTTCTAACTTAATAACACCATGCTATTCTTATGTTGCAAGGATAACAATTTTGCCATCATTCCTTTCCTGGAGGATCTGAGAAAAAAGGACTACACATTTTGGAACTAACATTTTTAATAATTTATAATTAATGAAAAAAAAGTTTTAAGAAAATCTCAGCCATTCAAAGTGCAGCATGCAAGGTTTGGTGTGTATCTGTGATAGTGATTCCAACAGTCAGGATGACTGGAAGGAATAGGAAAGATGACAGCAACATCTGTCTAGCAGAGAGAATGCACAAGAAGAGAAATAAATTAAATGGTCAAAGGCTGTGAGAATAAAAGAAGCAGGCTAGCAGCCTTTTCAAACAAGGAATCCGGGTGTCTGACCAAAGAGAACTTATATATGTGAGTTGCATCTGCCAGGTGAGAGCATTTATGCTGATTTGGTGTCTTTTAGTATTTGTATGTTTTCACCATTTTATTTTGTATTGTTTATCTGGTGATAATGAGTTTTGTCACAATGCCAAGATGAATGCTATGTCATGACAACACATTTGAGGTCAGGTGGTTGCAGTAATCATTTCCCCTCATTGCGTAAATTATGTAACTGCATGATGGTCGGATACAACTCTCACTTTCATCCGTAAACTGTTTATTATGTAGTAAATCTCCTATCTGGATATTATATACATATAGATACCCCAAGAACCATCCCCCATGCTTTTTGATCTTTGATTTTATATACGTATATAAACACAAACCTCAGTAAAGGAGGTTAAGACCCTGATACCATCAAATCCTAGAGAATTGGAATTCACAGACTCTTTTGTTTACTGGAATGTTTAACATATTGAAACTCATTTTCATTTGTGCCAGGGCTTTTAATACAATAATTTCCTTAATATTTGTTACCATATTTTGTTTCTTTTTTCAGTTATTGTTAGTTTGTTTAGGGCTCAATTTTTCATGGTTGTGGTGCTTATTTTTATTTGTTCTCTAGGACCTTGTTTATGTTTAGGCAGACACTCACGTCTGCAAACATGCACACAGGTGAACAAATGTAATCCTTGTAGATTCAACCAAAATGCCTCTATAATTAGTTTACTTTTTTTTAGGCTAGAAACATGTGCTATTTTCTATATGTGGAATTTATGTTTCTGCTAAAATCTTGCTGTTTCATAAGCATTTATTTCATATTACAAAATTGTCAATGATTCGTTTTTTATGCGGATTCTCCTATTTAATACCACTAGGCAGACTGTTTCATTTTTCAAAGACCAGCCATTTGCCCACACACTGATGACTAATTTAACATGGGCTTCCATGCTAAGCTTCTTTACCTGTGGTCTATTATAAAAGCAACCCGAAATCTTTGGCAGCTTTATACAGGCTAGTAGAAAGTCATCTCTTCTATGCAGTTAAATTGGCTGCCAGACATCATCTTTCCACTCTTCCATCCTGTTACTTCTGATGCCACTGTAGCCAAAGTGAGTGATGAGGCTGAACTTAAATGTATTATTTTCTTGAATGTACAGCTGCATGTCACCTATGCAGCGACACACAGCACACTAATTCACTACATCCCTGCAGGCAGCATCACCTCGTCTTAGATGTCATGCCTAGAAAGTGCACACCATGTCTAATCTAATTATATACAAATGCCACACATACAAGGGTTAAGTGTAGCAATCCAGTAATATATCCACACAGGATAGAAACTCCGGGATTCACGAGGCACACCAATCAAAATACAGCCTTACACTGCCTTGCAAATTCTGTAGCCTAGTCAAGAAGTATTGCATCTCAGTTAAAATACATTTTGATGTAAAATAAAAGCAAGATTAATGGCACTGTACTTCTCTTCTAATTTCAGCCTTCAAAACAAAATAAAAGTATCAGTAATACCAGCTGTGATGGATTAGGATACTGAATTATAGGACAGGATGGTGGCTGAAATTATACAAGCTGGTTTGGATAAATAGCACTAAAGCACAACAAAACTGAAGTAGAAAAACAGACAATAAAATCTGTATGGATAACTTTTATGGATCAAAAGTGAGGCAACCAGCACTCAGAGGAAAAGATAGTAAATATGCAGGACAAAAAGGCAATAGAAAAAACAAATCAACTGTGTAAAATAAACCAAGGAGCTGCTACCTGGATTTAATATGGGAACTCCTTTCAGTTAATACAAAGTTCCCTAAGCTTCTAGAGGGTGTTGTGTGTGGTGCTGTAGCCAAAGACCACAATAAGTCAAGATCAAGTCAGACCAACTCTATGGCTGGGAGGTGTGTGGCTAGCAGAGATCAAGTCCAAGTCCAAATGGCCAGTCAAAACCGGAATAAAAATGAAGTCCTATTTAAGACTAAGCCTTAACTAGAACTCAGCTGGTTTCTAGCTCAACTTTGCAAATTCGCTGGAATTTGGAACCATCTGACACTTAATTATATTATACACCTATAGTTTCTCATTCACAGTCAATAAATTTAAACTTTTAAAAGGATATCACTAGGTGTTCAGTGGCGAGGTGTACACAATGTGTAGTAGTGAACATGCAGCTCGACTCCCAAACAAAAAAAAAAATTGATCAAACACCAAATTACAAAATGAACAAATTTTCTTAAAAGTTTGTGATTTTAAAATATTTTGTAGTAAGCTTCCTCCGTAAAATGTTTATAACAACCTCAGCTTTGCATTCGTAAGATATAAGAAATGTATTGTTCACAGGGCATTATGCTGCATCTTGATTTTCACAAAATCCTGAAGAAAATGGCAGTAAGCTTAAAGAAGCCCATGTGTGCTCCTTGCACTTCATGGAAAAGAAGCTAGCAGTATGATGCTCCTCTTTCAAAGAAGCAGAGAACCTCGGTGCGAAAAGAATAAGTATGTATGTAGAAAATCATTTTTTTAATTGTTTGTTGGCCTTGCACTGAAGAGAAACTCACCTAAAGTTTACAAAAGTATCGAGTGGAAATTAAGAGTATCCAATTTACATACTGAATAACATGGTCTGTATATCTACAACCTTCTGCTTTTATGAAAGTGTACTTCATATTAGTGTGACTTTATGATAAACCAGCATCCATCTGTGATACCAAATTCATGTTGAAGAAAATATTTACAAATAAGAGCTGGGATACACTGCACATATTTTTAATTCATAATTTTGACTATTCAGTCATCACCCTATCAATCCCTCCTTGCTCAAGATGAAAAGTCTCAGCGTTATCAGCAGGACATCAGCACATCTTCAGAATTTCCCAAGAGCTATAAATTGTTCCTGTAAAACCAATATGGTGCACAGCACCCCTGATGTACAGTATATTATATGGATTGCGGACAACCCCTATTGACATACAGGGAGTGCAGAATTATTAGGCAAGTTGTATTTTTGAGGATTAATTTTAATATGGAACAAACACAGTGCTATCAGTCAATCCAAAATGTTAATAAACCTGAAACCTGAATGTTTCACAATGGAAATGGGAGTGTGAACATCATCAGGGGAATACATATGTGCGCACAATTATTAGGCAACTATTAGTGTGCAGATTTATTATGCAACTAAAGGAAAAATGAAAATTTTCCCATCTCACTTGTTTATTTTCATCTGTTATAGTGAGAATAATAAACAAACTCCTCAAAATTTACAAATAAACATCTCTGACATTTCAAAAATAATCAATCAATCAATCAATGACCAATATAGCCACCCTTCTTTCCAATAACAGTCATAAGCCTTTCCATTCATGGAGTCTGTCAGTTTCTTGATCAGTTGACGATCAGCTTTTTGTGGAGCAGTGACTACAGCCTCCCAGACACTCTTCAGAGAGGTGTATTGTTTTTCTCCCCCGTAAATCTAGCGTTTAAGAAGTGCCCACAAGTTCTCGATAGGGTTTAGGTCAGATGAGGAAGGGGGGCCATGTCATTATTCCTTCATCTTTAAGGCCTTTACTGGCTGGCCACGCAGTGGAGAACTTCGATGCAAGTGATGGGGCATTGGCCTGCATAAAAATCATGGTCTTTTTCCTGTATCACTGTTTGAAGAAAGTGTCTTCAAAAACTGGCAGTAGGTTTGGGAGTTGATTTTGAGTTCATCTTCAATGCAAAAAGGTCCAACTAGCTCATCTTTAAAAATACCAGCTCATACCAGTACCCCACCTTCACGTTGGAGTTACTGACGTGCTTAAATCCAATAAGCATTCAAGTTAATACAGCTTGGAGTTGGAATATACGCATTAAAAATGATGATATGGTCAAAATACTCACTTGCCTAATAATTGTGCACACAGTGTATACTGCATCCTGTGTAAAACTGCAAATGATCAAACATTTTATTAGCCTTTTTATTCAGTTCTATACAATCTTGGAATCTTGGAGGGTGTACAGTAACAAGTCCATTAGGACACTCAAGTAATTCTGTCAGATTTTCTAGTTCCTAATCCCAGACTTTAGTAAAAGAATAAGCGTCTGTGTGTCTGTCCATGTTTTCATCTGATTGCTATGTCTCTGTATTTCAAAAACAGGGATGCATCACAAATTTTAACACAGCTTTTACCTATACCAAAATAGAGACGTATTCATAGCATGGTTCACTGCACACATTGATGCTGAGGTCTACGTTGATTACTTAGATTTCAAGCCTTCTTAGATGGGTAGTACAGCTACATTACAAAGAAACTGTTTTGATTTGATTGAAGTGTGTAACAGTTTACATTTATCCGTATTAAACTTCACTTGTCACATATGTGATCTTACATCTGTGTCCAATTTTAAGTTTTGGTCCGAGGTTAGGCTACCTGCTAATTTAACTAGTTTTGGGTTGCTTTCAGGGTTAGGGAACTTGTAATTTACATTTTGTCCCATAACTTATAAATAAACAAGAGCACTCAACCATGTATGAAGCCTGTGAGAGCCCACTTATGACTTTGACTAATTCAGAAAAACTTCATCACACAATAACCATAGTTTTCTTTACTAAAGCCAACTGTCCGGAATCCTTCCTGTTTATAGTTTAATGAGTAATCTGTCATGGTTAACCTTATGAGACACTTTTGAAAGTGAAAATTAATAATATCAAATATTTTTCTAGCTGTATTACAACAAATTATTTAAGTACAATGGCAAAAATTATATTATATTTATAATTAAGTTATATAATTATAATTGACTGTCTTCAAACACTCCTGTAGTTGAGAGCGGGTTCTCTATCTTAGCTGAGCAATTTACAGTTTAGTTTAGTGGAGAAATGTGTTTATTACTGCTTTGGAAGTGAAATTATGGGGTCTACCACTGATGATGCCAACTATGAAATCCTTGTCCAAGTTTAAGGGAAGCTGCAAAATGTGGTCAAAGCAGCAGTGGCACAAAGCACCAAAGCAAGATCATCATAGCAGAAGAGAACACAAAATTGCAGTCTTTCTGAAACACAAATCAGCACATTATAATGCAACATGAACAGCTACACCAACAACTCTGACAAGTGTAGGCTTTTGTTAAGTAATTGGTATTCAGCATTGATTTAAAAGATGAGGCCAATCAGACATTTGTTATATCAGCAAGCAGCTTATTCCACAGAAACTGGTGGAGTTTTGAATTATAAAAAGGGCTTTATTTTGTTATCTTAGTGTCTGGTTTAAAATGATTAATTCCTCCTGAAAAGCATTTAATTGCTTTATATATCCGAATCAAAATATTTGAAATAAGTTATGAACTTGTGATTCAAAACTAAATGTTTTTATTTTTTTTTTTACTTTTGTATCTGTTACATTGCTTTTTTAAAAAATTAACAACAGTAAACAACAATAGAAAGCACTTTAAAAACTGTACCTGGTTAACTAAGCAGTGATCACTTCTCCTGATTTTCTTTGAGTAGCAAAACAGTGCAGCACGTGCAACTCTGCACACCCCACCAGTTCACTACTACAGCTCCAGCCAATGTAGCCTCGGCTAACGCAGCTACTAACAACTAAAGTAAATGAAACTAAGCAGTAAGGTTCATGCAAGAAATAAATCCTTTAAATGATGATCCCCTTCTTTTTACACCATTTCTAAACTCTGTACCACCAGAGGAGTTTTCTTTAAATGACCTACTGGACCTGGTTAGAGAGTCATCCCTGAACCAGCACAGGCAGTGAGCCTACTGAGGCTGATTTCAGCTGACCGTTCTCTTAACTTGAGACAGCAATGCTGTGGAACAAAGTGACTTATGACTTTTATATTATACAACACTAGCCACTGTACCTGACAGGTAGTAGAATAATTTTAAAATATTTGCAATCTCTTTACATATGTGTATTTTCATCTCCTTTCCTTTGTTTTCACATTTGTCTGAGCCTCTCTTCATTGGCGCAGTGTCTCTCATTGAGTAAGTTCCTGTAAATCCCGATTCTCAGACTCTACGTTATTTTCAAGGCACCTTTCTCATCTCCTGTCACATTTTATACTTTCCGTCTTTGAAGGTGGCTTGCTCAGTGTGCACATTTACTCCTCCTTGTGCGTCTCACACTCGCACTTCCTCAGTTGTCATGTCACCAAAGCCGAGCAGGCCAGTCAGATTGCACTGAAGAACTGGACACACAGATATGGCAAATCATCAGTTGCTAGAGAATGAATGATTCTATTTTTTATCCGAGTTCATTTTGAAATTAAAGTATGCTTAACTACAGTACAACAGACAAGACCCAGTTTAGAGCAACAATGAAATTAAATTCATAACCTAATCAAACATATAAGGCAAAATGTTTGTCATTTGAGACTGTGGGTGACTTTTAGGCTACAAAAATGTGTTAATTGGCTATGTTAGAGAATCACAAAAATACTTAAAATATTAGCATCCTATTGCTTGTACGTGTTTAAACATTTTATCTTTTTAACATTGATAGATATTCTCTTTAATATAATTTTCCCCATTTAAATTATAATCTTGTTTTAATGTTAACAATTAAACTTGGCAAATTCATTGGGGTCTGCACAGTTTAAGATAACACTATGCATTAATGCATATAAGTTTAATATTTACCAATTTATGTTCAATTGACTTAGAGGGGGATGGTCAGAAATAATTGGTAAAAAAATATTTTTCAATCTATAACAGCAACTCTATTTCAATTTTACTGGCATCACTTAGTATACATTAATACAATTACATCAGTTTAATGTTTTATTTATCTGCTTGCTACATTGTATTACCACCTATTACCCAAATATTTACCCTAAATAGGTACCTTTTTTCTGCTTCTCTTACGGATTTAAATCTTAACGGCTGCATACAGACCACAAACTGCAGACTATGCTAATGTAGGGAAAGAAGACCTTAGTAAGCTAAAAGGCATATGCGTGCAAGAGAGGGAGAGACCATAGAGTGAAAATAAAGAACACTTAATGTTGATATTATTAAATTGTTTCTTTGAGTAATCACCACAATTCTGATAAATCACCATAACCATATTCTGTTGAGAAGCATTATTCATGGACATGTCTCACACTTAAACTTTCCTCTGTCCATCTTATTTATGTAATGTTATTGTGTAACAGTGCAGTTCTCTTGCCAGAATTTAGAAGTAAATGTGTAAATGACATTCAGCAATGTCTGCTCATTTCATATTATGGGTTATGAGGGAATAAAGCAAGAATCTCAAATGTCAAAATGCAGTTTGTTTTAGAACACACTTTGTGTGCAACCTTGAAATTCAATATTCTGCTCCCTATTTACATTTTCTGAGTTGTGGTGATAGAATGGCATGTATTATTTTAAACCGAGTTACTTTTTAAAATTAGTTTAGAAATAATTGTATAGCTAACAAGCTGAAATTTAGCAGGATGGTACTTCTAGGGCAGTATGTGTCCACTAAGAAAGGACATTTTGATGCATCAAACCTTAGGGGTAAAAAAACCCAGACTAGAAAAACTAAACCTCCCTAAATCTCAGAAATGCTTTGATGAATTAATTGAAATTTAGTGATGTTGTAGAAAAAATGAACTAAGCAAACATTTTCTTTAATTAGTTGATTTTTGTAATTATTAATGCTCTAGCAAGTGTGACATTCTAATGCTGCGTGCCACCCATTTCACTACAGCGCTAAAGCAATATCACGGAAAAATGGTGCATGCCAGGTTATGCAAATGAAGGCCGTCTGCAGAAGCAAAATGAAAGGAGCAAAGTTTGGTGAAGCTCAAAGAAGATGCATTTAGCAAGTGCTTGATAGTTGCTGTGGATGTGAGCATAGTGAATTTCATGCAGTTGATCCAGTAAGAAAGATATTTGGTATACAGTATGTTACACCCCTCCACCATCTCATTCTTCTTATTGGTAACCTTATGCAAATGCTGAAGTGGAGACTACACTACAATTCATAACAGCCAGTGTGCAGCTCCAGACAATTTCATCAGCATCTCACTGACTATGACATTTAGCTTAGAGCAGTGTTTCTCAGCCTTTCTGGCCTTGAGACTCAGTTTTACATTTTTTATTTTTTTTGAAGACCCACAGACAGGATTTAAAAAGAGGGAGGATTTTCCCCTTAGTGAATCAAACACAATTTGAAGAGTGTGGGGGTTGCAGTGTTTCCTTTTGGTGAAACAAGTACAGTTTCAAACCGGGGGAAAATATTCCACAGTCTTATTGAGTGGTTTGGTGGACCAGGAGTGTGTCACATGTGGCAGTAAATCTTAGATAAAGCAATTACACGACATTTTTTGAGTGCATCACCTTGCATTTTGTTCTTGTGCACTTGCATATCATCCTTAAGTTGACAGTACCAATCATTGCACAACAATTTTGAGAAGTTTCGCTTTCTGAAAAGTTTTTGGTGATTGTGACAGGTACCTACAAATATAGTTTTGGTTTTACTGCATCACATGAGAAATAGACATTTATATGTTTACTGACAATAACGTATTTAGTTACGTTTATGTTTCGCATATGCTATTAAATTCAACAGAATTAAAAGTGTTTTGCTCCTGATTTTCTTTTGTATTCAATGTCTAGTGCATCATGTTGCAGTGTCCAACAGTAGTTAGCAAGCATTGACAGATTCCAGTTGCCCTGGTATCGTTTCTCCATCGCAGAAATGTCCAGGTGAAACCTTTCACCGTATTCGCGGGGAAGAAGTCCAAGTGTGAGTGGAGGAAATTAATCCTGAGTGACATGTTGCACTTCATTGTCTTGTATGCTTTGAGAAGTTTGTCTACCAGCTGAATGTAGTTTGGGGCTCAGAAAATTGTCAACAACGTCTTTGAAGGCCTTCCAGGCAATTTTTTCCAGCCCAACTAACAGATCTTCATATCGCTTGTTACTCATAACATTACTCATGTCTGATCTGGGGGCCAACAAAAATGCCCTCTTTGATTTTGGCATCAGTTGTTCTTGGGAACATCTGTCTTAAATAATGAAAACTTTCACCTTAGTTGTTCTGTGCTTTCACGAAATACTTCATGAGTCCCAGTTTTCTGTGAAGAGGAGGCAAAAATATCTTTGCCAGGTAGACAAGCGATTCATGTGCCACATTTTTCTGTCCTGGAGCTAACTTTTTATGGAGTGGCCAGTTCCGTCGAGAATAGTGCAACTCTTTGGCACGGCTGTCCCATTCACAGATGAAACAACAGTACTTTGTGTAGCCGAGCTGCAGTCCTAGTAACAGAGCAATGACTTTAAGATCTCCACAGATATTCCAGTTGTACCTACTATACTGGACATGCTTCAGCAACAGTTCCATATTCTTATACGTTTCTTTCATGTGTGCTGCATAGCCAACAGGTACTGAAGGTACTGAAGGATGTTGCAGAACAACTTTCAGGCTTAACATTGACGAATCAATTATTTCCGGGTTGTGATCACAACCCAAGGCCGAGAACAATCCTTCAATGTCAGAACAGAAACAGAGACTGTCGACTTGTGCAAACAATTTGGTTATATCATGATGTCGGCCTCGAAACACAGAAAGTTTCATACCTGGTGACAGCAAGCACCATTCCTGCAGACTCGAACCCAGCAGCTTGGCTTTTGCTTTTGACGGACCCAAATCTCTGACCAAATCATTGAATTCGGACTGTGGTATCAGATGTGGATCACCTGAGCACGGTTCAAAATCTGGGTCAATGTCACTGTCAGTACCCTGCATTGCAGTTTCTTCATTTGGTTCATCTGAGGTCCAATCCTCTGGTGGTTTCGGAATTGGAAGACTGTTGTCATGTGGCATGGGTTTGTGGTATATCGGGTCCACAGCTCATGTAAAAAGCTGCTTTTTAAATAAATAATCGCCGCGCTCATGGCTTAGCGAGGGGGTGTGGTGGCTGTAGAGGATCTCAGGGCGATCTGCAGTGTGGGCGTTTCTCACCTAAGTGCACAGGTGAGAAACTGCCCACATCCGTACTTGTTCCTGAGGCTGCTAATGTGCTGCAGCTTTTATGCCCTCTCAATATACAGAAGCGCGAGTCAGCTAGGAAAAGGAGGAGGAACAAAAAGAACAAGGAAAAAAAGAGATGGAGGTGGCTGGAGAAAGCAGGACGCAGGAGAGAGAGCGAGAGAGCCGGTGTGAGTGAGCAAGCGAGCGAGTGAATGCTCGCAGGCAACTGTATGGAAGCCTGGGTGTTAGGCCAACACCCAGGAGTTGTAGTAGTGGTCGCTCTCACTGATTGATTGAGTCACTGGAGTGATCAGTGAAGGGCGACTGGCTGCGTAAGGCCAGGAAGGTAGCGGGAGTCGGGAAGCTTGGTGGAGAAGTCCTTGGTGTGAGCGACCTGGTTATCAAGGACTCCAAGTCTCGGGCCTGGGATGAGTGCCAGACCGAAGCCAGGATCGGGAAGCCTCCAGACCTGTGTTGAGGAAAGAAAGGACAGCTGCAGAGAGAACGTCTCGCCTGCTGCAGGGCCCAAACGGGAGAAGCAGGTGTGTAGAAGAAGCACCGGGCATGTCATTGTTTTTAAAGGACTACTTCCAGCAACGTTTTAACCTCGTTTTAAAGGATTGTGTTTTTTTTTATTTTGTTTTAAACCTCCATGTGTCACTTTCGTTTTAATGGATTATTTATTTATTTAATGCCTCTTTTGATGAAGCACTGCACTTTAATTGAACACTTTGTTTTGGTTGTTTTGTTGGATTATAAATAAAAGCACTTTTGCACTTTTATACACCATCCCCTTGCTCCATTGTTATTGCCTCACGGTCTAACTCATTGGTAACATTACCAACAGTGTAGGTTTCAAGGGCTCCCGGACAGCAGATGGGAGCATGGAGCAGAACCCCATCATCACAGGATCTCATTGCTGAAGGCGGATTAGAATATTCAATTGACTTCTTGTTTTTGGCAGAGAAACCAGACACATTAGTCAAACAGAAGTAACAGTCCGTCACATGGTCTTTCTGTTCTTGACATATCATCGGAACAGCAAACGGCATCGCCTTTCAAGTGCCTCTGAGCCAGGCTCTCAGACTGACAGCACATGTCGCACAGCAAATGTGAGACACCCATTCCTTGTGATGATCACCAATTTTGCAGCCGAAATACAGATGATAAGCTTTCTTCACAAGAGTATTCATCCAACATCTCTGAGGCGCAAGTGTATATTTGCCAACGATATAGCAGAATGTATCGCGGCTGTTACGACATTGACGAGACATCGCGCCCGACACCAAAATGTCTATAGCATCAAGCTTACTTACTGTTATATTGCTACAGATACTATACTTTACTATACTGATACTATACATACACACTGACTATCTGTATTAACCAAATGAGCAGGATCAGTGTATGCAAGCGACCTTTGTAGCATGCTGAGACAGCATCAGACTCATTCAGACCTGCCCAGGTATGCCCAGGATGTCAACTTCCACAGAACAGCTTCCAATCTGGCCTGATTCCATGCCTGGACATGCCCAGGCTGCACAAACCGTTGTTGATAAGTCACTTACAGGAGCGAAAATGTTTGGATACAAATATAAGAAAAAATCATGACAAAACTGAAATGGTACGTGATGGGTACATTCTGACATGATATTTCTGATCAGCACCCAAAAATCTATAAGAAAAACCCAACAGTGTTCAAGAAGCAAAAACTTTGATTGATGTGATTGATCAGTGTTAAGAGCTTTTTGAAAAAAATAAAAAAATTAAATGATGGATCCATGCCATAATAGAACAGAATTAAGTGTGACTTTTTTTAGCTGATGGAAATGCTGTTTTTCAAAATGTGATAAGAAGAGAGCAGGATGGTACTTTTGAATTCAAAATATTAGTAACTTTTGTTATTTTTTGGTATACTTGTATTCAAATCACTGTACACTGAGGTAGTATTAATTTTAGGTTTTGATACTAATGGAATGTCGAGGTTGTTTGTAGTTTTTACCATTGAATGAATCAACTTTAAATTTACATTTAATGCTTTAATGTCAATGTTAAAGTCCATTTATTTTTAGAGTACATTTAAAGCAGCATCAGTAATGCTTTAGCCAAAGTGCTTTACAATAAAACATACAACAAACAGAAATAAAACAAACAAAATAAACTAATAAAACACCGTACAACCAGCAGTAAATTGAAACAAACAAATGAGTAAGAGGAGGAAACCATCAGTATCACTGAAGGTCACAGAAAACTAGAGAATAGAAATGCATCTTCAGTCTAGTTTTAAACAGTTCAAATGAAGGTGACTCTTTAACGTAATTAGGAAAAGAATTCCACAGATGAGGTACAGCAGCTGCAAAAGCCCTACCCCGTACGTTAGACAACAAGAGACAACAGACTAGTAGATCTAAACTCTCCAGATGGCTGGTGTAAAGCACACAATTCAGATAAATAAAAAGGAGCATACCCATGTACTGATTTAAAAACCAGCGGCAAAATTTTAAAAATCAATTCTGAAACTAAGAGGCAGCCAGTTTAACGAGGCTAAAACTGCACATACAGAATCAAACTTTCTTGCCCTAACCAAAAAAAAAGAGCAGCAGCATTCTGAACCAACTGCAACCGGAGTATCAGGGATTTGCTAATCCCATAATACAACAAATTACAGTAATCAAGCTGAGAAAAAATAAAAGCATGAATAACTTTCTCAAGAACCCTAGGAGATAAAAAATATTCTACCTTAGCTTGAAAAAATAACTCTTGATCACAGAATGAATCTGTTTCCTCAAAAGAGAAGTTACTGTTAAAAATAACACCATGATTATGAACATGAGGTTTGCAAAAATATATGAAACAGCCAAAAATTCAAAATCAGTTTTGGCTGTAGGACCTGCTATCAGAACTTTATTTAGATTTAGATCGAGAAAATTTTCAACCATCGAGGTCCTTATTTCTACAAGACATTTTTGCAACTGATTCATTGCAAAGTTGCACATAGGACTATAAACCTGTGTGTCATCAGCATAACATTGAAAAGAAATATTAAACTTCCTAAACATAGTTCCTAGAGGATGAAGATATATACAATAATAGGACCCAAAATGGATCCCTAAGGAACACGATATTTAACAGGAGCTGTAGATGAAAAAGAGGAAGTGAAAGTCACTGACAAGTGTCTACCAGTAAGGTATGAACTTGAACCAGAGAAGATCAGCCCCTTTGAGACGAACCCGAGGCTCAAGCAGCAGAAAGACCTCATGATCAATAGTATCAAAGCTGCAGAATGCTCAAAGAGGTCAAGAACTACTGCCCCACCAGAGTCAGCAATAAGAGAGATGTCATTAAATACTTTCAGGAGGGCTGTCTCAACACCATGATAACACCTAAAGCCAGATTAGTAGATCTCAAATCAATTATTGGAGTTAAGATGATCAACTACTGCGGTGGGTTGGCACCCTGCCCAGGATTGGTTCCTGCCTTGTGCCCTGTGTTGGCTGGGATTGGCTCCGGCAGACCCCCGTGACCCTGTATTCGGATTCAGCGGGTTAGAAAATGGATGGATGGATGGATGATCAATTAATTGATTATAAATAATTCTTTCTAATATTTTAGCCAGAAATGGCTATTGGAAAAAAAAATTAGGTAACAATGAAGGATCTAAAAACCCATTGTGGCACTTCCTGTGTGATTTTTGGCTATACAAAAATAAACTGTATTGTATTGTATCTAATTCAGCCTTTTTAAGACAAGGTTGCACCACCTTATGTTTAAGAAATTAGGGCCAACTCCCTCACTAATAGAACCATTAATAATAACCAACAAAACTGGGCCATAAAAGCTTCCAGTAAGAGGTGTGGTGGAACAACATTAAAAGGACCAAAAGTAGGTCTAAGAATTTCAATGGTACTTTTTAGCTATGAAAGTGAAACAACATCAAAGGATTTCAAAACAATGCCATGATTAATGACAGGAAGTACATAACCAGTTAGAACAACGCCAGAGTGGATAGTATCGATGTTGCTGACAAAGAATGAAAAAAACTGCTCATAAGAATGAACAGTACTATTTAATCCCGTCTCTGAATTGAGGTAAATTCCATTAAATAAGACCCTAGGTTGCTTATAATGAGAGAATACCAAATCAGAGAAGTACTCATTTTTCTTAATTGCTTCCTGGAAATTAAACAGAAAAATCAGTTGGCCTATCTTTCTTCCACCACTGTTCAGCAATCCTAGAGGCACAGCCCAGCATGCTATGTGGTGTCATTAAACCATGGAACAGGTCTTCCATTTTTGCAGCATATTTTGAGGGGAGCAATTGAGTCTAAAACCATTTTACATGAGGAATTAAAGCTAAAAGAGAATCGTCAATACTAGTGCAGTGGCCTAGTTGATCAAAACTAGAAAACATGGTTTTAAAATTGGATATAATAGAACAATTTAAAAAGCAAGACTAACGTGGAGAACAGCTTATAGTAGCACCATCAACAGTAACATTCAAATATATCATTAGAGAAAAATGATCAGTAAAAGGACCATCACATATATCAATATTAACTAAAACGAAATCAAAGGTGTGACCAAGAGAATGAGTTGGAGCATTAATATGATGGATAAAATCAAATGAGCTCAATAATGATAAAATGACATTAACCTAAAGTTTAGATTGACAATAAAAAAAAATTAATATAAATGTGTACTTTATCATAGGAGAGCGTAATGTCAGCCAAGAGATCAGAGAATTTAGAGATAAACATCATTAATTACAGGAGACCTATAAACCACAGCACACAACAAAGAAGAAAAGCTACATACTTTGAAAAGTTGCAGTTTGAAGCTCTTAAACAGACCCCTAGTAAGGCTCTGACACAGAAGCAAATTTTATAAAACAGTAGCCCTCTGCCTTCCCAAGGACGAGAGAGGAAAGAAGAGTTCAGAAATAAATAACCTGGTGGTGTCACACCAGCAAAACACGAAGAGTCACCACTAATGATGGCGGCGTGCCTTCAGCATCAGCATCAGGAGCATCTCTGTCTATGAGGGACACTCGGCTTACTCATACAGGTGAAAACCGCCATCCTGGTAAAGAAGTGAGGAGATAAATAAAGCAAGGTTGGAGGTTCAAATAAAGTCCCATCAGAAGATGAGAATAACATGCCGGAAAAGATATTAAGTAAGGAAACATGATCATAGGACAGTAGCCGGGATCAACCAGCACATAAAAACAAAATTAAAACATAAATTAAAGAGACAAGCAGACGGCCAGCCACACCAGTTGGCGGATTTTAAGTTCTGCTGCCATCTCATTCACAACAACACTGCCAATGTCTGCCTGTAACTTAAGTGAACTAATATTAGCCCCAGTAAAAAATAAATAAATAAATACAAATGACATTTATTTATATAGCACATTTCATACAACACCCCTGGACGCGGGTCACCGGTGCCCCCCTCTGGAGCCAGGCCTGGAGGTGGGGCTCGATGGCGAGCGCCTGTTGGCCGGGCCTGCAACTCTGGAGTTGCCCCCAGTGAGAGGCGCCGAGCAGGTGTGGGCATACTTATTGCCCCCAAAGCCTGTGTATTGGGGTTTACCCCGGTTGACGAGAGGCTGGCCTCCCTCCGCCTTCAGGTGGGGGAAGGGTCCTGACTGTTGTTTGTGCGTATGTGCCGAACAGCAGTTTGGAGTATCCACCCTTTTTGGAGTTTCTGGAGGGGGTGCTAGAGGGCGTACCTTCTGCTGGGAGACTTCGATGCTCACGTGGGCAATGACAGTGAGACCTGGAAGGGCGTGATTGGGAGGAATGGCCCCCCCGATCTGAACCCGAGCGGTGTTTTGTTATTGGACTTCTGTGCTCATCACGGGTTGTCCATAATGAACACCATGTTCAAGCATAAGGGTGTTCATATGTGCACTTGGCACCAGGACACCCTAGGCCTTGATGATCGACTTTGTGGTCGTGTCGTCGGACTTATGGCCACATGTCTTGGACACTCGGGTGAAGAGAGGGGCGGAGCTGTCAACTGATCACCACCTGGTGGTGAGTTGGCTTCGATGGTGGGGGAAGATGCCGGTCAAACGTGTTGTGAGGGTCTGCTGGGAACGGATGGCAGAGTCCCCTGTCAGAAGTAGCTTCAACTCCCACCTTCGGCAGAACTTCGACCACGTCCCGAGGGAGGTGGGGGACATTGAGTCCGAATGGGCCATGTTCCGTGCCTCTATTGTTGAGGTGGCTGACCACCTGTGGCCGCAAAGTGGTTGGTGCCTGTCGTGGCGGCAATCCCCGAACCTGTTGGTGGACACCGGTGGTGAGGGATGCCGTCAAGCTGAAGAAGGAGTCCTATAGGACCATTTTGTCCTGTGGGTCTCTGGAGGCAGCTGATAGGTACCGGCAGGCCAAGTGGAATGCGGCTTCGGTGGTTGCTGAGGCAAAAACTCGGGCATCGGAGAAGTTTGGAGAGGCCATGGAGAAAGACTTTTGGATGGCTTCGAGGAGATTCTGGTCCACCGTCCGGCGTCTCAGGAGGGGAAGCAGTGCAGTGTCAACACCGTATATGGTGGGGATGGTGCACTGCTGACCTCGACTCGGAACTTGTGGGTCGGTGGGGGGAGTACTTTGAAGACCTCCTCAATCCCACTAACATGCCTTCCAATGAGGAAGCAGAGCCTGGGGACTTTGAGGTGGGCTCTCCCATCTCTGGGACTGAGGTCACTGAGGTGGTCAAAAAACTCCTTGGTGGCAGGGCCCCGGGGGTGGATAAGATACGCCCGGAGTTCCTCAAGGCTCTGGATGCTGTAGGACTGTCTTGGTTGATACGTCTCTGCAACATCGCATGGACATTGGGGACAGTGCCTCTGGATTGGCAGACCGGGGTGGTGGTCCCCCTCTTTAAAAAGGGGGACCGGAGGGTGTGTTCCAACTACAGAGGGATCACACTCCTCAGCCTCCCTGAAAAAGTCTATTCGGGGGTTCTGGAGAGGAGGGTCCGTCGGATAGTCGAACCTCGAATTCTGGAGGAACAGTGTGGTTTTCGTCCTGGTCGCGGAACAGTGGACCAGCTCTACACCCTTAGCAGAATCCTGGAGGGTGTATGGGAGTTTGCTCAACCAGTCTCCCAAATCCGAGACCATGGTCCTCAGCCGGAAAAGGGTGGAGTGCCCTCTCAGGGTTTTGTGAGAGATCCTGCCCCAAGTGGAGGAGTTCAAGTATCTCGGGGTCTTGTTCACGAGTGAGGGAAGAATGGAGCGTGAGATTGACAGGCAGATCGGTGCGGCATCCGCAGTGATGCAGGCTCTGCATCAGTCTGTCATGGTGAAAAAAGAGCTGAGCCGTAAGGCAAAGCTCTCAATTTACCAGTCGATCTACGTTCCTACCCTCACCTATGGTCATGAGCTATGGATAGTGACCGAAAGAACAAGATTGTGAATACAAGCGGCTGAAATGAGTTTCCTCCGCAGGGTGTCTGGGCTTTCCCTTAAAGATAGGGTGAGAAGCTAAGTCATCCAGGAGGGGCTCAGAGTAGAGCTGCTACTCCTCCGCTTCGAGAGGAGTCAGATGAGGTGGCTAGGGCATCTGATCAGGATGCCTCCTGGACGCCTCCCTGGTGAGATGTTCCGGGCACGTCCAACCGGGAGGAGGCCCCGGGGAAGACCCAGGACACACTGGAGGGACTATGTCTCCCGGCTGGCCTGAGAACGCCTTGGGATTCTCCCAGAAGAGCTGGAAGAAGTGGCCGGGGAGAGGGAAGTCTGGGCCTCTCTGCTTAAGCTGCTGCCCCCACGACCTGACCCCGGATAAGCGGAAGAGGATGGATGGATGGATGGATTTCATACAACTGGTGTAGATCAAAGTGGTTTACAAGATGAAGAAATAAAGGTTTATGTGAAAGAAAAATAAGATTAGGTAATACTAAGTAATAAAAAAAAAAAGTAATGTCAGATGGCGAGGAGAACAGAAAAAAAAAACTCCGGATGGACTGGAGAAAAAACTAAATCTGCAGGGATTCCAATACCAAATGACCACAAAGCCCCCACTGGCCATTCTACCTAACATAAATGATCTAAATCAGTCCTTTTGGTTTTCAGGGTGATGAAGATGGTCATGTGGACATCTGGGTACTGCCTTCAATCCATCAACGTAGTGACTGCAAGTTAGAAATTGTTTCGTTTTCGATATGGAAAAACATTTTAAAAAAAGCAAAGGTGTTCAGATGTTTAATATAGATGCTGTCACAAGAATGACAAAAAGACTATAAAGGTTTGGGGCAGTCACCCATATAATATATCTTGTCTGCAAAAAGGTATTTTTCAAAAGATGTTTACAAGACATAGTCCAAAACAGAACTGATTATATGAAGCCAAGATGGTTGCTTTAAGGGCCAGGATAGGAAATGACGCCATCGGAGCCGGAATGGGAAGTGACGTTGTCAGAAGCGGGATCGGAAGTAACATTGTCAGAGCTGGGGCCGGAAGTGACATCATCGGAGGTGCCGGAACCCTGTGGGATTTCCCGAGAATGGTCTGCAAGGGATTGAGAGGGAAAGGTTGTGCCACTCTGCCACCTCCTGGTCGGACGTGGAATTGCCATTATTCAGGCCCTTTAGTTGACTCCTACTTGCACATGTGTGACAATGCTTAAATAGGTTAGAGGTAATCTGCAAAACTGGCAGAGAAACATGATATAAGCATTGCCTACTTAACTTTATTCTTTAAAATTGGAATAGAGAACTTATATAAATATAAGAGTTTGCTTGAGAAAACAACAGGATCTGGCTTCAATCTTGGTTTTTAAAAATGTTAGATTTAGTGTTTAAGGAAAGTGATTTAGCAGTTTACTGACATGTAAAAATTGAAAATGTTAGGGCCCATGGTGTAACAGCAGTCTGTTAAAATCACCCTTGATGACATTATATAGATGCAAAGTTGTGACCACCACAAAAATAAATAAGTTAAAAAAAACCAAACTGTAGTCGCAGAGGTAATCACTGCAATGTCATTCCATTCTTCATTTAAATGTGATGTATGCGTAGGGAAATCTATATTTGTTTTCTAGTTACCTACTTTTGCTCACATTGTTGCCCACACAGTCTGCCAGGATCTTCAGGCTCTTCATCACTTCCACATTTTTGTGTGGTTATTTTAAAATGTCTATGTTTGCTTTTCTTTTTCTCTGCACCTGTATTTTGCTCTTTGCTGTCACAGCTCAGTCACATAACTTGCTCACTTAGATCTAGAAATTTTTAGAATTGACAGAGATTCTAAAAAAAAAAACAGCACATGGTGTTAGGATCCCCGACAGTTTCTAAACACTAGTCTAAGAGGGAAAGAAAAGTTAAAAGCCTTGCAAGACGACCCCTCGGGCCTGGGACACTCATCTAATCCTAGACAGTCACAGTGACCAACTGCCTAAACATACAGTGAAGTTACAAAGAACAATAAAGTGATGAAACCTCTGAGGAGCTGGCAGTCCTACTGTTACCTCACCTCTACTTTTTTAGAGAAAACACCTTCTACGAGATCATACATCTGCCCATGTGAAAATTCTGGAAACCAAACAGACAAAGAAAGCTGTCTGAAAACAGTGGAAAAAAACAAAAAAACAAAGAAATGCAATAAAAATGCAAAAGGCAGCTTAAATGGCTTTGACTTTATTAGGCACACCGCTGTAACTTTGTAATTTTCTGTTCATTGAAATACACTTATATGCACATGCACTCTGGAGCAAGATGTCACAGCTGACATTTTCAGTACAGTAAAAAGAGAAGGAGATCTCAAGGTCAGATCTTTAAGAATACCAGAGGAAACTGCCATTTTGTGCCAAAATTAAGCTAATTAACAAAAGGAATCAAAAAGGACAAACAGAAATGTTAGCATACAGAAGGAATATAATATGTAACAAAAATATTTATGGTTTAGAAATTAAAAAGAAAGAAAAAAGAGAACAAAAATGGAAGGTAGGAAATGTAAGGCATTGAATGAAATTATTCCTAAAGAGAGAGGGTATAGTGTATATACAGTACCTAGGAGCTGTGGATGAAAGGCCTCTTCATGAGAGCCGTCAATAGTTCTCATGATGCACCTCATGCTACATTATGATCACAGATTCTACTGGTATGTATCAATATAATCAAAGACATATATACTGAGCAAAGCAAAGTTTTCATTATGTTTTGTTAGGCAGTTTAATTTTAAAGGTATGTATATTCAGATAAATTAACCTAAAATTGGACTGCACTAACAGGACATTCTGTATTAGTACGTGAAAAAGAAAATAACAGCTCTTGCACAATCAGACTTGCCTATTTCTTTTTGATTTATGTCTTACTATATTCAGGAATCTGTTTTGCATTTACATGTTTTAAGATAGCTGTTTGCTAAGTTTAAATAAATCAGATAAACTTAAAAAGGTTTTATTATCAAAAAAAAAAAAATCAATTCAGATATCATATCTTTGACATTACTTCACTTTTCTTTGCATTATGTTAGAAAATGGCAATCTGCCCCAGTTCAAACTGCGCATTAACATTCAACATCAGATTCTAGAAAATGAGACTGAAAAAGTGAAAATAATTGCCAAAAAATAATTTCAAAAACAAGCTGTGCAAATTCCACTGGCCTGGCAAATTCTCAAACCATGCATTTAAATGGTCTATTAAGTTGTTCAGTCAAGTATATTCTGAATTTGTTGGCAGTATTATATTCAATACTTGAAAAAACAGGTCCTGTAAATAAGTTATTAAAAATATTGACATAAGGGAAAGTGTTTTCTGAATATATTACTGATGCTATCATCCAGTTTTTAAATGATAAATAAATTAACTACAGAGAAAAGTTTTTTGTTGACAGTTGGTGCTTGAGTTCCAAAATACATCCAGTCAGGAACGTGCAATATTAAGTTAGTAAAGAATGAAACATAATTTTAAAAAATACTCAGTTTTCATATGGTGTAATTAATGTCCTGAAATATATGCTAAGTATGAAAAAGCAACACACCAAAAAAGGAATAAATAATCAAACCCTCAAATTTACACTGGAATGTTTTTTCCCAGGTCAAAAAGCAACAAAAAGTGAATTTTCTATTCAAGACTACACAATCATTGGTCACATCTTCTTCAAATAAGAGTTCACTCAAATTTCCAAATTTACTAGGAGGCCAAAGTTTATGAAATATAATACATAAAGGGGGCTAAGGGCCAAATGGTACTTAATGGAGTTCCCAATTACATTGCTTCGGTCTGTTTGTGCCTTCTAGACAAGTGGTTCTCAACCTTTATTTTTTTCAAGGTCTTCAAGTAAACCACAACACTATATAAGGCCATGGTGTTATCCCTCACATACTTTTGCTGCAGGCTTGACAAAGGTGCTTGTTTTTGAACTTAAATTTGTGAACAAAAAAAGAGCTGGCATTTTTTTATGGATAAATAATAATTAGTAATTACCAAAATGCTAAATTTGTCACTGCTGTTATTTTTGATAACAAAAGTTGTTCTTCTGGCTTAAGTATTACTTTTTACATTATGTATAAAATGATTACTTATTTAAGAAAAATCTTTGAATTAATTATTGCAGATGTTTCTTATATAACATAATTACTGAAAGTACAGTATTTCGTTATCCTTTGGTTTCAGCATTGGAGCACTTCCATCAACTACAGCTACATTTAGAATTAGTAGAAATGCAAATGTATTTTCAATCCAAATACAGCAATACAAATAAACAAAAAAATAGAAAATAATTGTGTGGGACCGCAGCTGTAAGTCAGGATAGTTGCAGGAGGACCGATGGACAGTCCTGACACCTGTGCAGCTTAAAAAAGTGAACCGAGTAGCAGCAGCAGCAGCAGCGTGAGTAAAATCAACCTACCAAACACTTCATAAGACTCTCATGTCTTTGGCACCATGCTAAAACACTACATTTCTTTATGGCAGTGTGGTGTGTCATGTTTGTAGATAATTGGAGAACGTGGTATAATGAAATTGTATATGCACCAGCAATAAACTGCTTTTTGTCTTTTGTGAGAACTGTGTTACTACAGGATTTAACTGACTCTCTTCCTATGATCACAGCTGTTGAAACTCTTCCCTCTTCCCATTCTCATTCCTTCCATCATCTCATTTATTCCCAGAGCTATAAGCATTTTAAATTGTGTTACTTGTAGGGATGCTACTAAACGTTAAATTCTGCATTATTATTTTGTGTACTGTTGAAAATAATTATTCTTTTGTTTATACAATAACATTGTCAAATCTTGCATTTTTGTTCATCCATTAGTTCTCTGTAACAATGTCTTCTGTTTTTGTGCTTTCCTGCTGTAAGCAAATTCCCCTCTGGGATAAAAAAGTCTATCTAAACTTAAGCTTCATCAGATTGACAGTCAACCATTTTTACATCTTCTTGGAATTAATGTAAAAATTTCTATAGCATGTGCAGTATCCTTACAGGCATGTTTGGTCCTACATTAATGGTATGTTATAGTGAATCGTTCTGGGCTATTTTCAGAAGGGTATGTTTGTTATTATATTTCTGTTAGGGAAGCAGATGTCATGGATCATTTCCCAGATTAAAACTGCTTTTTGTTGGTATCTCTTGGAAGCAAATGGAGCTGGTATTAACTCTAATTTGAAGATTTTATGGCCTTGCACTGATCCATTGAATGAACTTTGATCTTTGACTAAGTTTAGCTTTACACAGTATATCAGAATAAATTTTCAGATGCTGAATGGAAGATTTGTATTTCTGCCTTCCACAATGTGTGTTAATGCATTTCTAGAATTCCTTATTTCATAGTTTTATAATTTTACTCTGTTTCATTACTGTATATAATTTTAAATTTACTATTAATAAATTGTCACTAGTTCTCAGTCTGCTATCATTGTAATTAATTTTGAAAAGGCGTAGCCTTTTACTGTGCTTGCACACTGAAATTGAGCATCTGAGGTTCAGTTGCTTATTTTCAGATATTTGATTCCTTCTAATTCATATGGTCAGTTTTTTGGATATGTGGAGTTCCATTAATCACCCCCTTCTAACCTATCACCTATTCTGTTTTGTTTCATCCCAGTCACCTATATCTAAATTGGTATGCCTTGCATATGCCATACTTATTAAAGCTTCTTTCACATCTTTCCCTGCTGTTTTTGTCTTCATGATCTTCCCAACAGTGTGCTGTAACACCATTTTCCAAAACATTAAGAGTTCTTCAAAAAAAAAACAAAAAAAAACTGACCATAAATGCAAACAGTTTAAAATTATTTATCGAATATATCCTACCTCCCAAACCTGTCACCTAAAAGGCTCAGCCCCTGATCTTATATGCCACCTGGGCTCCCTCAGTGCTCTTGTAGCTTTCCTCCACATGTTCTGGGACTGATCTCCTTGGCTTTTCTTTAGTCCTATGTTGTTAATTCTCTGTCTCTTCAGTTCTTTTCTGTCATATCCCTCTGTCTACTCAAGTGTTCCTACTACTGCATTTTTCCTCCTTATCATTCTCTTCTCTCCAATGGAGGCTTATAATGTTGGTTTTGCTGGCATTAAAGTTGCTGTTAGCCTCATTATGGAAACATTCTGAACTGTACTCTTCCCTCACTTGGAAATTCCTCTTTCTGTAAACTCTTACATTTAGAGCTATCAATTCCCAGGTCAGCCTTTTGCCTAGTCCCCACTATTAAGACTTAGTTTAATGCAATCCAGTTAGTTAAGGACTAGCCAATAGTTGTACATGAATCATGTTTCTTTACGTTTTCTCTTCTTCCTCTTTTCTCGTTTTTGTCTTTACTGGCAAAGGCACCCCTGGTAGCCTGTGCCTCCAGTTTCTATGTGACAGTTGGCTCTCTGTTGATCTTTCAGGGCAGATAGGCAGAAACTGGTGGAGGGGGTGGGTGAAGTGTTTTTCATTTTGTTTCTGCTTATTACATTGTTGCACTGTACTCCATTGTTTTCTTTGTTGGCCACATACTTTATGTATAATCGAAAGTATTACCATTACCTTGTCTTATTTTATCCAATAAAAATTTGATAAAAAAAAAACTGTACTTGCCATATTTAATAAACTAAGTAGGCACCAAAGAACAAAGAGACAGGGAACAATCTTCTCTGTTTAAGGGACATGTTTTGCAGTCATATTCTCGTCATGTGAAGAAAATTATAATATTTTAAAACTGTTTTCTAGACTATTATTTCTACTGATAGATTTCTGGTTAGAAACAGGCTTAATAATAGTTATCTTGCTTTTATAGTTTATAATTGTTCTTGTCTAAATATATTTAGTTGATTTTTTTGCAGTTTAAATATGTGGCCATGACCCCCTCAAGGTTAGCTCATCTCTTGTCTTCATAGTTAATTGTTAGCTTATTGTGTCATTTTAAAGTGTTATCTGCATTTGTAGGCATAGTTTAAAAAGCATATTGTGAATATTGGGGGATAAGAAAAACTGAGATTACAAGGGAAACGATGAACTGAATTGGTAAAAATAGTACAGAGTCATGTCTAAAAGTATTTTTTTTTTCACTTATGTGGTTCTGATTTGATATATTCATTTCAGTTCAAATGCGTAATATTCATTTTAGGTAAAACACTGCAAGAAATGTGCATGGATGGCCTTCAATTAGTTCTGAAATGTTTTTTTTTTTGTCTCTTTTATTTCTTCCTCCATATTAACATTTATTAAATAAAGGTATTCAATGACTGTCAAACTTCCTATTTGTTGTATACCATGTGTGATTAATTTTACAGGAGCTGTTATGACACCACACAGGTATGTAGTGTGGAGTCAGATTCCCTGAGGATTATTGTGAGGTAAAGAATGACCAAAACATAAACATTAGCCAGAAAACATAGCGAGGACAGGCCATGATCAAATAAAGAATAATTCTTAGAAATCACCAAAAAATACCCTAGGAAAATCCAAAAGACAAAGTCAAGACCAAAGAGGAGGTTTAAACCAAAATGGAAGCTAATTTCAGTCCCACTTGAAAAATAAGCTATCCATCCATCCATCCATTTTCTAACCCGCTGAATCCGAATACAGGGTCACGGGGGTCTGCCGGAGCCAATCCCAGCCAACACAGGGCACAAGGCAGGAACCAATCCCGGGCAGGGTGCCAACCCACCGCAGGACACACACAAACACACCCACACACCAAGCACACACTAGGGCCAATTTAGAATCGCCAATCCACCTGACCTGCATGTCTTTGGATTGTGGGAGGAAACCCACGCAGACACGGGGAGAACATGCAAACTCCACGCAGGGAGGACCCGGGAAGCGAACCCGGGCTCCTAACTGCGAGGCAGCAGCGCTACCACTGTGCCATCGTGCCGCCCAAAAAATAAGCTATCTATTTGAAATACTTTTTATTTTTTGGCCACTGAAGTATAATGTATATAGCTTCTGCATTTATAGCAGACTCCCACTGACATCAAAGTGCTGATCACAGTCAAAAAACAAGCTTTAACAAAATATGATTCAAATCTCCCTAAAAATACTTTACTTGCAATGAACTAAACTATTAAGTAGAACATAAAATGAGTGAAAAGAATTGCCAAGAATTATGATATACAAGATTAACTGAAGGAGTGGGAAATGAAACATAGTCAAAACAAGCCATGGATCAAAACCAAGCCCATTTTAACTCAGGCACCGATGCGAGTGGCAGCCTTTCCAGCAGCTCTGTGTATAACTTTATCTTTAAAGTCTTTATCTTTCTACCTTTTTCTCTATTTTTCTTTATTTAACTGTTAACTCCTACCACTTTCTTTTATGTGGACTCGTTCCATGGACACTTTTTACTACTTGGAGATGGATTTTTACAAACTGAGACTCGTCTATTCAAGTAGTCAACTTTAAGCGCTGAGAACAAATACGCACGCCGTTGTGGTTCCCTATTTACCTGACGAGGTAAGAAGGTGGTATCGGGGCAGCAGAGCCGGTGCGTCTAGCAAGAAAGTGTCGCTACAAACCTTCGGTGCCTTCTGTGATCCTGGGAAATGTGAACTCACTACCAAATAAGATTGACGAACTGGCTGCACTGGTGAAAAATGTCAGGATCTACAGAGAATGCAGTTTGCTGTGTTTTAGTGAAATGTGGCTATCACCTAACATTCCAGATGCTAACGTGGAGCTACCCGGGTTTAGCACAGTTAGAGCGGACAGAGATGCAAGTACCAGCGGGAAGCAGAAAGGAGGGGGTGTTGCTCTCTATGTCAATACAAGATGGTGCAACTCTGGACATGTAAACTTTAAAATCTCCACTTGCTGCAAGGACATCGAACTGTTGGCTGTAAGCTTGCGTCCCTATTACTTGCCCAGAGAGTTTGGACACGTCATTGTTGTTATTGTTTACATCCCCCATCGAGCAAACGCGGAGATAGCAAGTGACGTCATCCATTCTACAGTTGCTAAATTACAAACACAGCATGAGGCGCTTGTGCTAATCTCTGGTGACTTTAACCATGTAACGCTGGACAAAACATTACCCGCCTTTTCCCAGTATGTGGACTGTAACACCTGGGGAAATAGGACTATTGACCTACTGTATGCAAACGTTAAAGACGCATACAGCGCCACCCCGCTGCCTGTGCTTGAGAAAGCAGATCATAACCTGGTTCTGCTTCAGCCTCACTACAAAACAAGAGTGAGGGAGCTACCTACAACCACACGCTACAGACTACAGGCTGGGATATCCTGCAGGGATCACATAGTGAGAACATTGAGGAGGTTGTTGACTGCACAACTGATTACATCAACTGCTGTATGGACATTGTAGTTCCAGTAAGAACAGTACGCTGCTATGCTAACAACAAGCCATGGATTACAAGTGACATCAAGGGCCTTTTGAACCAGAAGAAAAGGGCTTTTAAAGGCGGTGATCAGCATCAGCTCAAGCGTGTGCAGAAGGAACTCCGAGTCCAGCTCAGGGCGGCGAAGGAGCAGTACAGGAGAAAGCTGGAGCAGAAGTTGCAGAATAACAGCATGAAGGAAGTGTGTGATGGGATAAAGATCATCACTGGCTGCAGCTTGAAGCAGGGTGCCACCATCGAGAGAGATGTGGAGAAAGCAAACCAAATGAACAACTTCGTTAACAGGTTTGACCACCCTAACCCACTCTCACCTCGGAGTACTGCATCCTCCAACCATCCTTCTGCTGATGCCAGTATAGGAGAGACATCCCCACCCACAATTACAGCAGCGCAGGTGAGCAGAGAGCTGAGGAGACTTTGTGCCAGCAAAGCAGCAGGTCCAGATGGAGTATCGCCACGACTGCTGAAGGCCTGTGCGTTGGAACTGGGGAGTCCTCTACAGTGCATCATCAACCTGAGCCTGGAACAGGGGAGAGTCCCGAGGCTTTGGAAAACATCTTGTTATAACCCCTATCCCAAAGGTATCACGTCCTAGTGAGCTGAATGACTTCCGGCCTGTTGCTCTGACATCACAAGTGATTAAGACCATGGAGCGGCTGCAGCTTCACCACCTAAGGCTACAGGTCTGCCATTGCCCTCAACCCTCTGCGGTTCGCATACCAGGAAAAGGTGGGAGCGGAGGATGTCATCATCTATATGCTACACCGATCCCTCTCCCACTTAGACAGAGGCAGTGGTGCTGTAAGAATTATGTTTTTGGACTTCGAGCACCTTCAACACCATCCAACCTCTGCTCCTTAGGGACAAGCTGACAGAGATGGGAGTAGATTCACACCTGGTGGCATGGATCGTGGACTATCTTACAGACAGACCTCAGTATGTGCATCTCGGGAACCACAGGTCTGACATTGTGGTCAGCAACACGGGAACGCCGCAGGGGACTGTACTTTCTCCGGTCCTGTTCAGCCTATATACATCAGACTTCCAATATAATTCGAAGTCCTGCCACGTGCAAAAGTTCGCTGATGACACTGCTATTGTGGGCTACATCAGGAGTGGGCAGGAGGAGGAGTATAGGAAGCTAATCAAATACTTTGTTAAATGGTGTGACTCAAACCACTTACACCTGAACACCAGCAAGACCAAGGGTGCAGAGGGTACAGACCTATAAATACCTGGGAGTGTAGCTAGATGATAAATTGGACTGGACTGCCAATACTGATGCTCTGTGTAAGAAAGGTCATAGTCGACTATACTTCTTTAGAAGGTTGGCATCCTTCAACATCTGCAATAAGATGCTGCAGATGTTCTACCAGACGGTTGTGGCGAGTGCCCTTTTCTACGCGGTGGTGTGCTAGGGAGGCAGCATAAAGAAGAAGGACGCCTCACACCTGGACAAACTTGTGAGGAAGGCAGGCTCTATTGTAGGAATGAAACTGGACAGTTTAACATCTGTGGCAGAGCGACGGGCACTGAGCAGGATCCTGTCAATCATGGAGAATCCACTGCATCCACTGAACAGTGTCATCTCCAGGCAGAGGAGCAGCTTCAGCAACAGACTGCTGCCACTGTCTTGCTCCACTGACAGACTGAGGAGATCGTTCCTCCCCCACAGTATGCAACTCTTCAGTTCCACTGGGGGGGAAACATTAACATTAAACAAAGTTATTGTCTGTTTTTACCTGCATTTTTATTACTCTTTAATTTAATATTGGTTTTTGTTTTGTATCAGTATACTGCTGCTGGATTATGTGAATTTCCCTTTGGGATTAATAAAGTATCTATCTATCTATCTATCTCAAAGTAATCAAGCTGATCTTTCATCCTGTTAAAAAAGGGGATTTCAAAAAGTCAAAGAACAGAACTGGAAATTGGAAGCTAAAAAGAAATACAAATAGGAGACACAATCACAAAGAGTAGCCACAATGTCCATAAACCAGGAAATGTCCAATACCAACCTTTATACCTACAACCCTGTGATGTCATACATCCCTCATTTCCTGTTAACCTTACCTAGCAAGTGCCTTTCAAACAAGACATAAAAAGAGCACAAAATGGCAGCATTCATAACAAAAACAACTTGGTACCACAGGAAAAATAATTTGTCTTGAACATAGCGAAAGAAACTTCAGGCCCACAAATAATTGTACCATGTATATTTATTGACTTCTAAACTAAAAGTCTACCGTGAAGAGAATCAAACAGAAAACTTAAAAAAAAATTATAAATCATAAAAGGAGTCTTGGTCAGAAAAAGTTAATGCCTAATGCTTATATTTCATTTTAGAAGTGTAGTATGGCAGTCTAAAGTGTAATTATTTACAATTTTGAAACTTTTTACTGTTGCAGTGGGCAGAAGGAGTATTTGATTCAGAATGCCAGTCACTCTGTGCAAGTCACCAATTCTGCCTCATGCAAAAGAACCTCAGTCTTTCAAATTTCCTCCTCCATGTTTGACAGTTGGTGTCATACACTGAGAATCCATCATTTCACCAACTCAATGACATACAAACACCATGTATGATAAACCAAAGATTTCAAATTTTGATTCATTGGCCTATAAGACTTTCTTCCAGTCTGCAGTAGTCTACAGCCGGTATTTCAAGCCCCTATTTTGTTCTTTAAGGAATGGCTTTCTTACCGTCAATCGCTTTGTCAGTCCTGCAGCACAAAGTCTCCTCTTCACATTAGAAACCGAGACTTGCTTTTTACAACCACTGTTAAGCGATGCTCGAAGCTGTTGTGCTGTAAGGCACCTAAAATAAAAACTGGTGACCCTCAGAAGCTTGTCTTCTGATTGGGCTGAGACTTCCCGATCCCATCCTATCAGAGTTTATTCCAGTTTCCAGTTGCCTTTGTGTAGGAGGCTACTGTACACTCACTGACACTTCGATTTTTTTTGCAATTTCTCTAAATGAAAGGCCTGGGGCCTCATGCATAACACCGTTCGTAGAATTCACACTATAACATGGCATAAGCACAAAAGAAGAAATGTGCTTACACACAAAAAAATCCAGATGCATAAATCTGTGCAAATGCCAACTTCCACGTTCTTCTAGTTCATAAATCCCAGTCAGCATGAAAAATAACGCACGTGCCTGCACCTGCTGTCCCACCCCGTCTCCTCCCAGAATTACGCCTCTTTGAATATGCAAATCAATATAAACAGCCCTTAAGCTCAGCGTTCTGTGAAAAGGCGAGTCATAGCCCACCGTCTGAGTTTCATATGAAAGCTTATTAGGGTACAGAGAAGAAAAAAATAGGCACACAGTGGGAAAAAAGCACGAAATGTCAACTTTAATCTCAAAATTTCCTCTTTAATCACGTAGTTTATTTTGTCATTAAAGCAGAACATCACAAACTTCATCTTAAAATCGTTTAATGTACTAGTTTCTCAAATCCTATCTTATCTAAAGTAGCACGTTAAATGCTTTGTTTTGTATTTGATCTTCTATGTGCTCTATGTGTGTGAATCACTACGTGCTTCTGGGCTTTCTCTTCCTCCGACAGGATACAGAATTCATTACATACGTAATATTACAGCTCTCTGAATAATTAAAATACTGAGATGTACACTTGATATCATTTTCATGATGATAGGAGTTAAATCATGTTATTAAACATGGGAGCACGGTGGCGCAGTGACTGTGCGTGACATTCAATTAAAGAATTTATTGTAGCAGTACTGTCTCTTTAAAACGTACTAAACCCCAATTCCTGTCCTTACTTTTCTTTCCCCGAATTCCCAATCACCACACAATCAGCTCTGTAATAGACGTTAAGCCATCTGTAAGCTTAGAATGCCGATTCTTCAAAACTTTTAAGGAACATTGAAATATCTTTGTAGTACATGTTTAATTATTCTATCCTTCCAGTGTCATACCAGTCCCGGCAAGCATACAGCGCAAGGCAGGAACAATCCGTGAACGGAGCACCAGATCCTTACTAGCGCAGCGGCACTGTCCTCACATGTTTAATTATTAACAATACAGATTATTTAAGTGAAGTTAAAGTTTTATCTGTATAATATAATAAACATATTTTACTGCATTTCATCTTAAAAATGATATCTTCATCATATGTAAATATGCTCTTTATAAAATGGCTCAGGTTGTGCAATATTATAACTGTAGTGCAAGTTTACAGTGAGGCAATTGTACTAATAAGTACAAACAATTCTACATGGAGCACTTGATGGAGTGATAGAGTGTGTTTATAGTTCTTGGAATGAAGCTGTCTCTGAACCGCGAGGTCTGTACAGGAAAGACTTTGAAGCGTTTGCCGTGTGAGAGCAGTTCAAAGAGGCAGCATAGCTGTGGCAGCGTGTGCTTGATGCTGTATACCGATAATTCTCTTTCCGATCAGCTGCTCCGAGTGGTGCAGTGAGAGTAATATGGAAAAAGATGATCTGCTGTGGCAATCCCTAACGGGAGCAGCTGAAAGTAGAAGAAGAAGAAGGTGCAGTGAGAGTAACAACGCTAAAGCAGCTATGATATTTGGAATAGTTTGGCCATTCCATGGACCATTATATTGTTACAGGTTAATTACAATCAGATGCATTAAACTAATAAACAATATGGGGTTAATTTCAGTGTATTTATAAAGCCACGTCAGGGATGTGGATCTAAAAATGAAAGGTAAACCACACTGGAACAGCAGCACTGCTTTGATGCTGGGTGCTGCCAGTCTGCAAAACCGAGCGCAGAACTTGCGTACGCCAGGGTATGAGCTACCTTGGAAATGTAAATAATCAACAGAATTTGGGACATACAGTATGTGCAAATGGTTTGCTTCAACTTGTAAGGCTCCATTTACGTAATTGCTGCAGAACATTCTGTAGGCTGTAACCTATTAGGTGTTCCCTGAAGAAGGCCCATTTATAATATTCCGAAATGTCCTTTTTTCAGCTTTTTCTAACCAGAACTTTTTAAATATAAACCTCAGTTTTTCACTTACCTTTTCACCATTTTGCATTTCAATTGATTACATTTCAAGAAAATCTGGAAAAACTGAGGTGTTCTAAAAGTTTTGACTGGTAGTTCATAATATTTACAATTTAGAGCCTTATTATAACAGAAGGAAAAAATGCATATGATAAAGGGTTTTCCTTAAGATAGACAGAACTTTATTTGTACCCAAGGGGAAATTTGGCAAACCTTTTTGAGGTTAATATTATTATAATGTCACAGTTTTTAATTTGGGAGTGTTTTTACCACAGATGTATACAAAGTCAGAAAATCACAAAAAATATTATATTGTGCTTATTTAAATGTCTTAGGGTACTGTAACATATTTTTTGGCTAGCCAAAGGAGAACATAATATTGAATGTCCACCATTCTATTTCTTAATAGCAGACTGACTTTTCCATTGGAAGATGGGGAAGAGCCTGCATTAAGAAGCTTGCATTGCATGAATGGAGTGATAGTTGCCACTGGTGACTCCATATGCTAGACTTTAACAGATGCCAAAATGGTTCAAAGAAGAACAGAGAATAACAAACCAACCCAAAAAAGGAACAGATGTAACTAAAAATCACCAAAGCTGCTGAAAAAGCGAAAAAATCAAAACCTACTATTTAGAATACAGTTGATTTTTGCTACATTTCCTTTTGGAACTGATTCTTTTTCTAATTTATAATGTATGTGATGTTTTGCTGTATAACAGTATATTAATTTTGGACAAACTCATCAGACAGAACCTTTTGTCTGAATTATTTACAGTCCATATATCATCTGAACAGCTGCTGTTTTATTACTATTGTCCTTTGTTATTTACTAGGGTAGCATGTACTGTGTGTACAATCAATACTTTCCCAAATGATACCCATAATATATTGATGTGATATATTTCTTTAGTATATTACAGCCTGCCTATCACACTTTCAAATTTACACAGCAAGGACAAACTTATCTCTATAACATTGAGTACAAGGTAAAGTTCGGCCTTCGATAACACATCAAACCATCAAAGGACACACTCACTTAAGTATATTCAGCAATGTTGTTTGGTATATTTAATTTATAATTAATTTTATTGTAAAAACCTAAAATAACAAATCATTACAAAAAAAAAACAAACTAAAAAGAGGCAAGGCTGAGTATTCAGTCCAGTGTAGTTTTAAGATTTTTTTTTTTAATAATGCCTGGAGCTATCAGCTTTACAATGTGTGAACTGCGAGGCTCATTATATGAAGAATACATACAGTAGGTGACAACACTGGCATTTCAGCATAATCTAATTGTTGTTGATAATGCATTGTGAAATTACATCATTCCTGAAATACACAAATTTCATCATCAGTATTTCATTTGCAGTATATAATAATCTTCCTTTGATTTATTGTCTTTGACTAAGATCATTCCTCCACAGTGCTTCTCCAACATTCAGTATACTAGTTTAAGTATGTGCTCATCTTTCCCAACAAAATGACATTTTAAGCAATAACTACATGTCAGACAAAATAAATGGCGACTTAGCCCAGCAACATAAGCCAAGTTTTGCACAATAGGGCTTTTTAAATTCAAATTCGGTGGGTGGGTATGAATCCCACCTAAAGCCTTAGGGATCTGTTTCTACTTTTTGCCAGGTATCTGCCTACTGTAAAACTTGTATGGACCTGTGGGCAGAATATGAACTTACATTTTGCTGCATCATTCATATTTATTTGTTTACCTGTGTTAAAAGGCGAGACTCTGTGATTGCGTCTACTGTAATTTGAAATAACAACTGAGCATCTGGAGGAACTGGCATGAAACCTGCTTCCTGGGTTCCCTGCGGTCTGACTGATATTTGAAATAAGCAACTAATATTTAAAACGTAACTATACAGCTTGACTTTAAGAACCTCAGAAAGAGCCCCTTCATCTGTTCTGTATATGTAAATAAATCAGGCTGCCTTAGAAGAAACAAAGAAAACAATTACTTATGAATAGTGAAGAATGGTGTTAATCTGACAAGCTACATCATTTGTATTTTTTTCTTTCTTTTTTCAGTTTGAAGTAAATTGTATTTTTAATTCTACATATGTTAAATATTGAAGCCCTGCCACCCATCTGTAATACAGTTGTGATTAAATCTCTACTGTGCTTCTTATTTTTAATATAAAGTATTAAAAACTAAATCTACTGGAGAGACTTATCAGTTTTAATGCTATGTCCATTATTGTTGACTCAGAAAAAGCCATATTATAAATAAATACATTTGGTAGTTTAACCAGTACTGATGTAAACAAATAAGGACTGTAACAGTATTTATTTATAAACTTTAATTTTTGAAAAGCAGAACAATGTACAGTAGTAGTACTTTATATGACTTATACAATATCACCCACACTACCCCCCCTTTGATACCTCAAATTATTCCCCATCTGGATTCCTCCACTTAAATTTTCACTTAAATAATTTTATGAGTAGTGTCTGCACATTTTGGCTCTTGATAACATTTCCCCTTTTGTCTACAAAATTCTGTATTGTTTCCCCACTTCAGTTCTTGGTTCATGTTCTGAGCTTTGCTTATTAATTTACATATGGTTCCAGATTTGGGTTTAATGCTCCTCCTTGGCCACATTCCATTTTGGTTAGAATCAAAAGGTGAAATGGGGCATATTTTGGAATACAGTTTGGTATAGGGGTAGTTTTTCTGCCTCATGGGACAAATGGTCTTGGTTCAAATCCCATGCCCAGTCATTGTCTGTGTGGAATCTAAATGTTCTCCAGATATCTTAGTTGATTTTCCTCCCACATCAAAAGTTAAGTTAAGTTCTGTTTGTTGGTGTCTGACAATGGGCACCATGATGGAATAATGCCCTGTATTGGATTATATTGGGCCTCACCGTGATCTCCTTCATTTATTCATATTTAATTTATTCAAAACAATGCAATATTTTAAATCAATAAAGTGCATACATAAAGTTTTAATTGGATTCTCTCCAATAGTTTGTAATAAACTAGTAGGAGACAGGATATAATTAATCAGTTAGCGTTATGTAATGCCTGTCTGTGAACTATGGCCGGCCGTTCATCCCGGCCAATACCCCCATGCCGCTAGATGGAGCCCTTCCGGCAGCATAGAGGTGCCCCGAATTCCAGCAGGGGATCATGGATATTGGATTATACAGGATTATCCTGCTGGATACCATGGGGGCTGCAAGGGGATGCTGCAGGGAGGCTCAAAGACTTGTATTTGCCCTATAGCCCGGAAGGGGTCCTGGTCACAGGGACAGAGGAAATGACGTGCTTCCGGGATGAAAAAGAAGAGTTTTGATCTGACCCGGAAGTGCTAGGAAGTCACATGGATTGAGGATTCAGAAGCACTTCCGGGTCAAGTACTATAAAAGACTCTGGGAAATCCCAGACGGATGAGCTGAGCTGGGTGGCAGGATTATTGTTATTGAGATTTTGTTTATCATTTATGAGAATTGTGGAGAGGAGCGAGCTTTGTGCAAATTATTATTATAATAAATCCAAACTTTGGAATTTTACCTGGCGTCTGACGTTTGATCTGAGGGTTCAAGGGGACGATAGCGGCTGCAATCTGTCACAGTCACAAATCATATCAGCATCACAAGGCACTTCACAAAGTCCGATAAAAATGTAATTTAACACTTTATAATTTAAATATAAATATATATACATTATACTGAGATAAACAATAAGAAGTAAAAAGTGTTTACAATTACAACAATAATAAAAACAATTGGGATTATCAGTCAAAACTGGTATACAACCATAAAATATAGTGATAATCAATACCTATAATTATTTAAAAAACATAAATCAAAGTGTTGATGGTCAATTAAGTTGACCAGGTTGGAGAAAACAGCAAAACTAATTTCCACCCCAAAATAACCATTTGCAAACCTTTGTTTGATTTGAAATTTGTCCGTGTAATCAGAAATGACTTTAAGGTTACGTTAACATTACAAGCCTCATTGCGGAATTGGATTTGGATATCTTGACGATTCACATTCTTAAGTACAAGTGAACTGTATCTTACTGAAATGTGAGTGCAGCTGTCCTCCAAAACAGCATGCACGTGCACATTAATACGTTTGTGATCAAGTCTTCTATGTCACCAACAACAAAAAAACAACAAAATGGATGCACTACTAGCTAGTAAATGCATCTCTTTTTTCTCTCGAAGATGGCAAACATTTTGTCAACTGTACATAATTACATCGAGAAAGTGAAAACAGGAAAAAACAGACAGCTAGTTGTTGCTGTTTTTGCAGCTATGTACTGCTGCACCAAGAGATATTTGGGTATGGGAATCAAGCCAGCAATGGTGGGACCATGACTGTTGTCAAAGCTGTAGCTTTCTTCCATTGTAATTTTGCTGCACTGCCAGTGCTGGCTGATGATGGCCAATGCTGAGCAAAAAAAACACAAGAATTTTCAATTCATGACGCACAACCATAAATCAGACACATATTTGATCTAGGACTCTATGAGTGACTATGAAAGTGACTCAAATCTGATTTTAAAAGATCAGATTTCTGTGTTCACACAGTCCTGAAAACTATAGATTTGTGTCATATTAAGTCAGATAATCAGATCTGAGTCATTTCAGCCTGGTAATGTAAACAGAGCCTATGTGTGAGCAGGACATTTCCAGCTAATTATGATTATAAATGCCAACTAGTAAACATAAGTTAATTAATTTAAGGTAACCTGATGAAGATTTGTTCTAAATAACTTACAGTGGTGTGCAAAAAGTATTCAATCCCCTTGAAAGTCATCATAATTTTCTGCATGACAAAAGGTTTGCACACATATTTACCCATTCAGTAAATTTTACGTGAGCTCTTATGCTGTAATGCAAAGGACTGGCACCCTGTCCAGGGTTTGTTCTTGCCTTGCACTCTGTGCTAGCTGGGATAGGCTCCTGCAGACCCCTGCGACCCTTTTCGGGAATAAGCAGGTTGGAAAATAGTTGTCTCACTGACTGTTATGCAGTAACTATACATTTCCAAAGTCAAAATAAACCATTTTCTGTAAATATTTAACTGAAGAAGAAAAAGTCAAAGTTAGTGTTTGCATAAGTATTCAAGCTCTCCACACTATTGCTTTTTCAAGAACCTTTTTGCTGCAAAAGCAGCCTTAATTATTTTGGGGTTAGTATGTACCAGTTTTACACATTGTTCAGGAGTGATTCTTCCCCATTCTTCTTGTCAGAAGTTAGAGAGATCCTCTAGGTTGGTGGGATGGCACCTCTGGACAGCAGTTTTTAAACAGTGCCACAGATTCTCAATAGGGTTAAGATCAGGGCTTGACTTGGCCATTCCAAAGCATTCACCTTTCTATTTTTGAGCCATTCCAGTGTCTCTTTGGCCTTATGCTTAGAGTCATTGTCATGTTGAAAGATGAATTTTCTCCAGAGCAGCAGGTTCATAGCAGACGGGAGCAAGTTGTCCTGCAGTATTGTGTGCTATTTGTGTCTGTCCATTGTCTTTCAACTCTGACAAGATTCTCAGTCCCAGCGTATGAAAAGTGTCCCCATAGCATGAAGCTGCACACCACTATATTTCACCTTAGGTATTGTGTTTCTTTTTTTTTATGTCACACAAATCTCTTTGAAGTCCGGTCAAAAAGTTTTATTTTGGTCTCATCCAACCATGAAACCTTCTCCCACATCTTAACTGAGTCTTTCTGATGCTTTGTAGCAAATGCCATACAAGCAGTAGCTGCATTTTCCCCAAATTAAAGTTCAGCAGCTCTAGTATACAAAATGGGATTCAGCAAAAGCTTTATGCATTGAAATGATTCCACAGTCAAAATATCTTCGTTTTTTTAAAAAGCTTTACTAAAAATTCAAGGTAAAACAGTTCACACAAAAACAGAGAAAAAAATTGATGTAGCAAAGAAAAGAAAGTTTTGTTTAAGGCTTATATCTTGTTTGTTTCTTTAAGTTCTCTCATACAGCTGAACCATTTCTAAATGGTCAGAGAACTGTATGCTTATCCCATTTTCATGCTGTAAATGGGTCTTTCAGTCCCTGCTTGCACTGGGACCTATTCTAAACAACTACTAACTCAATTAACACACTGTATCTTAGTTATCGCAAAAAAGTTCTATCTTATATTAACTTACAGGGGTAAAAGGTTATACCATTGTCTATGACTATGACGAAGCAAACACTAATATGAATTTAACTTAAAGCATTAACTTTCTAAAATTGGCCCTTACACAAGCTTTTATGTGGACCTTCTTAAGGAATGGCTTACTCTTGCTACCTTCCTGTGCAGGCCTGTTTTATGGAGAGCTCTTGAACTTGTGCACCTTCAATCCAGTTTCAGCCAAAAAGCATTTCAGACAACTGAGAATTGTTCTTCTTTCGGCTGGTCCCATTAGGGGTCACCATAGCGGATCATCTTCTTCCAAATCTTTCTTTCCTCTGTATCTTGTTCTGTTAAACTCATCATCTGCATGTCCTCTCTCACCACATCAATAAACCTTCTCTTAGGTCTCCCGATATACTCAGCATCTCTCCTCTGCACATGTCCAAACCTGCACAATCACACCTCTCTGACTTTGTCTCCCAACCGTCCAACTTGAGCTGACCATCAAATGTACTGATTTCTAATCCTATCCATCCTTGTCACACTCAATGCAAATCTTAGCATCTTTAACTCTGCCACCTCCAGCTCTGTCTCCTGCTTTCTCGTCATTGCCACCATCTCCAACCCATATAACATAGATCGTCTCACTACTGTCCTGTAGACCTTCCCTTTCACTCTTGCTGATATTCATTTGTCACAAATCACTCCTGACACTCTTTTCCACCCACTCCACCCTGCCTGCACTCTCTTTTTCACCTCTCTTTCACAATCCCCCTTACTCTGTACTGTTGATCCCAAGTATTTAAACTCATCCACCTTCGCTAACTCTACTCCTTGCATCCTCACCATTCCACTGACCTCCCTCTCATTTACACACATATATTCTGTCTTGTTCCTACTGACCTTCATTCCTCTCCTCTCTAGAGCATATCTCCATCTCTCCAGGGTCTCCTCAACCTGCTCCCTACTCTCGCTACAGATCACAATGTCATCAGCAAATATCATAGTCCATGGGGACCCCTGTCTAATCTCGTCTGTCAACCTGTCCATTACCATTGCAAATAATAAAGGGCTCAGAGCCGATCCCTGATGTAATCCCACCTCCAACTTGAATGCATCTGTCACTCCCACCACAGACCTCACCACTGTCACACTTCCCTCGTAAATATCCTGTACAACTCTTACATACTTCTCTGCCACTCCCGACTTCCTCATACAATACCACAACTCCTCGTGAGGCACCCTGTCATATGCTTTCTCCAGGTCCACAAAGATGCAATTCAACTCCTTCTGGCCTTCTCTATACTTCTGCATCAACACCCTCAGAGCAATCATCGCATCTGTGGTGCTCTTTTGTGGCATGAAATCATACTGCTGCTCACTAATCATCACCTCACTTCTTAACCATGCTTCCACTACTCTTTCCCATAACTTCATGCTATGGCTCATCAATTTTATCCCCCTGTAGTTACTAGAGTCTTGCACATCCCCCTTATTCTTAAATATCGGCACCAGTACACTTCTTCTCCACTCTTCAGGCATCCTCTCACTTTCCAAGATTCCATTAAACAATCTGGTTAAAAACTCCACTGCCATCTCTCCTAAACACCTCCATGCTTTCACAGGTATGTCATCTGGACCAACTGCTTTTCAATAATTCATCCTCTTCATAGCTGTCCTTACTTCCTCCTTTCGAATCCATTGCACTTCTTGGTTCACTATCTCCACATTATCCAACCTCTTCTCTTTTTTGTTCTGTTCATTCATCAGCCTCTCAAAGTACTCTTTCCATCTGCTCAACATACTCTCCTCGCTTGTGACTACATTTCCATCTTTATCCTTTATCACCCTAACCTGCTGCACATTTTTTCCAGCTCAGTCCCTCTGTCTAGTCAATTGGTACAGGTCCTTTTCTCCCTCCTTAGTGTCCAACCTCTCATACAACTCATCATACGCCTTTTCTTTAGAATTCGTCACCTCTCTCTTCACCTTGTGCCTTATCACGTTGTATTCTTGTCTACTTTCTGCATCTCTCTGACTATCCCACTTCTTTGCCATCCTCTCCTGTACTTCCCCATTTCACCACCAGGTTTTCCTTTTCCTCCTTCCTGTGTCCAGATGTCACACCAAGCACCCTTCTTGCTGTCACCCTTTCTACATCTGCTGTAGTTGCCCATTTGTCTGGTAACTCTTCACTACCACCCAGTGCCTCTCTCACCTTCTCCCTAAACTCAACCTTGCAGTTTTCCTTTTTCAACTTCCATTATTTGATCCTTGGCTCTGCCCTCACTCACTTCCTCTTCTTGATCTCCAACGTCATCCTAAAGATTGACTCTTTTGCATAGGATGTAATCTACCTGTGTGCATCTTCCTCCACTCTTGTACGAAACCCTATGTTCCTCCCTCTTCTTAAAATACGTATTCACCACAGCCATGTCCATCCTTTTGGCAAAATCCACTATACTCTGACCTTCTTCATTCCTCTCCTTGACACCATACCTACCCATCACATCCTCGTCTCCACTGTTCCCTTCACCAACATGTCCATTGAAATCCGCTCCAATCACCACTTTCTGTCCCTTGGGTACGCTGTTCATCACTTCATCCAACTCACTCCAAAAATCTTCTTTCTCATCCATTGCACACCCAACTTGCAGGGCATATGCACTAACAACATTCATCATCACACCTCCAATTCCCAGCTTCATAATCATTACTCTGTCTGACATTCTTTTCACCTCCAAAACACTCTTGGCGTGCAGTTCCTTCAGAATAACCCCTACTCTATTTCTCCTCCTATCTATACCTTGATAGAACAATATATCAACCTTCCTTCTCTATATCATATCTGCTAACTCTCTCCCTTTATCAGTCACACTGTCAACATTCAAAGTTCCTACCCTCAGTTCCACTTTCTTTACCTTCCTCCTCTCCTCCTGCCTCCGGACTTGTCTCCCCCATCTTCTTCTCCTTCTTCTTCGGCCAACAGTAGCCCAATTTCTGCCAGCCCCCTTTTGACTAACAGTACTGGTGGTGGTTGTTGTTAACCCAGGGCTCGACCGATCCGATATAGAAATTTGTATTGTTGTTCACATATTGATTTGGCAAATTTTTATACCGGATGCCCTTCCTAACATAACCCTCCCCATTTATCCAGGCTTGAAACCGGCATGAAAAAACACACTGGTTTGTGCAGCCCCTGTGGCTGGGTTTGGCTCGAATAGCAGTTATGCTTTTAGCAGCCCCTCTCACCTGTCAATGTCTTGCTCTAATGTTTAGTTTTGGGGGATGGCCTGTTCTAGTAAAAGTCTGGGTGCTGTGATGAACCTTCCACTTTCTGATGGTTCCAACTGTGCTTAATGGGACATTCACATTCTTCAATATTTTTTGTAACCATTTCCAGCCTTGTGTATTCCAATGACTTTGTTTTTTAAATCAGCAGAATGCTCCTTTGTATTCACTTTTGTAGTGATAGTCCAACAAAGACTATGGCCCTGACCAAAGAGGTTTTTATTATCCAGAGAGATAGAAAGGACTCGCAAGTAGTACCTAATTATATTTAATTATGACTGTCACCTTTGTGTCTTTTGTGAGTCATTTGTGTAAACCTGGAGCATATAAAGCACAGAAGTTTAAATATTTACGCAAACACAAACTTTTACATTTTTCTTCTTCACTTAAATATCTACAGAAAATGGTTTATTTTGACTTTGGAAAGGTATTTTTACTGCATAAGAGTCAGTCAGTCAGTCATTTTCTAACCTGCTTAGCCCTGAACAGGGTCCCGGGGGGTATGCTGGAGCCTATCCCAACTAGCATAGAGTACAAGGCAGGAATCAACCCTGGACAGGGCCCCCAGTCCACTGAATTACAGCATAAGAGCTCACATTAAATTTACTGAATGGGCAAATATGTGTACAAACCTTTTGTCATGCAGAAAATTATGATGACTTTCAAGGGGATTGAATATTTTTGCCTGCCACTGTATTACAAATAGAAACTTGCTCATAAAAAATTATAGTTTTAGTAATATATATTGTATGTGCTAGACAATTTTCAAGTTATGGATCTATTACTGTCATTTTTGGCTATGTTTCTTGTAAAGTTTAATCTTGTAGTGAAAGAACTGTGTAGAGAATAAAATAAAAATATTAAATGTGTTATGCTCAAAGAAATATGTTAAATCAGGGAAAAGCATACACACTCAGCTTTGTGCAGTATGAATATTTTTCTGGGAGCTGTTTCTTAATATAACCTCGCTGGAAAGAAGAACATAAATAAAACCTAAAAAAAAAAATAAAAGAAGGTATGTTTCAAGCATAAAATGCTTGAACAGGACCAACAAAAATAACTGCATTTACTAACATAACTAGGTCACAAAGCAGCCAGCTACAGGAAAGAGCCAAATGCGACTATGACACAGAAAAGTCTCAAAAATGGTGATAATGGGCACTGTTAATTTTAATTCATACCAAATGTAATTTACATATTAATGTAAGCATTGATTCATATTATATATAATGAGTTGCAAGAGCACTAAAAGGGAACAATAACACTGGAAGTTCGCACTTGTATTTTAGCAAAAAGCTAAGAATCTGGAACTACCACAGGCATTCACGGAACATGTAAGTTCCACAAAGACAGTGTCCAGCCTGGGATTTGTACCAAGGACTTTAGAGGTATGAGGTAGCAGCTGACGTCTGTGTTTTTAGAGTGATGTGTTTTTGGTGAGCTTTACTAGCAAAATGATTGTAAGGGTGTACTCACACTAGGCATGCTAGTGCGATTGTCCCTCCTCCCTACTCCCCCGCTGGCCTGCACTCACACTGTGCTTAACGTTCTGGGCCTGGACACACTTTCGTAATGACCATGTGTAAAGACAGCATGCATGACAAAATGGTTTCACTTATTTTGTGGTTGTTTTGGAGTCGTGTAGGGCAGGATAACGTTCTACCCTCTTATAGATTTATTGAGTGTGCTGCACGATTACCAACAAAAAGATTTTTATGATGACTAATGATTTTAAGGGAGAAATTTGCAGCTTTTCTTGCCAACTACAAGTCATGTTCATGTGTAAGATGATAATAAAAACCTGTTTTTAACTCCAAAAATACTGAATGAAATGAGAATTGCACTATATGACTTGTCGCATCATTGACGTTATGTCTGTTTTCTGTGCTCAGGCACGTTTAGCGATCACACTGTTACCAAATGCTACTGAGCCGTATTCGGGCCCACCTCTTCCAAGTGGACCAGGGCACGGTACAGTTGGACCAGCACAGAACGATCACTGTAGTTAAATGCAGGGTTACATGCACACAAACGTACTCAGGCACAGAACGAATTTGCAGTGTGAGTACACTCTAACTACAGTAATCCTAGAGTAATTGTAACAATTTCAAAGCTGAGCGCAATGCTATACAGTACATAGTGCTAGAAAGATGCCTAAATTAATTTTAAATTGTTACAGTTAAAATTATACACTACCAGAGGTTGATAACAATATATGTAAATACTATAATCTGTTACTAAAAAGGAAAAAAAATACTACAACAGTCCTTGGATATAACTATTGTTCCCTTAACCCTGGAAGTGCTAAGCCAGTCCAGTATTACCAGGACTCCCTGGACCATTTGGAGCTCATTTTCTCTATATCGCATGTTAAGCACCAAGGATTGTTGTTTCTTTTTTAAGAATGTGTTTTTTAAGTTTTGCCTTTTTAAAATCTTCACACAGGCACCTTGAGCACAGCAACCATTTAATGTGTTTTAGTCTGTCATCTATGGGGTGTACTCTCTAACAAGGAGAGGCTGTCACTTTCTTTGAAGTGTTGTTTATTCTTGTAATTTTATTGCTTAGATCTTACTTGGGTCTTGGGATGTTAATTTGTCAATTTATTTTTTATATTTCATTTAATTCAGTCCAGAAAAAAAAAATATTTATATATACTTTAAAAAAAAAATTTTTTTAAATACATACTGTGTGCAGATGAGCTGTTGTTTAACAACCAGTCAGGAATTCAATCATAGTAAAGCTGACATATTTTAAATGAATACTGCTTGGTGTATTGCAAATCAAATAAGATTCTGTTAGAATTATACTAAATGAAAAATGAGATTCTAAACTTCAAAATGTCATACATAAATAAATTTTACATGTATTAATGATAAGTGCAGCTATTCTTTATCTGTAAAGATGATCCTCTAGGGAAAGCCACATCATTCTTAAAATTATACTATAAATAGCTAGAACAGAGTTTTGGCTGAGACTTTTTAAAAGTAATCATAGCAAAGCTGGTGTTTTACGAAATCTCCAATTATTGTTTTAATAATGTATTTAACTGAAAAGTTGCTAAGTCTAGAGTTTTAAGTAAAATCATTGTACTTATAACACTGAGCTTTTTTCTTGTTAAAAAGGAAATCCAATGTCTAGTTGCATATAATCTTTGAAATATCTCTGTAAAAAGAATTGAGAATTTCCAGAGTACTTGCATTATTTCAGAAAGCTGAAAAATGACTATATAATGTAAAAAAATATATTAATAGTTTGGTAAAGATTTAACAGTTCATTGAGATTAGAACAAGTAGGACTTTCAAAACCTGACTCTAACAATAACATTCAATTTAATTCAGTTTATTTTGTATGGCGGGCTTCACTAAGTGCAGTCTCAGAGTGCTGTGACACATTTGCAGGTAAAATACAAACTTTACAAATAATCACATAATAACCACATAAAAACACAAAATTGTTTAAACAGAATGGAATGCAACATCTTTCCATTAATTAAGTTGTTGAACTATGGCTGTCTGCAGGACCTTCCTCTGCAGTATAGTATCACAATTCATCAGCGATAATGGGCAGTAGCTGGAGCAGTCAGTGGAGTCCTTAGGTTGTTTGAGCAGCAGGGTAATCAAGGGGTAAATGAAGGGTAAAGGCAGAAATGGCAGAATCAAGCATGTGGAAGAGCAGACCTGGCAACAGGTTCCAGAAGACCAATAAAACCTTGGGGGTAGGCCATGGAGGCATGGAGATTTCCTTCAGTTCATGGAGTCACCACCTCTTTTAGTTTAGTAAATGAAATAAAACCATCCAAAAAAAAAAGCTTCCAACTCCAAAGGCTGCCGGAAGAAAAGTTTTAAGAAAAAAGTCAATATCAGAGGAAGAAGAGGTGGATGACAGGATGTATCAAAATAAAACTGACAAAAAATAATAATGTGATCTGGATTAGTACTGTGGAGTCTTTGCTTTATTTTTAATGGCTGAAATCCTGGTAAATGAAACAAATTTTCAAAGCCCAATAGCCAGTGTGGCTGAACCATAAACTTATCATCGAATGATAACACCACTCACACACCAAGGTCATTTTAGTGTCACCAATTCACCTAACCTGCATGTCTTTGGACAGGGGAGGACAATGAAGCACCCCAAAGGAAACCCATGCAGACATGGAGAGAACATGCAAACTTCGAAACGCTAACCCTGGTCTCCTTACTGCATTTCAGCAATGTCACCACTATGCTACCCAACACAAAAATATTAACTTTTAAACTTGTAGTGATTCACAGTTTAAATTATTTAAATTAATTTAACAATTTATCTAAAACATGTCATACTATAAATACTTTATTGCATTAATAAAATATTACAATCTTAAGTATAAATTTTAGTATTCCAAATGTACAGAGTAATCTCTGGAAACTGTTTCCTGTGGCTACAGTCAGTTCAAGAAGAGCCCGTTTAAGAAGCACATAGCGATTACTGGATGAGACGGGAAGAACGTAATTACAATGGGTTTATGGAGCTACTTTAGTTGCAAAGGGGCTTAAGAAGCACTTATAAATTAATGATCATTCCTAAGGATGAATTTTACAATGTTCTTATCGTTAAACAAAGCTTTTGGGAAACCCAACCCCGTTCTGAACAGTTTTAGCTGATATACCTCAAAGAAGTCCTAAACCATTTTATCCTGTCCAGTACCTCCAGGCTGCCAGAGGGAGCCATCCCTATGACATGGAGATGCTTCAGATTCCAGCAGGACATCATGGTCTATGGAGTTTTCCTGTTAAGCCCTGCTGGATAACATCAGGACCACCAGGGGTCGCTCCAGGGAGAACCAGGGACTGCTATTTGCCCTATGCCCCATGAACGGAAGGAATGATGTACTTCCGGGGTGAAAAAAAAAAAACTTTTATCTGACCCGGAAGTGATAAGGAATTATAGACTGAAAGATGAGAAACACTTCCGTGTCAGGAACTATATAAGAACTTTGGGAACTCCTAGACGACGAGCTGAGCTGGGAGGAAGGATGGCTAAGTGTCTAGAAGTTGGAGGATTGGTTATTATTGTGTTGATTATTTATGAGTAGTGTGGAGTTGAGGGTGCTTGGTGCACATAATTATTATAATAAAAAGAAGAATTATTGCACTTTTACCTGGTGTTTGGCGTTGTACCTGAGGGTTCAAGGGAGCGATAGTGCCCCCTACAGCTACACCATGTTATCTATACTAATAAAAGGCAAAGCACTCACTCACTCACTCACTCACTCACTCATCACTAATTCTCCAACTTCCCGGGTTGTAGAAGGCTGAAATTTGGCAGGCTCATTCCTTACAGCTTACTTACACAAGTTGGGCAGGTTTCATTTCGAAATTCTACGTGTAATGGTCATAACTGGAACCTATTTTCGTCCATATACTGTAATAGACTGCAGCTCGATGGCCGTTGGAGGCGTGATGATGCGAGACGCAACTCCGCCTCCCAATTGAGTGCCTGCCCATATAAGGTAAATATTTGTGGGTGAAGGACTGTGCTTAGCATATTCATAAGTAAAAATATCTGAATCACAAACTGATGTTAATTATATTTTGTTCATAAATACTTATTAAATAATTCCAAATAGTCTGTCCGCTTCCTTTTTTCATAGCTTTTCCGATGGTTTTGTATTAAAGAATTTAACCAATCACATTTCAGCCATCATTTCTTGCCAGGCAGAATGGCCTTCACAATCCGTTGTGCAGGCACTCTAACACAGAATAAATATCGATTAACCTGTTGCTTCAACCAATCAGATTTTGAGTTGGTGTCAGTACGGCCCTCTAGCAGGCGTACGGCAATGTCACTGTATTCAGACCCATTGATTGGATAGAAGCCGATATGAGGAACCCTACAAGGCCACTGAACGCACCGCAAGTGCTTGGAGTGCAAGATCCTCGTGTGTACTACGGCCAACTCCATGGCAGGATTCTGGACAATATTATTTGCCAGACACAGACCAGATTTCAAGACCACGAAAACCTGATGTTTGTCACGCTCCTCGAGCCCCAGAAGTTTCGGGAATACAAGAAAAATGTCCTGCATGCAGCCTTCTCCAGTTTAACACAAGAGCCACGGAGCGGTTTTTGATCTGTCTCGGCTAAAAACAGAACTGACTGTTATGTATGCCATGGATGATTTTGCAGGAATCTCCCACTGATCTCTTTGACTTCCTTCATCTGAAAAATCTGAATGCAAGCATGGGGCAGCTGTTCACATTGGTATATTTGGCGGTGACCATTCCCGTGTACACTGCTTCTGTCGAGTGGACATTTTCAGCCCTAAAGCGAAATAAAAAACTTGCCCGAAATACGACAGGGCAGGTTCGACTTTCAGCATTAGCTTCGATGGCGATAGAAAGGGACTTTTTGATGGAACTGAAGTGCACAGATCCGTACGACAGAGTAATTGAACTGTTTTTGAGGAAAGAGAGGAGGATGAATTTTGTTTACAAATAATCAGAATTTTTGGCAAGTAAAATGTTGCGATTTTCCTAAATAATATTGCAAGTTTATGAGTTATTATTGTTTTTTATGTGTGTCGCGGCTGTGGCTGCAGTAACAACAACAACATTTATTTATATAGCACATTTTCATACAAAAGAATGTAGCTCAAAGTGCTTTACATAATGAAGAATAGAAAAATAAGAGACACAGTAAGAAAATAAAACAAGTCAACATTAATTAACATAGAATAAGAGTAAGGTGCAATGGCCGGGGGGACAGAAAAAACAAAAAAAACTCCAGATGGCCGGAGAAAAAATAAAATCTGCAGGGATTCCAGGCCATGAGACCGCCCAGTCCCCTCTGGGCAATCTACCTAACATAAATGAAACAGTCCCCTTTGTATTTATGGTTTTCACAGAAGGACTTGATGATGATGATGATGATCACGTGGACTTCTGGCTTTTAGTCCATCAATGCTGGGGCATCATGGTGCTTTGAATAGGCTGGTGGTGACGCAGGCCGCCACCACAGAGAAACCGGAAAAAGAAACAAGAGAGAGTAGGGGTCAGTACGGATTTTAGAGCCACCATGAATAGTTATTATGATGAATTGAACATACAGAGTATCAGGATTAAGATAAAGTGAAGTTATGAGAAGGCCATATTAAAGTAATGTGTTTTCAGCAGTGTTTTAAAGTGCTCCACTGTATTAGCCTCGCGAATTCCTATCGGCAGGCTATTTCAGATTTTAGGTGCATAGCAGCAGAAGGCCGCCTCACCACTTCTTTTAAGTTTAGCTTTTGGAATTCTAAGGAGACACTCATTTGATGATCTAAGATTACGATATGGAATATAGGGTGTCAGACATTCCGATATATAAGATGGAGCAAGATTATTTAAGGCTTTGTAAACTATAAGAAGAATTTTAAAGTCAATTCTGAAAGACACAGGTAACCAGTGTAGCGACATCAAAACAGGAGAAATGTAGAAAGTAGAAAGGAACTTGTTCACCCCTGGTTTGTCTATTCAATAAAGGCATTTATTGTGGCTACAGGAGTTATCTATCTGCAATGCAGTGGCTCTTTATACTGTATTTCTGGATATTAAGATCGTTTTTATAACCATAAATTAGTTTTTGAGGGGCGGGTTGACTTCAGACGGAGCACTACTGAAGGCCTAGGTGTGAGATGCACAGTCTGCCAATGGACCAGATGATACGTAAATTTGATGAACATTACAACCCGAAAATGAACAAAACTGTAGAGAGGTTCACATTATACTTCTCCCAGTGCGTCTCTCTAAATCCTCCATGCGAGAACATTATCATAAGGCTTAACAATCTTATTGTTACACCTTCTACGTGCACTGAACTGTCCTTATTACGAAGTCTTCCTTGCTTTACCGCTGGCTGCTTCTTTCCACTCACCTTCCTAGCTCTTAATTTAAACACTTTTCCTTCTCACTTTTCAGCTCCTTCAATGTCTTCTCCCTTTTCATTCAAAATACGCGCCTCCTTGCCTTTTTTCATTCAGCTCCCCTTACGTCACACCATGGTACGTTGAGCACAAGTTAATAACGGGAATGCCTGTTAAACATGTTACATTCACGAGTAGCGATTTGCATGGTGAACACTTCGATGAATGAAACCTGTTATTTTTACATCAGTTGACAAACACGGAATGTAACTTCATAACAACACGTCCTCCAAATACGAACCTGTTTGAAAGAAATAATGATAATCAAATCCTTGATGACAGCAACACTCATAACAGTCACAAAACAATTACATTGACAATCAGGATATGTTATTTTTTAAATGTTTCCTTTTCTTTTTGATAACTTCTTTAACACACTACTTCTCCTCTGCAAAGCGTGGGTATTTTGCTAGTTAAATTATATAAAATTAAATGATTGGATTGTCCTCCTTTACGTTTGGCACTTTTACCCAACATATCTTTTTTATTAGTTTTTGGTGTGGTCAAAGGAATAAAAATAAAACAATGGAGACATTAGATACAATCATTAGAATGAAAAATGTCTTAGTAGGGGTATTCAGAGAAAATGTATATTGTTAAAGCACTGCATATTTTCATGGATATAACAGAAAACCAAAAAACACTAAAATGCTGAACTTCATAATGGAGTACACATCCACTGATAGCCAAACAGCCAAAATACAGAGGATATGTGTAAGAATCCACAGGTCTTTTTTAACACATTCCAGATCCTACATGCATTACTGTCTCCTTCCACTTAAATGAGCTTGTACCAGTGAGCTCACAGCTTTTTTCTCAAGTGTATTTTTATTTATGTTACCTTTGACCACTCCAGATCACCTTCTGGACAGATAAACTGTAGGTTTATTTTTTTGATGAAAAAGATGCAGATACATTCAAGTGCGATGTACAACATTTATGAGCATGTGACTAGATGTTTGATTTTACTATTAACCTTACTAAATTCTCACTTTAATGACTTATGCAATTTTAACGCATTTTTCCCAAATAGAATTTAAATTAATTTAAATACTGAAAACTCATTCATTAGACTTCTTTTGGAGTCACTTTGACTGACTTGATCAGCATCACACATTTATCCATATGGTGAACTAATCCTGCAAGACCTTTAAAGCACTGAATAAGGTCATGATAAACATGGGTCAGCAGAGTAAGAAGGCTTAGTTCAAGTTTTTGTTTCTTGATGCCCACTTCCGGCCACAAATATTTGGCCTCAGTCAACCCAAAATAAAAATTTCTGGGGTTGATCTGCAGACTAGTGTCATGAATGGTGCAAACCACAAGCCAGGATGTGCTGTATGTGCTCCTACCTAGTGCTGGAATAGAAGAACCTGTTATTGAGCTAGGCAGAACTACAGGCAATATGAAGTCTGAGCAGTCTATCCACCAAATGTTGGAAGGTGCTTGGGTCCCTGTGTAGCAGCAAGGGTAGGAGGCAATACTGTCAGTGACCACTGGAGGTACTAAATGGTGTCTTTTCCTATGCAGAGTCAGTAAGATGAATTTGCCAATAGGCTTTTGTCATGTGAAGGGTTGACAGGAATCAGGGACTACACAGGTGGAATGAGATAGGCATTGAAACGGGTGGCCTGGTTAAGCCAGTGAAAGTTGTTGCAAAAACGTCAATTCTCGTTAGAGCATGAGAACAAATGGGCTAGACTAGACGCTGTGGCTATAGAATCCTCAAATCGATCTTATCCTTCTTTGAATTTAAGAGGTGGTACAGCAGGATCTCAGTCTGAGTGATAAAGTCAATGGTAATCAGCGATGTCTGGCCTATCTTGGCATCCACCATGCCTTTAATGTAAGTGATGGTGTCTCCTGGCTTACACTTCTGTTGGGGGCTAAGGGTCTTCCTGAAATTGAGGTCTCTGACATAACTGCCAAGCCTTGAAGAGACTATTCAGATATATATGGACCCATAGGGGGTGATTAGGCAGGGAGATCAAATAGTCTACCAATCCCCTCCAATCCCACACTTCCGAAGGACTCTGTCAGATGGGCAAGAAGCTTGGAGTGGGAAGTGGGCATCAAGACCATAATCCTGATCCCCAGATGGAAATTGTGGATGCTGAAGCCTCAGTTGCACAGCTATAATTGCACACATTTGGCTGACTCCATGAGGTCCTTGACCAGAGGCCACAACTTGGCTAAGTGGCTGTGCAAACCTGCAACATATTATAGTATATTATATGAACTGGAAGGGATCCTCATTAAATGATCAAGCAAGCCACAGGTTTGCTTCCAGTAGAGAAACTCAAAAAGGCAGAATCCAACAGAGGCCTGAGGTACCTCACTGAAGTCAAACAAAATATGAGGTAGGACCTGATCCCAGTGTCTTTGCCTGCCTGCACTACTTTTCACAGTATCTTTTAGAGCATCTGATTAAAATGCTCAATCAGACTGACTGTCCATTTGGGGGATGATAGATGGATATTCTGAGGTGGGTGATGCGGAGTATCCACCTTGGGGATACCGACTCTTGCCAAGACCCCCACCAGTTCCAATGCAATTGTTTTGGCATTAGCCACTCACAGAGGAATGCCTCTGGGTAGTGGGTGGCTTTGTCTACAAGAATGACCATGTACTTGTGGCCCTGTCCTGAAGGTTTGAGTAGTCCGAAAATATCGATGCCAATCTGCTCGAATGGAATGTCTATTAATGACATTGGGATGAGGGGTGCGGGGTCCCATTAAAGTATCTGGGTTAACTGACACTCCGGATATGACCTACAAAAGTCGTGCACCTTTCTTGCAAATACCAGGCCAATAAAATAATGCGGTTATCTGATCTAACATTTTCCCTCAGTCTGTATGGGCTCTTGGGAGATGGGCATGTGCCAGGTCACAAATCTCATGGCACTAGGCTCATGGGACAAGCAGCTGGCTCCATCTCCTTCCTTAGTGATCCACTAAATCATTACTGATGGCTTGGAGTCATTGGTTGGTTTCCCATTAACGGAAACTACAAAATTCCTTGCAGACTTCAGTGAGTCATCATTCCACTGCTCTCATCTAAATGACAAGGGCCAGGAGCAATGGTAAAGCTGTGGTGAGGCCAATTTATCTGGCATGGACTCTCGTAATGCATTCAGCTCCACAGGGGAGTTACCACTGACATACTTGGCGAGTTGCCACCCTCCACACAGAAGAGCTGTTGCCTGCTCTTTTGCATGAATGGGGCATCACCTTGGGATAGAGGGGTGCCATCCTAGGCCAGGCTGTGTTTCCCTGTGTTGCCTAAATACAACATGTCCTTGTTTTTTTTCTGCAACCAGTCTCTGGCCAGTATCACAGCGTAAGGAGGCTGCAGCATCGCCACCACCCTCATCCTGTGGAGCTGCCTATTGGAGCAAACCCAGCGGGATGTAGATGGATATTTCCAGGACTCTCCATGAGCACTTTTCTATCATACTGTTTTGAATGGATAGAGTAGCTTGCAACAATGCTGGTGTTGCTACCAGCGTCATAGAAGATGTGAATGGGATGAGTCCGTTCAATCTAGCTGCGCCTTAAAAAGGAGCCATGAGAGGGTTAGGTACAGAATCAATACAGTACCTGCCTCCTTGGACCCATCCACAGTCCATTGCATCCTCCAGCCTAGGTCCGTTAGTGATGATGTGCCCTTGTTCTCCACAGAGATAGCAGCTGACAGGTGCTGGAGATTGCTCTCTCCTTCCTCCCTGAGGACAGGCTCCAGCTTGAGGGCTAGGATGGTCCTGGGAAATCTCTTGTATTTTGGCTTCTTGGTCTGTAATTTGGTGCAGTGGCACTTGATGAGTTCTACAAGGCCCTCCATATTGGCCCAGGACAGTCTAAGTACCAGGCGGATTAGGTGGTCGGGAAGTACATGGACTAGAAAGTTGAATACCACCCTTTAAACCATGCACTCCTTTTGAAGATTAATACAACAAATTGATTTAAATGGTATCATGGGGATGCATGTATAAAAGTACCCATCCTAGGTGCTGCGCATTAGTGGCTTTGCAGTACACCTCTGCTTCTGCCATCTCAGCTTGCTATGCACCAGCTTACACCAGAAGCTATGTTGCCTGCTTAGCAAGATGCTGCACAATTGCTGTCAGGTCCACTGGGCCAGACATCTTTGGTACTGGCCAAATCCTGCCAACTAGGCCAGTTATATTTGCCTAAAGGATGCGAAGTCCAAATAAACTGTTGAGGAGAAAATTAGGATACCCTATTTTATTGGAGATGAAAAAAAAAAACTTTGTGTTTTATGTACAGTATAAGCCAAACTAGGCGAATCCAGCCTCCAGCAATATATAATGGCACTTGAACACTTCATGTCACACCAGAGCTCCATCCTTTAACAGGTCCGGGTCTGAAATGAAACATCTGTCTATTAGCAGGCCCCTCTTTTATTGCATCTCAACAAAGCAATGGGGTCTTTTCTTGGTTCCCCAGATGGGTCTTCTTGGAACTGCAGGTGGAAGACAAAAGACAGTTAGTTACAGAGACTCCCCAGGTGCACATATAGATATGTATTGAAATTGGTTGATTGAATGAAAATATGTCTTTGTTGAATCCTACATTCATTATCTGAGAGACCACTTTATCAGAGAATAGTTAGCTGGTCTGTCATTTGCCCTAAAAATACTTCATAGTCAGCAGGGCATGAAGTCTGCATGCTAGGCCATGTTGACTTCAATGTGTATCATTTTTGGAAATTAGCTAGTGGTAAATCTCTACCTCATAAACATGGTCACATCTCATTTCCCAGATACTCAGTTTGACTGTAGTATGACATGTGAGAGGGCAAATCCATTAAGTGGAATTCATTCTTATGTTTCTGAAACCATTAGAAAACTTCATTAGCCTTGGAGCATGAAACATTATTCTGGGTTAAAAAAAAAAAGCCCTGAAGAGATGCACCCAACTAATTTGAAGAATCTCTGTTTCTAGTTAAAGGTCTGTCCTGGGATGTGGCCAAGTTTGAGTTCTACTGATAGCTATCCTAACCCAAGACAATGTTTGCTGTGATGATAGTGCTCTCCCAAAGCTTAGCCAAAAGTGCTGAAGTCATTAAAGAAGGATTAGCATTTTCGATAAGTTTTATTTAAAGCTAAAATTGAGAATGTAGCAAATAAAAATACAATCTAAAGTATCTTATGTGCCACAAAAAAACAGCTTTAATTGTATGAATAATGTCCATTTTGGCAATCTTTTAATTAATGTCTTTAATGCTTGAGGTTAGCATTATTGCACATTATTATAGCATTATCATAAATGAGTATTATTTAAAACATGTTTTATCATATTTGATTATATAAATGCTGAATTTAACTTAAGAAATATACATCATTGTACAATATGGTAAGAATGAGTTCCCATATTATGCAGGTATTTTAGGAATCCATCATGTAACTCTTTGTTGCAAGACCTATATTATATAGAAAATCAAAGATGTGCTGCATAAGTGGTGGGTGATTGCACACATCCACTTTCAGTTATCATTCTTGGATTAGTTATCATGCAGCCTGACTAAAAGATTTGACTTTCCACTTAAAGAAAATAATTTACTTATTCCCTTGTGATTTTTTTTTTTATCTTAAAACCCTATTTTAACAAGGGATCCAAGGTAAAATGTGTGTGTTTAATTTCAAACATATTTTTTGTGGAGCCAGACTTGCAACAGCAGCAGCACAGGGGGAAAAATGAATTCAAGATGCAGATAGATTGAAAACATTTGCTCAGTCAACTATTGACTTTGCTAATGGCTGCTTTTATTAAACGTTAATGGAGTTGTATTAAATTGTTAGATCAATGTAGGCTATAATTTCTCCTGGTAAATCAAGGAACTCAGTGAGATGCTTTGCTATTGGGATGCAACATGATCTTTATTTTGTAGTTGTGTGTAGTTACTGCTGGACCTTACTTTGGTTTTGTCACACCCTGCCATACATCAAGTGGTATCATGTTAAGTAATCATTGTAACTGGTCACCCTAATCTCCATGTTTCTTATCTAATATGAAGAAAATGTGTAAATGCCATACTGAGCAGTTGTGTGCAGCTCTGGTTTAACATTGCCTTCATGCATGTACTGGAAAAGATCTTTGCAATGAAAATGTTGTGAGAGATTGCCGGCAGCTTATTCCAGCCAATACATCCAGGCCGCTAGATGGAGTCCTCCTTGTAACATGGAGGTGCTCTGGAATCCCACAGGGCATCAAGGAAAATGGAGTTCAGTTTCACAGCCCTGCTAGATACTGTGGGTGCCGCCAGGGGATGCTACAGGGAGACACGAAGATTGTTGTTTCTTTTATAACCTGGAAGTACTCCCAAGTCATGGGGACGGAAGGACAGAAGTACTTCCGGGCTGAAGAAAAATATGAATCTTCAACCAACCCGGAAGTGCTAGTGAATCACATGGACTGAAGGACAGGAGCACTTCCGGGTGATGGACTATTTAAAGGACTTTGGGAAGCCCAGCAAGCTGAGCCAGAGTTGGGAGGGAGTGTGACAAAGCTGCTGGGTGGAGAGGAGGATTATTGTTGATTATTATTGATTTATGACTGTTTATTGGGGTGATTGGTGCACTGTGGCACAATCTTTATTGAAAAAAATAATTTAAAATATTAGTGGTGCTTTTTCCTGGTGTCTTGAACGTGTTTTATCTGGTTTGAGGAGTGACAACGACCACTAGTGTCACAATGTATATAATGTTTTCAAATTAAAACTTCATAATCTTGGTTAACACAGTGTGTTATCAGTAAAACTTTTATAAAATAAAAACCTATTGTTGCCAGTCTGGCTTTCTTGGCAGTCATACAAAAACATTGTCAGTAGAAAATACCAGATGCATTTGGCCCCGAGAAACCACTCTTTATCAAGTATTTGCAGACATTTATGAAAATCAGACTCAGATAAAATTCTGCTATGGGGAATAAAATTATAAATGTGATAATATCCAATTTTATCTTGCTAAAATTGTTGTTGTCATTTGCATTACATTCAGTAATATATGTATGGAATAGTGAATTCTTATCCAAAATGCTCTTTTAATGATTGATATCTAACAGTGTTTCTTATTTTGCTTTTTCACTTGCAATGTATTACATACGCATTTAAGCATGATCGGACCACTGACTGGCATGCTTATCTTTTAAAATAATCGTATACTGATATTAATGAATTAAAAACTGAAACAAACTAATAGATCAAACGTATTCTGTCTTGAATAAACTGTTTTGATGCACACTTTAAGCTATACCTGTAGATTAATTTCTAAAGCCCTGAGTAATGAGAAAAGCTTCATATAAATGCAAAGAATTATTATTATTATTATTAAAGTCCTTACAGCTCTCTACATGACCATTTGTATTACAATGGATTATACATTAGATAATACCGTATATTTATCAGTTTTATGTTTTATGCAGGGCAGCATTTTAGCTAGTTTATATGCACTGTTAATTTTTTACAAAAAAGGAAAGGGAAATAAATACTACCTCAAAATATACAAGTAAAGTCACCATAACATTTGCATTTAGCTTTTTTAAGATGCATGTTATTGTCACACATATAAAGGATTGGAAGCACTAATATAAATTATTTTAATTATTTTTTTATTTTATTTTGACCTTCCATTAGCAAGAATACACCAGCTTTAAACATTAAGTGAACCTGAACACCCCTGTTGACCAGAATTAAAACGTGTTGATTTTCTTACAACAGACAAAGTATATGTTCAGCACAGGAACATTTGAAGGGTGTGCCAAAGACATCTGTGGCAAATTGAAGGCCATTTTATATTCCCCATTGCTTCAAGAGGTAATTAAACCTTTCTTATTTTCTGTTGGCCACATATTTCTCTACTTGCATGGCATCATTCTTCTACTGGACTTTAGGAAGCCAGGTTAATCTTTCTCATAATCTCTTAAGGTATAAGTCTGGTAAGTTTCAAGTTGAAGTTATTTCTTCAAAATCATTGAATATATCAAATTGCCACATAAAATTGCGTTCTAAAGTGATCCACTATTTTTTTATAAATTTAAAAAACACCAGCTTACAATAGGGCCTGAGGGTACATGGGTCTAAACATAAAAAAAAATATGTCCATTTTTTATGGTAAGAATGTTATAGGATATAAATAAGTGTTTTGAGAATGTATAAGTATAAAACAGTGTATCCAAGTTGCTTGAGAAAGTAACTAGTGGTGCAATCGGTGTAAAATCAGTTTAAATCTAAGTAATCAGCATAGACCTCAACATTAAGGTTTTCAATGCACAATGCACAGCATACCTTTCTGTTTTTTTGCCATTTGGTATGGGATTCGTAAAAGCTGTGTTAATGTTTATGATGTGACATATATTGGAATGACAGGGCAACTAGACAGACATATACAAAGATATATCCTTTTATTATGGTGGATAAAAAAAGGAAACATACGATTTGTGAGATTTGGCCATTAAAAAAAACTCTCTGCACCTGTTCTCGCCAACAGTTTCTTGTACTGCATAACGTTTCACCACTTCTTGGGAGTGTGGTTCCTCAAGTTGGTTTTGTAAATACCAGGCATGCCATTTTCATTTTAAAAATTGATTACTTGGTTAGCGCAGTTACCTATCTTTTTAAAACAGTAACATGTTCAACTATGAAAACATGGATATGTTTTATATAATTGGTGAATCGTATATATACTGATGAGGAGCTCCAACAGATCAAAGAGGAAAGAACAGATAGGAGAGCAGAACCTAGAGAGACAAAAAGACCAAAGTCAAAATATTGAACTGGAAGTTACAATGATGCAAAGAACACTGTGGAAAATGTGAAGTAATGGCAACTGAGGAAGAGTGCCTCAGTTGCAGGAAACTAGGGTCTGCTGCTTCTACCACTGGAAAATTTAAATGTGTCGGGAAATTAATGTTACTGATTAAGACATATTTTCAGCTATCATCAATCATGGAGTTCTAGAGGCATATTTTAACTTCCAAATTTAAGATGGAAGAAACAATCAAAACCTAAAGACCAAATGGACAACTTTCACTAGAGCCAATTTCTTTAATGATCTTATTTTTTGCAGTGTTAAATGTTTACTCGACATTGATGTGTGAGAGATTCTGTAACTGTATGGAGATTATTATTATTTACACAGACAATGATTAGGCACATGATTCAAACCCAAGACACTACATTATGGAAGCAGTACCACTAACAATTGCTCTGCCTTATATAAAAGCTACTCACCTACATAGCATTCACTATGCTAGTAAAAAACACTGCCATTGTTATTCAGCTGAAATATGTTTGGAACTGCAGTTGACTTCAGTGATGGGTTATCAGGAACATGTTTTCTTTTTCTCTTTGGGCTGCAAGTACTGGTCCACAGAGAAATTTTAATTACAAATTCACAAGTCTACTCTCAGTAGGAACTCCATTTGAGTGTTTACATCCATACTAAATGCTATAAGCCATAACTTTAAGGTATCATGAATGAAGGACACTGTAAATGCTTTTTTTTAGTTTTTGTTTACACCTTAGATATATACATTTTCTAACCATTTTCTTAGCAAAATAAATTAGCTACAAACAGCTTTAGACCATGTTTGGTTTCATGCTCATCGATGTCCTTATTTTACTCCACTTCCAACAGCATCTGTGAGCAGACAAGTGAACAGGAAATAGTTCTAAGTATAGGTGCTTAAATTAATTATTTCTAGTTTCCTTTCACTAACACAAGAATGCTTCGTAAATGCAAAAAGCATTTATTTTTTCTTAATTCAAAAACTTTGCTGCTTCATAGTGGATGTACAGTATTTCTTATTTGGCAATTTTAATATATACAATAACTGTGAAGAAATAACTTTGAATTATAAAAATACTAGACTTATACTTTAAAGTCACAGAATGTACTCAGCCGAGGTTTTCGGCTTCCATGTTGTACTGCTTTTTGGCAGCTATAAACCAAAAACAGCTCCAGTCCCCAGCTCTCTTTAAAGATCTAGGCAGTCAGGAAGCCTCCTGCCCACTCCTGTACCAGAGTATGTTAGCAGCTCTTCTCTGGATTTCAGGTAATCTGAACAGACCCTTTACACAGCAGCAGGGGACAGATTTCACAGTCAGCAGAGTGCATCTTGAAACAATAAAAAAGTTAAATGTAAATGGCAAATTTTGATCAAATGGAACAAAGCCCAAGTAATTTTAATTGGTAAAATCTTTTAAATGTGGAGAAAGACGAGGAGATGTGTTTGGAGTTTATTCCAAATTAAAGAGAATTCTGTGGGCATAAATAAGGATTTAAAAAATAAGAAATAAACAGCTGTATAAAGTACAGTATATGAGACTAATAACTTAATTGCTAACCTTAGAGCATGTGAGTGCTTTGCAGAAGCAGAGAAAAAAGATATTAGGAAGGCTAAAAGGCTGTTGGAGAGAAATATGATAGAAAGGTAGAAAATGATCCAAAGAAATTCTTTCAATTTTTAAGAAGTAAAAGAACAGTCAAGGAGGAGGTGAAGAGTATTAGGAATGGTAAAAATGAGCTATAATATACCAACATTAAAAGAGCAAATGCTTTGAACTTGCATTTTGTTGAATTTTATACAAGTAAAGAAATTGATAACCTCCCAAAAGTAACAGGAGCCACTAAGGAGATAGTAAGTGATTTGCAAATTGTAGAGGGAGAAGTACTGCTTAGATTAAAAAGGCTAAAATCTAACCAATCTTTAGGACCAGGTAACATTTATTCTTGAGTGCTTAAGGAAGTTAGTGAGTACATATATAAATACATATTTTTAGAAAATCTCTGCATACTAGGGGAATTCCTAAAGTCTAAAATCTAGCTAATATTAACCCATTGTATAAAAAGGATGTTTGGGCACATTCAAGTAAATACAGGCCAGTAATCTTAATGTACATCACAGGTAAGTTAACGGAAGCAATTATTGAGGGAAAGATCCTGTTTAGAACAGGAGTATTAGCAAAAAGAAAACATGGGTTCATACATGGAAGATCATGATTCACTAATATACTGAAATTCTATGAGGAAGCAAGAAAAGCAGAGAGAGAGCTGGCATGAGAAAAGAAATAAAGACGAATGAAGGAAGAAGAGACAATAGACTTGCCAGCAAGAGAGAAGGGTAACATAAAGGATGTTGAAGTAATATACTGAAATTCTATGAGGAAGTAAGAAAAGTATACAATAAGAGTGTTGTGTGGTATAGCGGGTCTGTGGCTTAGAAAAGGGTGGCTGATTCTTAAACAAATAATTGCTGGCTGGCTCGATCTTCATGGGTGTGCGTGTTCACACAGCTGCGGAAGGTTAGTGGAGTAAATGGAGCAAGGCACATCTGCTTGTGAGGGTGTGATCTGTCTCAATTGCTTAATAAGCTTTCTGCAGTGTGTGATTGAGGTGCTGAAGCCACAGAGGCATATGAGGGAGAGCTAGTGTGAGAAATAAAAAAAAAAGGTAGACATGGAGATAGAGAGAACACCTATGCTGAACTGAGTGAGGCAAGTGTTTGGAAGATAGTCTCAGTGCTCTAGAAACTGGGGAAGAGGCTCTCCTACTGAGTTTTTGCCAGGGGATAGAAGTGGTCCGATATGCAGTTTTCCAATGGACACCAAGGGACTGTCGGTGGGAGACGTGTGCAGCTCATCATGTCATCCCAAGATTGCTGAATGGGGACAATGGGGACCTGAGCAGGCCTTTGAAGCTTGACTGCACCTGTCCGGACTTCGCAGAAGGAGAAGATGCTGCATTTAATAAGGAAGCACAGGGTCTCATTTTTTCTCCGGTTTTAACCTTTGATTTTAATGGATTTATTTATTGAATGATTTAACCCTCACCCGGTATTTATGGATTATTAATTTACAGTACTATGGATTTTTGACTACTGCACTATTTATTGGGACACTGTCTGATTTTGATTGTTAAAATAAAAGCACTGTAACTGTTTCACCTACCCCCTGCTTTGCTTATGTGTTATGTCATAATCTGATGGCTCATCCCTTGGGTACGTTATCAGTGGTAGCAGGTTCAAGAGGCTCCCAAGAAGGACCCGGTAGCATGGGGCTGACCCACACCGTATTAAGGTGTTTATGATTTATCTTGATTTTCAGAAGACATTTTGATAAGGTACCACATGAAAAGTTAGTGATCAAACTAAAACAAGTGTGAATTCAAGGTGCTGTCGTGGTGGGTACAAAATTGGCTCAAATATACAAATTATAGAACTTTTTTAGAACTGGGTAGTGACATCCCTCTGGAAGCAGTGCCGGGTCACTGTTCTTTTTAATATATATAAAAAATCTGGACATGATATAATAATCAATAAGCTGCTGATACCAAATTAAGTGGAAGGGCAGATAATGTAGAATTAGCTAAACTTATTCAGAACAACTGGGACAGCTTACAGGCTTGGACACAATTGTAGTAGATAACATATGATGTAAGTAATCCTAATGCATTGCACACAGGAAGTCAACATTTTAGATATTAACACACAATGGGAGGTCTGGAACCTAAGAAGGACCAAGAAGGCATAGTGGACTCATCACTAACTAGATCTAGGAAGTATACAGAAGTGGTCAAGAAAGCTAACGGGAAGTTAGGTTATATATCACGAGTTGTCACAGGAGATTATACTTACTAGTGAGGCATCATCTGGAGTACTGTGTAGAGTTTTAGTCTCCATATTAAAAAAAGACACAGCAGTGCTACAGAAAGTCTAGGTTGATTCCACAACTATAGAGGTAGGAGGTATGAAGAAAGATTGAAAAAGTTGAACCTTTTCAGTTTAAGTGTAGCTCTCCCACCATTAAACTGACTCATTAATTTAGAGCATGGGATAAGTTTATTGGCGGAATGCACATCTAACACAGTCAAATTAAATTAAACACAACAAATAAGTTAAATGATTCAATTGTAGTTATATCTATTGTTACAATAATTCAAAGTATTTTTTGTGAACATTCAACATGCTCCTCCGCATCGAGAGGAGTCAGATGAGGTGGCTCTGGCATCTGATCAGGATGCCTCCTGGACGCCTCCCTGGTGAGGTGTTCCGGGCACGTCCAACCGGGAGGAGGCCCCAGGGAAGACCCAGGACACTCTGGAGGGACTATGTCTCCCGGCTGGCCTGGGAACACCTTGGGATTCTCCCGGAAGAGCTGGAAGAAGTGGCCGGGGAGAGGGAAGTCTGAGATTCTCTGCTTAAGCTGCTACCCCCGCGACCCGACCTCGGATAAGCGGAAGAGGATGGATGGATGGACATTCAACCTTAAGTTATTGACATAACATACCCATTTTCTTTTATGCACATACAGTATATACACATATTCACTTATTTGCTTATACTGTATGAATATAAGAAAAAAATGTTTATTAAACACATGTTCAGGAAATATCCCTACAATAAATTCAGTGTCCTTCTTTTAACTAGCAAAATGTAATGAGACAGCTATCCACTGTTGCTGCAGTCCTCAACAATTTTTCAAAGACAATGTTTTTCATACTTGCATTCTTACAATCCAGTGAATCAACCTGCTCAACATCCCCTAACACTTTCAATTATTTCAATACAATTGCTGCTTTGCTTGGTCTTTTCCTTTGTTACAACTTCTCTCTCTTCATCTCTCAACGTCATCTTCCAATGTCACCATACTTGATCAAATTGCTTAAAATTATGAAAGGAATTTCCCAGCTTTAACTTTAAAATTCAACACTGCCGGACACTTATTATGGGTAGATTTTACACAAAAGTTAGAAACTACTGCTTTATAAATCCATTTCTCTCGGCTCAAATCCTGAATAATCTCTTTGTGGAGTTTACATGGTCTAATTTCTGCATGGATTTGTGTAGGTGTGGGTCCAAGGGAGCCCTGCAATGAATTGCTATCCTGTCCAAGGTTATTTCCTGCCTTATACCCAATTCTATCCGGGTAGACTTTGAAAAAGTTGTGTAATTGAATGCTCTGCCTCTATAAATTGAAGGTCAGTACTTGATTTGTTCTTCACCCTAAGAGTGTGCTCAATGTAGAAGCTCATATACATTTTAAGAAATAAACAACATTCCCTCCAGAAACTACATTTTACATTAGCAAAAAAAAAAAAAACTCCATGATGTTAAAATTATTATAGACAAATATTGTAGGTCTTAGTGATGTAAAAACCTATAAAGTATCCATCCATTAACACGCTGTTAGTGAATAAGAGCTTATGGGATTAAAAATCTTTTGCAGTTTCTAGTATTGGGACACAAAGTACTACTATCAAGACTCTGCATTGAAGAATGTTGAAACCAGCTGTTTCTTTTCCATTTAAAGGTTTTTGGACTACAATTATTCCTTCATCATGTCACAAATCAGGTACATTTGGTATATAGAGGCAGGCAAAACATTATCCAGAATTTTGAGCTTAAACAGAATCTCAAATTGGCAAGTCATTAAAAGCACATGCCAACTAAAGTACATACTATACAAACTGAAATATTTAAACTAAGAATTGACTAAATGGTACTATGATAAGACTTTTCAGTAGTGATTAATTAATAAGATAAATGAAACCAATGTAATATGCTATTTTAGTTTAATTGCAGTGTTTTTGCCTTTTATTGGCTTTTTTATCCATGTGTTATAGATCTTAATGACAATTTAATAAATGTTAGGAAAAAATAACAATACCAGCTGCCAGTGATAAAGGGACAAACATAATACTAATGGTATAAAACCGGAATTAGATTACATAGTATCTCCTTAAGATTAAATAAATCATTATATATGGGGTTAGAAAAACTGTTATATCTATTTAAATATTGTATAAATAAATCACGTTTAGTGACTCTGTAGTCATCAAGTGGTGTTACCAGACAAGCAAGGCCCTAATCAAGGTAGCAAAATGTAGGGAAATAAAAATATCATGTTTGGCCCAAGATGCTTGAGGATGTGTCTTTGGGTTCCTCTACATTAGGCAGTGTGTTGGGTTCCTCTAAATCATTAGGGTGCACAAATTTCATGCTCTCCAACCTGTGGCGCTCAGGGCTTAAAAGCCTCTTCTGGGCTCAACTGACAGAAGAAAGTTGATACCAGAGTGTGGAAAAGAAGTGAATTAACAGATGGTGGACAGGTAGTGATGGTGCGGTGTTGTGGGTGAGCAGGCCAGCCTCCCATGTCTTATGAGTGGTAGTCAAGGAATCTAACTTAAATAGTTAAGCCCCAATGGAACATCAGGCTGAAGTAATTATCATGAATGAAAACTAAAATGAAGACATAAACTATTAATAAAAAACTTTTATATAAACTAAAATAAAATAATGAAAACTGAGATAAAAATACTAAAACTATATGAACTATTAAAGTACCTGAAAAGACTAACTGCAATAATATCTTTGTGTGTGTGTGTTTGTGAGTGTTATGTGTATGTTGTTTCTATATTTTTGTGGTTGGCCATCCAATTACTGCATGCTCCCAACTCTCTGCTCATGGACTGCTTATTGTTCTTGTATAGTGGCTATTCTTGTCTTGGCTAATGATTCAGTTCTAAGAGAGCAACAAATACAGTGTTCTGCATGGAACTTTTTAAAGCAACAAAGGCAGCATTTGTAAGCACATTGTCTTAGAGCAGGATATGTTGTGAGCTCTACAGATTAAAGGCAAAAAGCCCATAAATCTTCTAAAACAAATCACCTACACTGTCATCACAAATTAGACTGTGACCTATTTCTGAGCAAAACAAAGAAAGGTTGAAAAGTGGCAGCAATCAGAGTACACATGCAAGTCCAGGTCCACATACTGCAAGACGACAGCCATTAACACCATGTCTGCAAAGGCCAGAACATAAAGAACTTGAAGCAGTCCAAGTTCATTTGTTCATTGAAACTGCCATGCCTACAAAGCTAAATGACATAACAATTGTTCAGGAAATCTGCTAATTCTCTCCACCTCAAATTTAACATGCCACGTGCTGCATGACTAAGTGGAAAGGTAGGAATGTAGAAAAGTGAATTGATCAGTGGAGACAAAGTTATTTCTCTCCTTTTCTTTTTGCTGTATTAGGTTTCTTCAGCCATTTGTGGTTTAATGTATTTGAATACATAATTTGCATCCAAAAGTAGTTTGTTTATCTCAATTGATATAAAAATATAAGCCTTTCATAAAGTTGTTAATATTCAATGTTTTTTTTTTGCTTGTTTTTAATGGAACATACTTCTAGGTTTCTACTAACATTAAACAAGCATTATAGCCAAACCCATTAAGTCTACAGTTCTGTCTGATTCTGACACAAAACTAAACTCCATGATATCTCTTTAACCATACAAACCGAGAACAAACAAAGTCCGAAATGTGGTTAGGATCCCAGACGATGCTCAATTTAAGGAGTAAAGAAGCTGCACAAATGTGCGATAACAACGTGATGGTGTCTAGCTACGGTTGAAACAAAATGCCCAAGAGGCAGAACTCCGTCCTAGTGGGAAGATTGTCTGGTAATGAATGACGACTTCCATTTATAGGTTTGCATATATAAGGATCAGCCTGGAATTGGTGGAGCTTGCATGGATGTAGCAGAACTGAGCTCAGCTTTCTTCTGGGCAGTTCACCTCCTCCTCTCTAAAGGAACAAACAGTAATGGTGTCACACCCTTATTCTTCGCTGTATATTCCATTTGATCAATATCTGTAAAACATTCACTATGCCCATGTTTAAAATATACAGTATATATCAAAATACATCAAGCTAAACTAAAAATATAGCATAAAGACTAACTAAAACTAAACAGAATTTCCAAGTAAGCTCAACAACACCCTAGTACTACAAGTAAGCTCAAGAATAATATAGAAGTAAAAACCTGTATAAAGAAGCATTAGGTCATTTGTTGTTTTTATTCTTTTGTTGCACTTTGTGTTTAATCATCCCTATAATAAAACCCATTTTATCTTTATACTTCCTTATGTCTTCATTGATTTTAAGGATGGCATGTGACCATCCCTGTGTAGTAATTCAGCGGATTCAAGATCCTTTTAAAAGGTTCCTGCATTTTTGTGGAATTCATCTAACAGGCTTGAAAAGATTCTTTTCACAGCTATCTCAAAGCAGAGCATTCTCTGTTTCTTTTAAAGAACAGAACAAGCGTGAATTCTATATTTGCTTTTTATTAATAAGAAAACTTAAAAAAAGGTTTTGAATTCTATATTTATATTGAATAAAACATAACATTTGATGTGGAAAGTTCACTATTATAGAATTGGATACTTTTTCCAGACTGAAAAAGATATTACAAAGATATTAGCTAAGAGAACTAGGCACAGAAAATCCTTTTCTCCTTTTATTGTTTTTTCTTGTGTTTATTGTCAAACTTAAAATGTATTGGCCAGTGATTATAAAACATATTTTAATTGTGTAATGCATGTACAAAGGTTATCCTTTATGTCATTTCGACTATCATAAGCTGTGGATTATTAACCATTGTGTGCAGAGTAACTACATAACGTTTGCAGAGCTGTGAAATGATTAGGCAGTTTAATATAATAAAAATGAGATGTGATCCTAAATAAATAAATGATAAATGCATTAATGGTATCTTAGAAGGCTCAATGAAAAATATGCATTGCCTGACTGGGAAAAAACACACTATATATTAAAAGTGATTTTAAAACACAAAATCTCATTTTTTTGGTCATTTAAACTAAGAAAATTTGGTGACATCCACATTTTAATGTCTTTTAGCCATTCCAATAAAGGTTTAAGAGAATTAGTTTTGCTCAGTTTCAGTTGAAGATACAGTGTATCCATGTATCATCTGTGTAGCAATGAAAGAAGTATTGTGTTTTTTTAAAAATGGATCCTAAAGGCAACATGTACAGTGAAAAAAGAATAGGCACCAAAAAAAGTAGAGTATTGAGGGACCCCTCAGGTGATAGGGACTGAGGATGAGGAGAGATTACCCAGGCTGTCTGAAAAGCTTCTTCCTGTGAGACATGACCTGAAGCATTTCAAAACAGTTCCTTGTATACCCACATACTGCTCAAGATGGTCAATAAGGAAGCCTTGGTCAACTGTACCAAATGCTGCAGTCAGATCTAACAGCAAAATGACAGCAGTATCCATAGAGTCTTTAATTAATAAGAAATCATTTATGACCCTTAAAAAGTACAGTCTCTGGGCTGTGGTGCATCTTAAAACCAGACTGAAATATTTCAGAAATACCATTTTGACTTAAAAAGTTTAAAATTTCTCAACAAGGGAGAGGATTTCCCCAAACCCCTGACTTGTGAACAAAGTGCAACAATGAATCTTTATAAAATGAAGGGTCATTAAAAAATATACAAATACAACAAAATCCTCAAAAGAGCAAAAAAGGATTTACCTAAAATACACGTTTTAGGAAGAAGCCCAGGTGGGTGTAGCCTTTGCAGTGCCGCGTGTCATCACAAATATTTTAACAGGTTGTACCCAGACATGTTTTGCCATTTAAGAATCACGTTATGGTCCTTGAGACTAGCCTACTCATGTCTTGGTCTCTAAACCTGCCCTCTTGTGATCCCAATAACACCATTGGAAAGGCTGTCTATTCCATGATTTTAGTTTATGTGATTTTGGATTCTCGATGGAGCAAACATTCTTGGCACCTGATGTCAGACAGGTAAGAATATTCAGTGCTGTTTTGTGTGTTTTGCAAATATTTTTGTCTGGCTAACCTTTTACTTTGTTTACTGGTGATTCACCACTGTTGTCAGGAGTCCAAGATATCATGATATCATATACATCACGATATCATGGGGGGTGGTCACTTCAACTTGGCAGCCATTTTGGGACACTAAATTAGCTGGCCTTGAAGCATGGTCAGGTTGTCATCTCTTTTGATCTTGTTGGTGTAGTCAGAATCTTTCCACTTAATTTTTAATGACTTAAGTTATTTTGAAGTTCTTTTCCTTTCTAAGCCTGTGCATTTTTGTATACATTTAAGGAGTCCTGTTTTCTTTGTTTATTCTGCCACCTTTTCGATGCTGTGGCGTTGAATTGTTCATTTAGAAGCTAGTTGATTTAGACAATTGTCCACATTGAGTGTAAAAACCCAGGGGTGAAGCAAACAATTGTGAGCATTATTTTGTTCTGCCATTTAATTTGCTTTTCAGGTTTCTAGGGCTTTTTCCATCACATGGTGCTTCCTGCTGCTCCTAAAAACTTCACAAAAGAGCACCATGCTTTGAAGAAATGAGTCCTTACAAATCTTTGTTGGTTGAGTAACTTTAGATGCAAAATGTGGCATCACCCAGATTTATTTTCTATAATTATTTGATGTTGCTGTTTTTTCATTTGAATTAAAACATATGTTTACAGCTATTTTTGTGATGTCATCATTTTCACATTTTGTGGTTTGCTTTCCCTGCCAAGGAAGGTCACCATTTTTTGTACTATTTTTATAGGCACCATACAGTTATTCGTAATGTCATCTGTTGATATTATGTAACTTAGCCACCTCATACCACTATTATAAAAGATGGTGACCGTCCAAATTTTTATTCAAACCAAAGAAAAGACATTTTATTAGTTTAGGACTAACACACCTCCAAAAAACACATTATTGTTGAGGAAAAATGTTGGGTAACAAGTGGCTTTTGCTTCAGCGGTTTCTGTTTGGTTTTGATGGTTTGGTTTCCTCCAAACTATTCTAAATATTATAAATATAAAATATTCTGAACATCCTTTCAAGAATTTCCTTTTCCAGACACTTAAATTTAAAATAGCTGTGAAAATTCCATTTGGTCTACCAAACAGTTTTTCACTACATACTGTAGACCATCAAAGTGGATATTTACAATCACCAATGGGAAGTGTCAGAGACATATTAGGAAGTGGTCTGCTTCTTTTTGGGTATTTCTGAAAAGGTGCTATATAAATAAAATATATTATTATTATTTGAATTCTCTTTATACAGTATGTTTTATTAGCTATGGATGCTGGCAGTTTGTATGGATGTTTGCATTGTTTGTTTGGTTGCTAGGCGTGTGATTACTTGACAGCCATTGAGCAAGTATCTGAACATTAAGGCCTTTATTGACAAGACTACTGCATGCAGGTAAATGGCATATACACATGCTAGTGACATGACAGTGTGGCTGTTTTGTTCTGCCATATGGCTGACGGTGAACGACTACTAAATCTACTTTGTTGATAAATTTCAATTTTTGGGCACCCTAAAAACTACAGTAACATAAGACAATATTTTTTTATTAAACTGATTTATTCATTAATGAAGATCCTGTCTTTGTAATTGGAAAAGTATGTTCCCAAAAAAAAAAATGTACAAACACTGCTTAATTTTGTACTAGTTTCTGTTTCAAAGTATTACTTTGCTTACTTTTTATTGATTGCCATAGTGCATTCTTCAGATATTTAAGGAGAAGACAAAAGGTTTACATGCGGTCGGCAGCTTGTGTAAGTGGTGTACTATATGTATTCTGTTTTTTCACGCAGTAAGGAAAAGCATTACATATATATATATATATATATATATATATATATATATATTAAAGTTTAATCGATATGCTGTGCTGTTTACATTTGAAAGAAAATATTACTTCATTTAAAGATGTCTGTAGGATTGCTTTTACAACTGATACTTTACAAAATATTACTTTCCTTTGAAAAGTAAGTGTGGACATTGATTTAAAATCCATGCTTATTCAAAATAAAGAATTATGCAAAACATATGATAATTTCATGACAAAATTAACATTATGCTTGTATACATTTATTCTCATTCTTTACCTTACATGGTTTTATATTAGGTGTTTTTTTTTGTTTGGTCTGTAATGTACCTTCTCCTAAATGAGTTCAAACCAGATCATTCTTTCCACCTGGTCTCATCAAAAATGTCCAATTTCAAAGCAATCTATTTTGTAAGTAGTCTTTCTTTGATATCTAATTTATTTTGACAGATAACAGCTTGCATGTCTTTATTACATGATCAAGGAACCGCTTGAATGTCTCTGTTCATTCAGCTGTGGCTACACTCAATCTGAGTATAATGTTCAGAACTCAATGAAAACAATATTGCTATTTTTCCCAACACTATTCCCATTAATGTATTCCTGAAAAAGGTAAATGATTAAAACAGCCTGTCTTCTTTTACTTCTTTGGTAGAGCATTTCCACATAATTATTTAGAGATGGTGGACATTTTATTGCACTTCAAATTGTTAAGCATCAGCTTTTTTTAATCAGTTCAATTATTATTCTGCTTCCTTTATTGGAACATTACATATTATTATTCATTACATAATTACAGTATATATAATGCAAACCGCAACCAAGGGATATTACTTCTATGCAGTACAGTATATGGGATGTACAGTACCATAAGAATTTATAGTGACATTTTTTTATTTATACAGTATCTTGTAGAAATTTAAATAAACATCTTTGATTATAACAATGAGCTGTTATCCTTTGACAGGAATTCAATATGTCAGTATGGTCTATATACAGGGGTGGGCAAAATTAGCTTTACAGTTGTGAATACACAGAGTTTATTCAAATATTGTTATTTATTTACTAATTATTGTATTTATTTGTATTATTAGTCTTCCTCTTGTTATTAGTATTATTGTTATTAGCAAGTAGACTACAAGAATGTGTAAATAATGAAAGTTGGCAATTTGAGCATTTACGAGATTGAATACATTTCAAGAAATCTTAAAATAACTTTCTGCACATTTTGAGATATCTTTAACTACACAGGAAGTCCCATTGAAAGAATACGAAATTTTACAGGAAGTAGCACCATCAGGCCTGAATCTCCCCTCACTTACCCAAGGCAGAGCAATATACTGTAGAATTCATTCTATTGTGGCACTTTGCTATTCAGGACAAGTTACCAGAAACTTCTATTCCATGTTCTGATAGCACACACTCACCATGTGACTAATATTCATACTGTATATATAATAATAGGAAAAAGAAACACATTTCCTCAAATGAGAAAATATAGTTACAGCTTGTATATTTTAATACAAAGTTGAGTTGCTGAATTTGTTTTATATCTTCTGAGCAGCAATGAGGCATTGCATAATACCAACACAAAAGTTTGTTATGTGCACTTTTACCCAATGAGGTCCACATGAAACAATGACTGATTGGGTAAAAAAAAAGGTCTTCATTCAAAGGTAAAGTCACAGCAAGACAAAGGCCACAATGCTTCATAAGTCACCAGAAGCAAGAGGGAGAGTCATTGGCTTACTGCAGGCAGGCATGCAATGTGCCAAGGACAAAAGACAGTGCTGGTAAAACCACTACTCTCTGAGTACAGGCAAGATTTCAGGAAAACTAGTATCGCAGATGACCATCATGTGTGAGCGCACTAGAGAAGGGCAGTCAAATCAGACTGGCCATTCTAAGAGATCATTTCAAATCTTTTCCTGTACTGCTACTGAAACTGAAAGCAGATATAATACCCACTCCCATGACATGAAAGTGAAGAACAGGCTCCATTCTGTTGTCCTAGGAACCAAGTGACCTGTCAAAGCCCCGCTGTCTACATCATCTTTTCAAACAACACACAACTGGCCACAACTGTTCTCAGCTATGCTGTTGTTTAGATGTTGTCTTGGCGTGCCTTTTCTCCTGCTCTTAACTCCACAGAACATCCTTGGTATTTCTATGATGTCAACATCAGTAGAAGTAACCCTTTGCCTGCCAAAGGCTAGCAACTTAATCAGGCCCTTCTGTGGGACTGGGATAAAATCTGACAACTGCAAATTCAGAGGCTCATTGGTGTTTTGCACCAGAGATGTCAATAAATGGTGATGACAAAAGAAAATAACACAAGATATTGCAAGATGACTGTTAGTAAAGATCAAAGTTGTTATTGTCTTCCTGTTGTTTTAGCATAACTTTATTTTCATAATAATCTAATTGGCTTATTGTTATTTTAACAATGAGTGTTAAAATTTCAGACAAAAATATCAAACCATCTTCCACCCCAACTATCTAAGAAACCTCTCATTTATAGTATGTTCAGCAAAAATATAACCCAAGGGAATACCCAAAAAACTCCCGATGCTTCAGAGCTTGTTATTCTCTTTTCTTTGGTGATTACCAATATCCAGCCACAGTAGGACCATAAGGTGCTCAGGACAACAGACGACAAGGCCACATGGACTGTCCAGCAAGGGCAACAAGGACAGCATAGAGCCCAAACAGAGAAAGTGAAAGCTGATTTGTGTGTACCTTTGCCAGTTTCATTTTGTTTGTAAACTAAAATAACAATAGTTTCAGTATCTCAGCTTGAATATAAGACAGCGATATCCCATAATTATATTTCTTTAATATACAGTATATTACACATTTAATAAAATGCAAAATTGAATTATAAATTTATTTTCAGATGCAATTTAATGTTAACATGTTCTGGATTATGTGTATCTTACTGCTAACCTATGCCTTTATGTACTTTCATAGAAGTACAAGCACAGGCGGTGCCACTGGGAAATATGCAGCACTTACAGTATGTCTGCAGCATGGGTTCCAAGGCAGGACTTAAACCTGGAAGATGCACCAGTATATCTCTAGACGCAGTCCCACATACTCACTCAAAGCAACTAGCCAAAACAAACATAAAACTGAGCTGGAAATTAAATTTGACCTTAATGAAAATAATCTTGGTAAAACAAAACGGATAGTCTTTATATAGATTTCTGTTACTATATTGGCTACACCATCATTACTTGTTCCTACAAGAGAAAAGCACCTGGACAATGCTAATGGTTGCAAGGAGCAAACACACTGCAAAACAAAACAATAATTTGACTACATAATGTAAATATAATAATCAAGTAACACAATTAAAACATTTTTTAAAAGGCAGGAATAAGCCGATACAGGGATAAAAAAAAATCATCCTCTTAAAAAGAACAATGTAGTAAGCCCATTGAGGTTATTACACAGATGTTTTCACAGAATAGGAATTGCCATCTTCCTGTACCTGAGGTCTGGGTTGGAATTCCAGCTTGGGGTTATTTGAGTGGACTCTGCTCAATCTTTCCGTGTCTGTGTTGGATTTTTTTTTTCCTGCTGCTCCAATTTTCCTTCCTCATACAAAAATGATCATAAGTAATTCCAAATTGATCCTATATGAGTAAGAGTGGGCATATTTGTGAGATTTCCCTGCAATTGCATTATACACTTCTGAGATAGGCGCTGGTCCTCATGATCTTATATAAGATGACATGGGTTTAGAACTGGAAGGAGAAGGATCATAGATTCAATAGTAAACAATATCAGATTGGCTGAAATGGACATGCATGGCAAACTCTCTCTTTTGATCTTAAGGAATTACAGTATCTTGCTTGAAATAATTAAGACACTGTTATAAATGTTGGTATGGAATAGGAGTAAATAAGTTAGGGTTTTGTTTTCTTCTCTGTGGTTATAACTATTTACTTTATTTGTTTTAAAATGTGTCTTTTCATAATAGTTTTTGTCCAAAATACAATTACATTTTTATCTTAGTGGAAATAAACACATTGCAGGATACTTTAAATCTGACAATTTTGCATATTATCATGTTTAACTGTGCAATGTCAGCTTTAAGTAAAACATTTACAGTATGGAGACCACTTTATTCTACAGTATAACTATTTGTACAAAGTTCATATATCATTTGGTTTAGCCAGATTTTGTTACGCTGTGGAAAATTATCCCTTTATTTATATATACCTTAACCATAATAACCCCATAAAGCCCATAAATGTATAAAGCTTTTTCCAATAAACGTTACGGTCATTTGGCCTTTTGGTCTGCCTCTAAGGGTGTAATTGTTATGTCTTATTTCCTGGTGCACTGCAATTTTAAATTGTGGGCTACAAAAATGAAACACTGAACACACAGTAGTTCATTCATTCCTTTATTAATATTTTTGCACAAAGTCATACGAGTCTGTCATTGACTGCTTTCTACAATGCAAAAGACCATGATTAAAATCATACTATATAAAAATTTTCTTGGCAGACCTACTGGCTAGCACATTAAAGCAGCTCTGGAACTGGTGCAGATGGTCTGCATGAACTCCTGCTAGCAGCTGGTTTTGGTCACTTAAGACACTAAGCCCGAGGAACAGCCAGATTTAGAACACAGTGACCAGTAAACTTTATTAATTTGATTTATGTGTGCATGTTTCCAGTTATTTTCCTAGAAGATAAAATCTATTTTAAAAAGGATGTTTGTAATCTATGCCATCTTTTCACAAACTGTAGTACATATTTTGCTCTTGGGGAAATTATAAATCAAAAAATGCAGCAGAAAAAGTTAAGTTTCAATGAGAACACAATGTTCTAAAATTCTTTACACCTGAGTTTATGAGAGTTAATCAAAAGCTTTCAACATACTTTACTGTAACAGGATTTGTGCTGCGCCTGTGCTGCGTCATCAACCTCCATTATACACATAAAAATAGCTGCTTAGGACTATTTATCTTGTTATTTCTTTCAAAGACAGTCACCTTAACATTGTTTCACTATTTTATAATGTATGCCCTGAATAGAATGGAGGCTTTGAAGTTTAGAACAGTAATGCTTGTGTAACTGATTATAACAGAAAATTTACTGAGAAATAAAGAAACATATACTGTGAAGCATTTTAAATTCTGTCTTGCAAATGGTTTTTAACCATTTTTTAGGTATTTCCAAACTTTTCCAAGCATTTTGAAAGAAGTGTTTTGCAGGAAAAATATGTTTGACATTTCCTGTCACCATTTTGTAAGTTGGTTGTTATACTGTTGTGTCTCCAGACTATGTCCTATGGCTTTACTGCTTTAAATCCTGGTGATCACAGTCCTGAAGAGGAGTTGTCATCAGTAATATAAACACAGATATTGGGTTCTCCCTATTTTTCAGCAAGAGCAGTCTCAGTTTTTAAATCCTGGATGAAGACTCACTACTTTAGTATAGCATACCCTGACTAGAGCTGCTGATTAGATGTGAATACTACATGTATCTTTGTTAGTCAATGGTACAGAAATATAAGTATCACAATATTTTAAACCATTACGAACCTTTTTCTATTCTGTTTCTCTTTTTGGTATCTGGATGTGGCACATGATGCAGCACAGACTCCACTATAGAAAACCCAGGAGCAGCTAGGCAGCCATTTGGCTGAGGTTTGCAGAACTATGATTCTGTTTTTGACTTTCTCTTTTTCAAATTTAATCTCCACCATTGTCAACTGGCCATAGTTCATCAGATGCTGTTGGTTTGGTTTCCATTTAAGTTTAATCGGGTCTCTACCTTGTTTTTTGTGTGTTTTAGCAAATCTGCATTTATATGTGTACCAGTTCTGTAATTAGTGCAATCTGAACATGTACTTTAACTGAGAATTGCAGTCAATTATAGAGGACAATTTTGATCTCTCTATTAAATACTTGGGCAACATCATGAAAAATGTTAGAATTTCACACAGATGCTGACAAGCTCTTAAGCACAGTGATATGTGACAGTGTCCCTATGATGTTTACGAAAGCCTATTCCCCCCACTTGAAATAAAGTCTTATGTATACTAATAAATCACACAAGTTAACCAAAAACTAAAAGTCACAAAGATTATTTAGATATGAAAAGACATTTACTTGAACTATACAGAAGAACAGAAAATGATATCTTACTTCTTGAAAGTAAGTTTAATTTTTAAGTGAGGCTGTGCCGATGCAGTTCTGATATGTCACTTCTGAAAAACAGGCAGTACGGCCATGTTGGGTGTTTTGGAGGAGCCACATCTGAATGTGAGGTGACATGGGCACACCTTGCTATCTGTTTCTAACTGGCTTTAGAATCACTCTTCTTAAGTTGGCTACAACAACAACAACATTTACTTATTTAAAACATTTTCATAAAAACAATGTAGCTCAAAATTCTTTACAAAATGAAATAAAAGAAATATAAAACATAAACAAACAAAATTAGGCAATAATATTATATAGTAAATAACAAAGAAAAGGTATGGTTGAATGGCTATCAGGAGAGAAAAAACAAAAACAAACTTCAGTTATACTGGAGAAAAAAAAAACCAAAATCTGCATGGGTTCAAAGACCTACAGACCACCTAGCACCCAGTGGTCATTCTGCCTAACACAGATGTTCTAAATCAGTCCTCATGGTTTGTATAACATGTATAATAGTAGAATACAGTGATCCCTCGCTATATCACACTTCGACTTTCGCGGCTTCACTCTATTGCGATTTTTTTCTCATACACACTTACGTCACTACGCATGCGCTTTCTGAGAACTTTAAAAACTACGATGGCTCCTAAACGTGCTGCTTTTTCTAAGCCTTCTGACAATAAAACTAAGCGCCGGAGGAAGATGCTTACTATCCAGGAGAAGGTGAAACTCTTGGATATGATTAAAGATGGCAATACCCTACAAAAGCCTCCTCACGCATATGAAAAGACAGCACCAGCAACTGCCTATCAAGATGTTCTTCAGCCGCGCACCCAGACACCCACTGCCTACTCCTAGTACTCCTTCAGCGGAAGAAGACAAACAACACACCTGCTGAAGATACTGCACCACCTCTGAAGACTCTCCTACTGAGTTTGTGCCTTCATAGGTTAGTGATTGTGTGGTTTTCGGGAGATGTTATGAATGAGTACTTTGATGTTCTCATTCCCTACACTTACATGCCTGATGTACACATGGAGCACACACAAATTGAGGATAAAAGTCGGTCGCCTTAAAAGGCGAGTGCGCCTAGTAATATGATATTTGTAACGTCTAATATGTCTAATTTTTTCTTATTTTGTCTAATATATTAGGTAATACGAGTGTAATGGTGACTAAACGGTGTTATTTCATGTCTAGAGGGCTCTAATGTTAAAAAACGTATTTAGAAGGTCATAAACAGGTTTTCTATACTCTAAATGCGAAAATATATTCGATTTATAAATAAAGAATCCTACTTCGCGAAAATTCATTTATCACGGTAGACTCTGGAACGGATTAACTGTGATAAACGAGGGTTCACTGTAATGTATATTTACTGAATGTAATCCCATAGTCAAATGCAAGAACCATGAGAACATGAAATTCAATCAATAAGCTGCCAAAGAACCTGCTTCCCAGGTTCAAATATGAAGGCTGAAGGCGGCTCTTCAGCTGTGACATCAGTGTGGCCCCGCCTCTTGAAGCCCTACCCACAAGACATAAGGACCAAATAAGAACATATAATACATTCTTTGTAAATAAACAAAAAACTATATAAATGCAATAAACATTGGAACAATAATTCATTACATTAAAGAAAGAAGACATCAAAAAGGAACCATAAGGCAAGGAACACACCCCGGCTGAAACATGACAGCCACAATATATATATATCATAAAAGATAAATCCTAGGGACACCACATCTTCTGCCCTTTAGAAGTAAAAAAATAAGCATAGCTCGGAAGAAAAATAATGACTGCATTTGAGCATTTATAGTCAATTTTGGTAGGGTTTCTTGTGTGTATTACAAGTAGAAAGTGTCAGTGCAGAGTGTGTCCCATTTTACTTTCTCTTTGGTTACATTACTTAGTCAGAAAATCCTGTGTTTACAAGTCCCACACTTGTTAAAGTTGCACTTCTAACAGATATCTTTTAATTAACAGTATATAAGTCATAACCACGTCATGCTTTAAAGAAGTATTGTGAGCAAAAAAGCAAAAATATTCATGTAAAAATATTAAAAACCACCTAGATGTTTTATGCAATATTTGACTATGGTCAAATATATGCATTGCTTACTTTTAACATGAATGTTTGAATCTTTAATTTCAGGCTAGTTTGACAGCCCAACACAATGCAAACAGTATTCCTCCCTGTAATAAAGGGCACTAGCACTCTAATAAATGACAAACAACAAATCATTATTCCCTTAGAATTTGAATTGCTGTACATCTGTGAGTAAGTGTAACCAAGCCTTGTCTTATGTCAGCCTTGGTACTCTTGAATTCTTCAGTGTAACAAGCACAATGAGAATGATGAAATGGCCTGAAATCTGTTTGAGATTAAGTTACTTTATGAGATGGGGTAAAGACATATGAAGAAGATTGATGAACTTTTTAATGTTACAGCTATGGGCAAAGGAAAAAGTAGTGGACTTTACGGAAGGCAGGGTTCATTGCAATTATATGTCAATGGTAAATAATAAAAAATGCTCATGACATGTGCAGTAAAGGATATTATTAGTGGAATAAAAAATATTTTGTTATCAGTTTTTCATCCATCCATCCATTATCCAACCCGCTATATCCTAACTACAGGGTCACGGGGGGTCTGCTGGAGCCAATCCCAGCCAACACAGGGCACAAGGCAGGAAACAAACCCTGGGCAGGGCGCCAGCCCAGCACAGGGCGTGCACACTCGCCCCCCACACACCACACCAAGCACACACTAGGGACAATTTAGAATCACCAATGCACCTAACCTGCATGTCGTTGGACCGTGGGAGGAAACCGGAAAACCCGGAGGAAACCCATGCAGACAGTTTTTCATCTTTAATTCAATAATTCTGGTTTTATAAAAATGGCTATTGTATTTATATTAAGCAAGATCATTCATTCAGTGGTATTAAAATCTTCTGACAATCAGGTGCTCTGCATATTGCTCTTTTTTCAGTTTAAGTAATCCTATGTTCTTGCAAGCTACAGCTTTGCTCAGAAGTGGAAAGCTTAAGTAATTAATTAGGAAATTTATTTGTTTGGCTGACTAAATTATAAAATTGCAGGATTACATGATACTTTTCAGTGTGTTTTTCCAGGCTTTTCAATTTTATTTTAGAATTGTTTTCTTAAGAGTTTCTTTTGTTTTGGCAGCTGTAGCATTTTTTATAAACTGTATTACATTTATAAAAAGTCAATTTCAAGAAAACATGATGAGAACCTAAATAGGTTAAGTTCACATACTTTTCCTCTTTCAAATAATATGTATTCTACTGCAGCAATATGAGCCAAGAATATGATTTGTTGAACGGTCTAACACTACTGCAATATTTAGCTAAAAATCATAAATCAAACCTCTTCTTTTTTTGTGCTGCAGGTCTTCAACATATGAAATAAATAATGGCTGGTTTCCTTCCAGAAAAGCAGGTGATACATTTTATGATAATGGACTATATATTTCATTCTAAATTAGATGTGAAGTGTTTATTGATAGTAAATGAAGATATACAGGCCTGTAACTTTAGAAATGTTTGCATATAAAATGACAGTATATTACAAGAAAAATGACTTTGCTGAGTGCTTTTGGCAAAAGAAGTAATCGTATGCCTTGGGTCAGCATTTAGGAGCCAAGGGCAAAGAGTTAACTAAATTCAAAGAACCCGCTAAGCAAGTTCAGATAAAGATGAAAATGCCTAGATTTGATTCTTTTTTAATTTTCTTAAATATATATTTTTTATCTTTGCATCATTGCACAATACTTGTCACAACCAACTATTTTCAAATGTGCTGCTGAGATGCCTGAATTTAGGCAGTGACAAAAAAGATGAAAAAACATGTGGTGCAAATCCCAAACAGACTCCATCACCAGAATGCAAAATACAGAATTTACTGGAAAGCAGTACTACATGGGGATTGTAAGTGCTTGCCTCACCCACTGTCTCTAACATGATCAGCTTGGGCATCTGCCTACTTAAACTAGCTGCTGAATGAAAAGAAACTGAAAGGCAACAGCCTTAGAAAAACAGCAAAATGTGCTCAACAATAGAAAGGCCAAAAAGCACAGAAACAAGTAGAAAAGACTGTTCCAAATACTTAAGTAACTGGATGTGGAAATGGCAGAGTCACATTTTACCAAAAAGATCAGAAGAGCTGACAACCTGATCATGCTACCAGTTCAGTTTACAGAGTGTTTCAAAAGTGTCACCAAGACCAGTTCTCATGATGTCAAGATGCTTAAGTCACCTTGAAATAGTGAAATTTAGAAGGATCTATGAGTGCTCCTAGGATATTCACCTATGGAAGAATATTCAACCTGGTTACTCTGAAAATTAGATGCATAATAACACTGTAAAACAACCTTCATATTCATGAATAATTCTTGTTTGTTTGTCCAGTTCAATGAGGATCGTTCACTGAGAGTCTCGCCATATAATGGTAATGGAAGGAATTCTGATCTTTTTTTAGCTAGCTGTAGGCTCATATGAGATAGAGTACAGTGATCCCTCGCTATATTGCGCTTTAACTTTCGCGGCTTCACTCCATCGCAGATTTTAAATGTAAGCATATCTAAATATATATCACAGAATTTTTGCTGGTTCGCAGATTTCTGTGGACAATGGGTCTTTTAATTTATGGTACATGCTTCCTCAGTTTGTTTGCCCAGTTGATTTCATACAAGGGACTCTATTGGCGGATGGCTTAGAAGATACCCAATCAGAGCATGTATTAGGTATTAAATAAAACTCCTCAATGATATACGATATGCTTCCCGCGTGGTGCTTGATTGTTTGCTTTTCAGAGGGGCTGTTTGCCTAGAGGATACGGACTCTCCTCTAAAAAATGGCGCTTTATCGCGGTGCTTCGTCATACTTAAAAGCCCAAAAGCACGTTTTGAATTTTTGATTGTTTGCTTTTCTCTCTCTCTCTCTCTCTCTGAAATTCTCTGCTCCTGAAGAGAAGAAGATATATTTGCATTCTTTTAATTGTGAGAAAGAACTGTCATCTCTGTCTTGTCATGGAGCACAGTTTACACTTTTGATTAAAGGGTATTATTTCATGTCTAGATGGCTCTAATAATGTTAACACTGTGGGAGAGTTTATAAGGGCTTAAAATATATAAAAATAACCATACAAACATATGGTTTCTACTTCGCGGATTTTCATCTATCGCGGGGAGTTCTGGAACGCAACCCCCGCGATCGAGTAGGGATTACTGTACTATGGCTGAGCTGAAAGACCACTCAGCTACATCCAAGTCAAAAAATGGAGATGGTTATCCAAAACTGCCATTGCTCAATGTAATATTTTGTGTCTTACAATAAATAAATATAATTTACAGAAGATTCAGAAAGTATTCATACCCTTATTTTGCAGCATTGTGCTGAAATCATGTGAATACATTTTTCCCAACATCAAGCAACACTCAATACCCCAGAATGACAAAGTGAGAACTGGAGTTTAGAAATACTTCCAGTGTATAAATAAATTCTCCATTAGATAGACGCGAATAAGGCCACAGATTAAACATTTATTGGCACTGGTTTAGAAGCCCTGGTAGCCCTCACAATCACAATTTAAATTAAGGATATGGGTCATCTTTGGTCTACTTGTATAAAAGGTAAATCAGTACCTCCTACAGAACAGTGACATTGAAATAATCCTAGCTTATTAGTGAAATATGACATTTCTTTTGAATCCATGCTCTGTATTTGCTAATAACAGAAAATATTACAGTGTTTGAAAATATTACTTCTGAAAATTACAAAAATATGGAGCAAATAACACATGCATCTTCTTATATAATACACAACCGTGGCTGTCCATTTGTCTGTCCTGGACTGTCTGCAGCTCGCAAATCGTTTTGACCTAAAATTTGGTACACAGATACTATGTGATGTCTACCCCAAGGTCAAAGGTCAACCCAGGAATGTCAATGTCAAAAATCAAATAACACATACTATGCTGAAACTCTTCACTACAGCTTTATATTAAAACTGAAGATTTTTGGAATTATTACACTTAATTTTTATTTTATTTTATTGTAGATTCAACTCTCGGCAGTGGACAGCAGGGCGGCTGTGGGACACATGCGTACGGGCACCATTCTCATTCCCTACCACCTTCGCCGTCACTTCCCCTACCTCTTCATATCTTAAATCATTCTTGAGGCAGATTGAAGACTTAAGTAAGTTGCAACACAAAAACTGAATTAATCAGTTTTAACACGAAAAGATGCCAATGAAAGAAGAGAAGAAACGGGCCGCTAGGGTGGAGAAAAGAAGAGCTGCTCAGGAAGCAGCAAGCGTGTCAACCTCTGAGCAAACAAATGCTAAACGTACAAAGAAAAAAAGTTAAGTGTATTTACTGCACGTTTTCGTGCAGTCCGCCGTTACTGGTAAGTTAATAGTACCATATCAGAAATCTTTTTATAACTCATTTTGTGAACATTCAGTAACAGACAAGACATATGTAAAGCCGGGCATTGCTATGTTTTCCACGTATGTTTGTATAAAAAGTAATATAATTTTATTACTATCATTGTATGGTCAAACTATCTCTATCAAATACTTTTTATTGTCAGTTGTAGGCATTGCTGCTGTTCAGTATGACACCTGCTGTCATCCAGGATACAGTGTTGCCCTCAGCATGTCAGTTTGCCAATCCAGTGCTCTACTCAGAATAAGTGTGCCTCATTGTAAAAATTTTCTGTGCTTGGCACTAGACAAGGCACTGTTAGGACAGTTAAGCTGTTAGTGTCAGATGTATTAATAGACTTTGTGAATGGTATTCTACCACTGCAAACTGTTATCCAGTGGTCAAAGGAGCCATCCTCCTCACTACCATAATCCTATAGCTAAAAAAATACTGTACTACATCGGGCTAACCAGCAGATACCAAAAAGACAAATATTTTAACCCTTTCAAACTTATTCATTACTTTATAAAATTAACAAACACATTGTCAAGATATGCTTGGTGCTCTGTAGCGAAAGTTCAAATTTCCCAAAATTACTATGAATCAGTCTTGTTTAGCTATCACACACTTTAAGATGAGCCCAATGAGCTGCCCTCTAATTTCAGTTTTGAGTTTAGTGGACAGACCTATTCATTTTCATACTGGTTTGCTATACAGGTTTTTGTGCATGTTGGACCATTGTTTTTGTTATGCAGTGTTTTTTTTTTTTTCAAATCAATGTAGAGACTGTAAATTATCCCCAATAATAAAATGATTTTAGGTGTCTAATCTTGTCTGCATAACTGTTTTTTAAATCTGTGTCTCATAATCTTTAAGGAATATTTTAATAAAAAAAAAATACCCCTTTTCCCTGGTAAAGTTCATTGTCACCTTCTCAGTATAAAATCAATAGCATATTATTATTATCATTCTAATATATTAGCTGTGTTACTTATTACAAATGGACCTCAGTTAGAATGCCATTAGTTATTCCGATGTATCAGACATACTATGTAACTTAAGTATTTTTCTGTGTGCAATATTTGTATTTTTTTTACTTGAGTTAATTACTATTGAACATGCTACAGTCTTCGGTGGTGTTGGTGTGAATGAGAATGCAGCAGAACTCCATATTAAGGCGATATTCAGTAATGTTAACAAAGGTGATTTAACATTTGTTTGTTTCAGAGCTAAAAACTCGACTCTCCATTAACCCCAATGCCTAAAATTAGTCCTGCATTTTTTTTTCTTCCCATTCTCTGTGAGATTGCTGTCAGCACTGTGTCGAAAAGAGGAACATGATGCATTAGAATGTCTCACTCACTAGAGCATTATTAATTACAAATATCAACAAATAGAAAGACAAGAGTTGGCTAATTTTGTTTTTCCTACAGCACCACCAAATTTCAAATCATATTTGTCAAGGCATTTTTGAGATTTTGGGGTACTTAGTTTTGTTTTATATATCAAAATGTTCTTCTTTAGTGGACCCCTTCCTTCTGCCCCAAGTTTCTGCCAAATTTCAGCTTTTCAGCTAAACAGGAAATAGGACTTTTGTTAATGAGTGATTGAGTGAGTTAGTCAGTTAACTCTGCATTATATACATTTATAATATTGAACAACTGTCAGATTTTCTGGGTGCTGGCCAAACTTTAATTTATCGAACAAGTAGCATTATTTAAAACTGTATTACTAAGGTTTGTCATAAGGATGTGGCAATTAAATACATTTGGGAACAATATAAACAATGTCATTATCTAAAATATTCTAAGTGGTAGTATGGAAAAGAAATATAGTGTGCATTTATCAGTAACACACTTACAGATGTGCTGCTACATGCACACTTACCTAATTTGTACAAAGCATTACTGATGATAACAGAAACATTTCTAGAAGGAAAATGACCTCTTTTTGTGACTGTAATTGAACTCTTCCATAATTTTATTTAAATAACATATAATGAGCTGTCCTGTTTTCCTCCCTGTGCGCTGTCATTGGCTTAGATGAATATGTGATCCCATAGTCTTCTCTTATTTGCAATTCTAGGACAGCTGGCAAAGGCACAGCTATCTGCTGAGTCAAAGACATTACTGAAGTCATATTTACAGTAAAGGAACCAAGGAAAAGGCTTATCTGAAACAAACATTTTTTTTTCTTTAGTCAGCACTATATAGTTCAAGCATAGGGGATTTTTTCCTGTGGCAATTAATAGGAAATTGCTGCTATCCATCATTTTAATACAAATGATATTCATATCCCCAGGGGAAATTTAAGAAAGACAAATACCCAGGTTGCTTGAAGTTGATCTCAAGGTCATTCAAAATGATCTGCAAGAAACATTTACAGGCAGTAGAAATTGCTTATAATTTGTCAGTAATCGTTTCTTGCATTGTACTATAGATAAGTTGTCTCCTGGTAATCTACAGTGGTCTGAATGACTCATGATGTAAAACTGTAGAGATATATATTTTGATTATATAGTTAGCTGGCCCGGTCATTTAGAAAGGCATGTTTCAAAAATGTGTTTTTAAGAAGATTACCTCTATAGACCACTTCTGAATCTAATGAAAAATTTTTACTTATTCCATGTCCTAGCAGACTAAATCATAGGAGTCAAAAGTTAAGGAGTTTAAGATTAGTCAGTCAAACAAATGTTAATGGCGTCTTTCAGAATAAGTACAATGACATAGTACTTTAAAAAGCAAATAATGAGACTGTCCTATGAGATTAGGGTGTTTTCCTTACACAGCAGATAAGAAAATGTTTCATAGTGGGCATCTAGGTAAGCAGGATGGATGAGTCCAAGAGGATCACTGTCAGGATGAGTTTCTTCATAGTAGAGTTTTATATAATTTTATGTATTCAAGATGGGCACTTTTTTGCTGTCATTGGATATAATCATATGCATATCATAGCATCATCATGGCTGTTTTCTTTGGATTTAAAAACAGGCCAGCACTGCGGTAAGATTGTTAGTTTGGATATCTTTAGGCCTGTGTTTTTTGTTTTATTTCAACCACTTTGGCGACTTTCATAGCTTTTAGATGGAATGTGGGGAAGACGGAAACGATTTTTCTTTTGTTTCCACTGTTGAATTTCACTAATTAGTAATTGGGCAAGCTGGGGCAATTTCAAATACAGAGCTGTTTTAACAGAAATGAAAGTGCTAAACAAGTTACAAGTCCAAGAAAACTAACAAGGTTTGAATTGGAAAAAAGGGGGAAAAATATGATAATAATACTTGAATAATGAACTTTTTTTAACAAACCAGCAGATGCCAAACAATTAGTGAGATGATCTTACATAAATTGCTGCTGTAATATCAAGTGTTGCACTGAAGGGATGCACAAAAGGACGTTGATAATGACTTCACAAAAAAAAAAAATCTACAAAACAAAGTGAGATGGAATTACTTGACTCCTCAATAAAAAGTAATCAGGATTACATTTGTTAACATTATCAAAGTCCCCCTCCTAAAGTGCAGACTTGAGATGCCAATCAGGTTTCCTAGGAAATATGATAAAATTACTGCAATAAGGATCCTCAGGACAATCTCTTTTCCAGTGGACTACATTATGTACTGTAGATTCCAGATGATAAGAATCCAATATTTCTTAACCTCATGCACCAGCTTGCCATCAACCAGGACAGAAGGAGGTGGAGATACATGATAAAATGTGGTAGACATTATGAAGTCACTAGACCTATTTGTTTAGTTATCCTAAAAGAACTAATCTATTAGCCAACTTTAGAAACAAAAAACTTCAACTAATGTTTTTGTGAACAAAAAAGCCTACTGACTGATGCAATAAGAAGGATGCTTTATACAATGTGAAAATCGATTACTTTTTTCCTTGGTTTATCTACACTAGTTTATATAATGATAAAATTCTTCAAAATGACCCAAAAGGGTAGGATAAGTGACAAGTGCAGGGCTGGTAGTGGTTTATTCCCATAGACATATTCAAAAGTTGAGTATCCTGTGGAGCTGGATTAAAAAAAAACATTTAAAAAGACCTTACTGCAAATAAAAGAAAATCCTTTAAAATTACATATACAGTGTGGTGATTGTTTCTTATAAAAATAATTCTTCACAAAACAAACCAAAGTTTTGGGGACCGTCCCCATATATTGTTGTGCAGACAATAATGGAAAAAAAGCGATTCAAAGTCTGTAAAGTACAATGAACATTTTACTCAGAGAAAATGGCGGTTTTATAACAGAATGGATGATGGGACAGGAATGGTTGGCAGGAAGTGACGTTGCAGCAGAAACCCGAACCAATGTCATCATGATGCGCCGGAAGTGAGCTGATTTGCAGGAGCCCGAAGTGACGTCATAAAGGTTGGCCAGAAGTGACGTCATTGCGGCCATTTTGGAAACTGGAAGTTGTGGGAATTATTTTTCTTCAGGTGTTCTGTTAATGAAAAGAAGTTCAGATAAGTACCACGTGATGACCCTCTATCTCATGATATTTCACTCACCTTTAGGCTCTTCGACTACTTCCTAATCGCACATGTGTGACAACAGTAATTCCTCGCTATATCGCACTTCAACTTTTGCGGCTTCACTCTATCGCGGATTTTATATGTAAGCATATGTAGATATATATCATCCGAGAAAAGGCAAAGCAACATCATGATAGGTTTGCGGATGCCGGAGATGCTCTAGATGATGTCCCTCAACCTGAAACTTCTGCTGAATCACCAGCGAGAACTGTGAATTTATTGCCGGCAAGGGCTGGTTTGAAAAGTTCAAGAAAAGGTTCAACTTGGCCAGTGTGAACCTGCAAGGAGAGGCTCCCTCCGCAGACAATCCGCAGCCAAGAAATATGTCACCGACACGTTAAAGGCGATCATTGAGGAAGGCGAATATCAGCCTGACACCGTATTTCATATGGATGAGATGGCCCTATATTGGAAGCGGAAGCTGTCTCATACTTTTATCAAGAAGGAAGATGCAAAAGCCCTGGGGTTTAAGGCTCACAAAGATCGCATCACGCTGGTCATGAGTGGCAATGCTGTGGGCTTTATAATAAAGCCTGTCCAAAAACCCCCGGGCCCTAATAAATAGGAATAAAAACATGCTGCCTGTGTACTGGATGCACAACCCGAAGGCCTGGATTACGAAACGCCTAACATCGGATTGGTTTCACAAATGTTTCATCCCGGAGGTAAAAATCTATCTGGCAGAGAAAGGGCTGGAGTTCAAAGTCCTTTTACTTCTGGACAATGCTGGAGGTCATCCCTTGGATCTATCCTACCAAGTCGTAAAAATAGAGTTCTTGCTGCCGTATACGACGTCACTGATTCAGCCAATGGACCAAGGAGTTATCCGGGCTTTCAAGGCATTGTACACCAGGAACAGCCTGCAACACATGGACGAGGCAATGGACACAGGCGATGACTTTTCCCTGAAGGAGTACTGGCGTAAGTACATGATCATATCGTGTATGGTTAACGTGAAGAAGGCCCTTAACGATATGAAGAAAGAGACGGTTAATGCCTGCTGGAAGAAATTGTGGCCAGAAGTTGTGCATGACAATAAGGGTTTTTCTGCAGAAGAAATTCACCACTCGGCGGTTAACAAGGCAGTCAGGCTGGCAAAACTGCTACGAGGAGAAGGATTCAACGACATGACCTGTGATGACGTCAATGAGCTGCTCGATACCCACTCCGAGCCGATGAGTGATGAAGATTTGGCCAAGATGACTAAGTCAGCAAGCGAGGGAGAAAAAGAAGACCCAGCACAGGAAGAAGAAGACACCGGCCTAACTCTTGAGCGTCTCGCGACCATTCTACAAAAGGCAAAAGATCTCCAGACATCAGTTGAAGAATGGGACCTGCAAATGATTCGTTCTTTGCAATTTAAAAATGCTCTTGACGGCGCCACGGAGAGGTATAAGAAGCTCTTTACACAAATGAAAAAGCAGCGCCTTACCCACAAAACACTGGAAGAAGAAAGTCCAGGCGATGATGGCGGTGGTCGTTATCTGACAAGTCGTCGTTTCATTGTTGGTGAGTACCCATAACTAATTTTCTACGTACTTAGTACATGTACGTACGTTTATTGTAACTGTGCACACAATTTTTACAATTTTTCTTTCATTGTAGGTATTTATTGCCGGTGGCCTGTCTACTGTAATGGCTGTAACATATGTGATATTGGAGACGCTCTATAGTATCTTTAAAATAACATTTTGGTTTTATGTACAGCATTTAAATGCTATAGATTTTTCACTTATTTTTATATCACCTAATCAATTAATTTGTTTAAAACTGTATTACATATTAATTAAAACTCCTCAATGATATACGATATGTTTGTGAGTAGTATAAAAACAGTGTGTTTACATATATAATTTCAACAAATCTTACCTAATAACTAAGCGAATATGAAGGGTTTATGCTGTATAACTGTGCAGGGAATATTTATAAACAGTGTGGGAGAGTTTATAAGGGCTTTAAATATATAAAAATAACCATATAAACATATGGTTTTTACTTTGCGGATTTTCACCTTTCGCGGGAGGTTCTGGAATGCAACCCCCGCAATCGATGAGATTACTGTAAATATTTATCTAGGTCTTGATTAATGTGGTTTCATTGTCCATTAATTTCTGGATGATATCCCTTTGAAAATTTTAATATTATCATCAATTAAGAATAAAAACCTCTTCCAAAAGGGGACTGAAGTTTATTTGTAAAATAAATATTTCTGAAATAATTATTTCCTCTCTTTCCAATCTGATTCTTTAACACTAAAATCTGTGAAGCCTATGAAAAAACTCGTAATCTCGGCCCACCTTAAATCCATTCGCACCATTCCATCAGTGTGTTTTGTTTTGTAAATGTGTTAATCAGCACAAGCAGCCTGCTGTTCCATCCCCCCACCGCCGAGCTCATCTCGGGCAAAACAGTTCTCCTAGCTCAAGTCTTCTTTATCTGTGTGTGAGGTCCTTGATTTGCATAGGGAAAATTATATATTATTTGGAACACATGCATTTCATGTGTGTTCCTTATCTACAGTACAATGATCTGTGTAAGTGTAGGATGACAGGAAATTCTCAGTATGTTCCTGGAGGAATTTATTTAATGATTTAATTGAACTTTCAGCTGCTTACATTAATTTTTTTTCTCCATCCAGTATTTCATTTCTTAAGAAAGGAATTGTGTTTATTAACAACCATTTATTTAGCTTTAACTAACATTTGTAAAGTGATGGAGTCAGGAGTCCAACCAAAAGTCAAAGCCAGAAGATTAGAATATAAAACACTACACCCAAAAATACTGACAAGAATCACACTTAAAATTTAGAAGCTAAGGCACTTAAAACCTGACAGCAATTATGTAAAGCAGTTACAAAGTTTTTATTTTAATATCCTAAGTCTTGGACAACCTGAAAGTGCACAATAATGGCATTTATACTGTTGCTGTCCTGCCATTAATAGGAGAGGGAAGATTTAAATAGAATAGGGCCAGGAAATGAAACATAGTTATAATAAACATGCAAAGCTCTGTTTCAGAAGATCAAAAAGCTCTGTCATCAAAACCATAGAGAAAACCCTAAATCAGTGTCTGAACTTATAACTAAAGTTTACAGTAATCCCTCCTCGATCGCGGGGGTTACGTTTCAGAACCCCCTGCGATAGATGAAAATCCGCGAAGTAGAAACCATATGTTTGTATGATTATTTTTATATATTTTAAGCCCTTATAAACTCTCCTACACTGTTAACATTATTAGAGCCCTCTAGACATGAAATAACACCCTTTAGTCAAAAGTTTAAACTGTGCTCCATGACAAGACAGAGATGACAGTTCTTTCTCACAATTAAAAGAATGCAAACATATCTTCTCTTCAAAGGAATGCGCGTCAAGAGCAGAGAATTTCAGAGAGAGAGAACACTCGATAAGAAAAGCAAACAATCAAAAAATCCATACGTGTTTTTGTGCTTTTAAGTATGTCGAAGCACCGTGATAAAGCGGCAGTTTTTAGAGTAGCGTCCGTATCTTCTAGGCAAACAGCCTCTGTGCAAACAGCCCCTCTGCTCACACCCCCTCCGTCAGGCGCAGAGAATGACAGAGAGGGTGAGAGAGAGAGAAAAGCAAACAATCAAGCACTGCGCGGGAAACATATCGTATATCATTGATGAGTTTTAGTTAATAAGTAATACATGCTCCGATTGGGTAGCTTCTAACCCATCTGCCAATAGCGTCCCTTGTATGAAATCAACTGGGCAAACAAACTGAGGAAGCATGTACCATAAATTATATATATGTTTACATATGCTTACATTTAAAATCCGCGATGGAGTGAAGCCGCGAAAGTCGAAGCGCGATATAGAGAGGGATCACTGTATTTACAAAAAAAAATCTGCATAGATGAAATTTGAAACTTCTTGCACTAGTGACATCACAGGTTGTGCCCGCCTGGCGTGAGTTCTTATCAATGATGTAGCAATAAAATGGTGGCACTAAATAAAATGGTATCAGGCAACCACACCAAAATAACTTGTCTACTTTAAATACATTTTAAAATTTTATCAAAACTGAAATCTACACCCAAAATGGGTATGAAATAGTTTAGGAAAACACAATAGCAAAGACAGAAAAAAATGTAGTCAAACTTACTTTCATCTCTAAGGTGCATGTGGTACTAATACCAGCTCACTACTCAAAATGGTAAATCTAGGCAGTGCATGGAATTGAGTCAGCAGTTCTTCCTGCAGCACCACCCAAGTGGTCATGTCAGCATTGTACTCTAACCCGATTTTTTTTTTCTTTGGGTTATAGTCTTGAATAAAAGTATGCCTGTGTTGCTATTCTTGTACCTTTTGTGAAAGTGTTTGTTTGATATTTGGACATCGGTCTTTAAACATTATATATTTCATATTAAAATTTTATCATTTGTACTATAACATGAAAAAGTTCCTGTTTTAGGTATTTGTTCAACATTTCTTGTGTTTTTCGCATTTCCTGTCATCCTACACTTACACAGGTCGCTGTAGATAAGGAACACACATGAAATGCATGTGTTCCAAATAACAATATATCATTTACCCTATGCAAATCAAAGACCTCACATGCAGATAAACAGACTTGAGCTGTGAGAACTTTTTGTCAGACAAAAGCTGCGGTGGTGGGTGGATGGGATAAGCTGCTTGCTGCTTGTGCTGATTGAAACATTTGCAAAACAAAAGATGCTAATGGAGAGATGCGAAGGAATTTAAGGTGGCCCAGGATTACAAGTTTTTTTGTTGGCTTCAGGGAACTCTAGTGTTAATATGTTTAGTATTGATGACTTCAAATCAAACCGAAATGTAAAAATCCCTTCTTGTGATTATTTCAGAAATATCCGTAAATCTAGTATTATGAGAACTTGTCTTTTCAAATGTTTATTTGGATAAAACTCCCCGCAAACACCACAAAAAAACTGCTATTGTCAAGAACTGGTGTTTTTGATTTTTGTAGACAGTTTAAAGATGTATAAAAAGTTTGGGTCAAAGTACATAAAAACCTGACCAATTAGTGCCAGTACAATAAAGTCAAAGATCACACACTATGTCACTAGAAACAGATGTTATTACTATAAACAGTATTGTGACACCCATTCAAAGCTATACACAAAATGGTGATGAGATAATGATACAAGAATGTTAAAATGTACCAAACATAGACCAAAAAAAAAACTCATTTTGTACAGAAAATTAGAAAAATTATGACAAAATTCATCTTAGCACATTACTAAAAAATATGTAATTAAGGCTTAAAAAGGAAAAAGACTGTGAAAAAATGAAAAACTGAGGAACAGAGTAGAGATCTTCATGGTGCAGATTTTTCAGTCCTGGGCCCTCATTTATAACGGTGTATAAGCACAAAAATGTTGCGTATGCCTGTTTCCACGCTCAATTTTAAATATATAAAAACTAAACTTGTCGTAAATCCACGCACATTCTCATGCCAGCCTTACCCTGTGTGTATGCAAGTTTCCACTTGGTTTTGCAAACTGGCGACACCCAGCATCAAAGCAGTGCTATTATTCCTGTGTGGTTTCCCATTCTTTTTTAGATTCACATCCCTGACGTGGCAGTGTATCAAATACACTGAAATTAACCGTATGTTGTTTATACATTTAAGGCATCTGATTGTAATCTACCTGTAACAATATAATGGTCCATGGAATGGCCAAACTATTCCAAACAGCATAGCTTCTTTAGCATTGTTAATCTCAGTGCACCACTCAGAGTATTTTAACCCACTGTATCTGAGTGTGGAATCACATCTCTACAGCAGCTGATCGGAAAGCTCAATGGTGGGTTGTGTTGAGTGCACAGAGGATTATCAGGATACAGCATCTAGCCCTGGAGAACAATTATAGCGCATGCTGCCTCAGCCATGTGCACAGTCTATTTGAACCTTTTCCATTCAGCAAACACTTCAGAGCCTTTCCTGCACAAACCTTAAGGTTCAGAAACAGTTTCATCCCAAGAGCTATAAACGCACTAAATCAGTCCATCAAGTGCTCCTGGTAGAACTGTTTGTACTTATAAGTACAACTGCCTCACTGTAAACATATTACAGTTGTAATATTGCACAACTAGAGCTACTTTATGAACCCTTTGCAATATTTGCACATGTACTGTATATTATACTGTTTTGTGCTTCTGAATTTTTTTGTTAAATTAACAACCATGTTTTCGACTAGGGTGTAAAGAATAGGAAGCTGGATGTACAGTCAGAGCTGGCATGTGTGAGTTAAAGATCATGTTTATAGTACCAAGCAGCACTTACTAGACAATATGGAATAAACAGACATAGAATTATTAATGGGCTTAAAATTGCTTGTGAAAATATAGTCTTTAATCACCTAAATAAAAACTGGGAAACAGTTGCAAATAGTGGAGCAAAGCAAAAGCAACTATTAGATGCCATCAATGATTGCTTCAACCTAGCACCAATCACAGGAGAAGGTGCTCTGTATTGAATATTCTGCTATTAGTAAAACAGAATTTAAAAAGTTAAAGGTACTTAACTGGTAGGATCAGATGATCATAATAAATTATGTTGCTCAATGGAGAATATACATAAACAATAAACAACTATTCAATTTTGGGGAAAGCAACAAATAAAAATTCAGGCAAGCTTTTAGATATGGACACAGTTGAACAATGGAGTATGTCTCAATGTTTAGAATGAATAGGGCATTTACAGAACTAGTAATGATGATGGAATTTCATTATATAAGAGAAATCAGCTGTACACATATACTTCACAGTTGAGAAAACTGAAATTTAATTGAACAGAGTAGCTATAAACCATAAAAAGGTTTTTCTAACTAACTCTTCAAAAGGATAATTATTCAGTTATTACTCTCGAAATCTCCTACCACTGCCCCCTATATTGCATTTTCCCTGAGTTGTTATGAACCATGACTTTTGGGAACCCCATGAGCCTCTTTTCTAAAAATATTAAAATTAAAATAGTTTAAATACAAAATGCAACTCTTTTTTGGGTAAATTTTACAGATCAGTCCGCCCTCTGTGGCTGCTTGCAATTTTGGCCTAGCAATGCTTTTGAAAATTTGCATGGGGACTCCCATGCAGTAACATAACATTTTCTAAGCTTACTTAATATTGCCCAATGGCCACGGGGGGCATTTTTATTCCTAATTTATATTTCTTTGGAACATATTCTGATAAAATGCTATATAGAAGGGTAAGACAATAATTATCTGCACTTTAGCGATCATTTTGTTTGGGTTGGCTATACAGTTTTTTCGTGCACATCTGTAAACATTGTGTGTCTCTGGTCATAGCAGTAAAGTATTGACCTTGACCACTCAGTTTCCTTCATTGTTTTTGAGGAGTAAACATTGCAGCTGCACTCTGCATTTGCACCAAAGAAGAGTAACAAGCAGAGGTCTGCTTTTTATAGGCTGAAGGTGTTTCAGGGGTCAAAATTCTTAGCCAGCTTTCTGCACACTATACAGTAGAGACAGCGTTTTACCATGTTGACGTGTTTACAAATGGATTGAGGAGTTCAAACATGGCCAGTATAGTTAAAACCTAAAGAAGATGTGGTATGCCTGTCCACAAGTTTTTACCATGGTTTTGACAAACTGACAAAAACAACACAAGACACTGAGTCATCAGGGTTGAAACTTTACCACTGTGACCTCAGACACATCATGTTTCTTCATGTGTGCAGGAAAAGCAAAACAGCCAACCCAAATAAAACTATCACAAAAGTGTGGATAATTATTTGACATACCCTCATATATACATAGCAAACTGGGAGTGGTCTTAAAGATCAGTTTTTAAAATAATATATAGTATAACTAAATTAGTTTTTAATTACAATGTAGAATGTTTTGAATACAAATATTTATATTTTGTGGTTAAAAGCATATACATATACCTATTAATTAGAGAGGCAAAAAGATGGAAGATGATTTTTTTAAATTCAAGGATTTGGGCTAAAAGAAAGGAGCTACCAATGATTAAAAGCACTGTGTCAAAGAAATGCTCTGTAGGCGTCTGGTGCTTGGATGTGTATATGTGTCTGTTTATTACTAGTGTCAGATTCAACTCTTTTAAAGCAAAATGAAAAATTCTGCAGTGACAAATACAATGGTGAGTACAGCTAACAAAAATCCTGATTGCTATAAGACCAGTGTTGCTGAAATAGTACAGTAAATGATCTCCCATTGCCTTAGGCATTTCAAAAACCCATAAAGATGTTCTAGCAAATTCAGGGTTTATTGTGACCTGTTTCCTCCAAAAAGCATTAATATGACCAATATCTCTCTCTCTCTCTCTCTATATATATATATATATATATATACCTATTATATACGTACTGTATACTTGTTAGTACTTTTCATATTACTTGAAAACTGTAAATGTCATTCTCATGAGGATGAAACCTTTTGGATAGTTTTCACACACATTACCATCTTGTTCTGTGGATATCGAGGGACTATGACTGAGCTTCCACATTTTGGTAAATATGTGAGACAATCTATTCTTAATTCCCAGTAGGATTTTATTCAATAATATTTTAGGGTACAACTAGACATTTGTTTCTATGTGTGAGAATATTGTTCTGTTTCCATTATTATTTAATTCCTGGATACAAAAATATGAAAAGAAATGTCATAACTGATCTTGTGCTTGGAACAGAGAAAATGCCACAAACAAATATAACCTCACCTTGTACTACGCTTCTGCATCACTGGATGAAACTCTTCTCGCCAGACTTAGTTATTAAGGCAGAGGGAAAGGAATATATTCATTTCAGACAAAACACCATAGAATAGTGTTTTTCAAAGTAAGTTAAGTAGAACATTGAAGGTGGCCCAATCATTACCTTATTAAGTTTCCAAGTTATGCATATGTATGTTGATTTTCTCCATGTTCTCCTTCCTCATGCAAAGATTTGCATTTTACGTCTCTCTAAATACGGGTATGTCCAGAATGAGTAAGTATGAGCGTGTTCAGATTGGTTCCTCCTTTGTGTGCAATATTGTTGGGATGTGCTCAGGCTCCTTACAGTCCTAAAGTGAAAAACTGGGAGAAAAAAAAATATATATATATATATATATATATATATATATATATATATATATATTGTGGAGGATGGCCGGCCGTTTATCCCGGCCAATACCCCCAAGCCGCCAGGTGAAGCCCTCCTTGGAGCATGGAGGTTCCCAGGAGACCAACAGGGCATCATGGACAGTGGAGTTTTTATGCACAGCCCTGCTGGATGCCATGGGGGCCACAAGAGGGAGCTACAGGGAGGACCAAAGATATCTTCTTGCCCTATGACCCGGAAGTTCGTCATAGGAAGAGAGACGGGCTTCCACGTTGAAGAAAAGAACTTTTACCTGACCCGGAAATGATTGAGAATCACATGAACTGGGGATTAGGAACAACTTCCAGGTCAGGAGATATAAAAGGACTGTGGGAGCTCCCAGACGACGAGTTGAGCTGGGTGGAAGGGTGGCAACATGTCTGGGAGCTGGAGGATTGATTTATTGAGTATTATTGTGAGTTTATATGAGTATAGGGGAGGACAAGGTGTTTTTTACACTGTGGCAATTTAATAAAGTCAACATGAGGACTTTTACCTGGTGTCTGGAGTTGTGGACAGGGGTTCAAGGGAGCGAGAGCGCCCCCTATCTACTACAATATATATATATAAATATTTGAATTTTTCATTGAGTTTATATAGTATATGTAAAGATAAACTGACGTTTATGAAAATCAAATCGGTCACAAACCTTTCGCCAAGCATTAATCACTGTCTTTCCAAAACAAAATAAGAACTTATTACAATGTGCATCATACAGACCAATTTCACCTCTGAATAACGACGTTAAAATACTCTCTAAAATCATAGCTAGAAGGATGGAGAAAGTGCTCCCCTCGGTAATATCACAAGACCAAACTGGATTTATTAGGGGCCGACACTTATCTTCAAATCTTCGACGCCTGTTTAATGTAATATACTCACCAACTAAATCAAACACCCCAGAAATATTATTATCATTGGATGCAGAAAAAGCATTCGACATGATTGAATGGAAATACCTTTTTACTATATTGGAGAAGTTTGGGTTTGGCCCGAACATTTGTTCATGGATTACATTACTGTATACTAACCCAGAAGCTTCAGTTTGCATCAATAACATTTGCTCAGACTACTTTAAACTAGAACGTGGCACAAGACAAGGATGCCCCTTGTCACCGCTGCTGTTTGCGATTGCCATTGAACCACTGGCAATACATTGTCGAAATACTGATCAGATGAAGGGGATTAGCAGAGAAGGACTGGAACAGAAAATCTCATTATATGCAGTCTTAGCAGCACCCACACAATTTCAAAAGCTCTCTGGTCTCAGAATTAATCTGAATAAAAGTGTACTCTTTCCAGTGAATTCTCAAGCATATAATATTAGATTAGACACCCTACCTTTTATCATTGCAGAACAGTTTAAATACCTAGGGTAAACATCACAAGTAAACATAAAGCTCTTTATCAACAAAATTTCGGCGTCTGCATGGAAAAAATTAAACAAGACTTGCATAGATGGTCAACCCTTCATCTCACACTAGCTGGAAGAATTAACACTGTTAAGATGAATATTCTTCCTAAGCTCCTTTTTTATTTCAAAACATCCCAATATACATTAATAAATCATTCTTTAAGCAATTAGATTCAACAATAACCTCATTTATTTGGAATTCAAAATATCCATGTATCAAAAGAGCGACCCTACAAAGACAAAAGGCAGAAGGCGGCATGGCTCTACCTAACTTCCAGTTTTATTACTGGGCGGCAAATATACAGGCGATAAGAACCTGGACACAAATAGAAGAACATACACAGGCATGGACCGCAATAGAAGTAAAATCCTGCAGTACTTCTTTGTATTCCTTGCTCTGTGCTCCAATAAACACACGTTATCGGCAATACACTAATAACCCAATTGTGCTCCACTCACTTAGAATCTGGAACCAATGTACAAAGCGTTTTAAGACGGAGAAGCTTCTATCTGTGGCACCCCTGCAAGAGAACCACCTCTTTCAACCTTCGCAAACATATGCAGTTTTTAATATCTGGAAAAAAATTAGAATTAACTTGCTTAGAGATCTTTATATAGACAACGTCTTTGCATCCTATGAACAATTACATTCCAAATTTAACATTCCAGCTACACATTTCTTTCACTATCTTCAAATCAGGAACTTTGTTAAACAGAACCTTCCAGATTTTCCTCATCTTGCACCCTCATCCACGCTGGAAAAATATTGCTCAATCTCAAGGAATTAGACTCCATCTCTACAATATATAAAATCATTTTACAATCCCTTCCTTTCAAAGATCCAAGAGGACACTGGGAGAAAGATCTCTCAATTAATATATCAGAAAAGGAGTGGAAAGTAGCAATGCAGAGAATTCACTCGAGCTCCATATGCGCAAAGCATACAATTATACAACTCAAAATTATATATCGAGCACATCTGTCTCGACTAAAACTCTCCAAAATGTTTCCAGGGCATGATCCAACCTGTGAACGTTGCAACCAAGCCCCAGCCTCACTGGGTCACATGTTCTGGGCCTGCACCAAATTAACATTATTCTGGACAAAAATTTTTAATTACCTCTCAGACAGCCTTGGACTCACAATCCCTCCTAACCCATTAACAGCTGTGTTTGGGGTTCTTCCAGAGGGGCTTAAAGTGGAGAAGGACAAACAAATTGTGATTGCATTCACTACACTTCTGGCACGCAGACTTATTCTGATAAACTGGAAGAACCCAAACTCTCCTCTTTTAAGTCAGTGGGAAACCAATGTGTTATATTATTTGAAATTGGAAAAAACTCAAATACTCAGTTAGAGGATCCGTACAGACTTTTTTCAAAACATGGCAGGATCTAATCAGTAATATTTTAAAATAAGTTTATAAAGCACAGAGAATTTATTAATTTAGGTATGTTTACAAGCCTTAAATTTTACGCCGTTTGGCTTGCTCTCTCTCTCAGGGGTGGGGATCGATCTGTTCTTAACATAATTCTTTTTTTTGTAAAAACTTGATTGCTATGTATGGATTGTAATAAAATAAATAAATAAAAAAAAAAGAAAAGAAAATCAAATCGGTACAGAATTACGGATTAGCTTAATTTCTAGTAATAATTGCATTTAGTAAATTTATTCTGTATTGCAATGTTCAGAAGAATTTATATTGAACAGTGTAAATGTAGAACTAATAATGTGACATTTCTTAAATACTTAAAATACTTTGTAAGTAATAGTAAAATGTATATGATGAATTTAAACATTTCTAAGATTGAAGATTGGTTTGTATTTGATTATCTTGTAGCATATTTCAAAAATACTGGTTGTCATAGATTTACATATCTAAGGGAAGTATATTATTGCATGCAGCATTGATTCCCAATCATTATACCGTATAATAGGCAGGGATGGATGGGCTTCTCAAATTGATTGGATATACCTTTGCCTAGAAAGAAGACCATATAATGGATGGTAAATGAAAGTGGATGGATGTCACGGCCAGGATGGGTAATGTTCCATTTCCTGGATGGTGACAGCTGCCTTTAGGGCCTATATACTTGACCTTTACTGGGTTACTGCTGAGAATAGATGTCTCAATTTGAGGGGGCTCTTTTTCTTCTGGAAGTGTTTCCTTCATGCAGTGTCATGGCTCTGGAATTATTCCTGTGCCTGACATAAAAGGAGTTGCCTCACCTCAATCATAGAGTTAAAATTGGGATTGGAAAATGGCAAGGCTCACCTAGGAAGATTGGAGGGAAAAGTAGAAAGAGCTATTATTGTGCATGAATGCATTTCAAGGATAAGCTTATGAAAGGTATTTATTTAAATAAATAATCCTTTCGAACCCGGCTCTGTGTTTGGAATTAATGCATCTGAGATGTAAGCCTCTGAGATGCCCCTACAGGCTAAAACCCATAAACCCTTAATTCTATAGTTACTGTTCATGCTAAACTGTTAAAATCTGGAACATAATATTAATAATAATTCTTACATTTATACAGCTATTTTCTCATAACTCAAAGTGCTTCAGTGAGTGAGGAGCCACTTCAACCACCACTAATGTGTAGCATCAACCTGGATGATGCAATGGCAGCCATTTTTGCTGCAGTACGCTCACCACACATTAGCTATTAAGTGGTTAAGGGGTTAGAGAGTGTGAAGAAGGGGGATAAACGCAAACCAAGGAGATGCAGTCGCTCCTCTGAAACCCCCTCTTAAACGGTGATTCAATGGGAAACAAATACTTTTTTTACCTCCTCATTGCTGGATCAGCTGCTGGCTTGCTGCTGCTGCCGTGCCGTGTGTTCTGCATCTCGTGCAGCTCTTTGAACATTTAAAAGCCAGTACAGCAGTTGTCCTTCTGTCTTACTGCCCTGTCTCTCTTCTCCCCCAGACAACCTCTGCTCCTATTGGTCCCACTCCTGAGGCATGCCCCTATGAAGAGGAAGATTTTCTATTCTTTCAATTGAGAGACGGGTCAATGTTAGGAGATTCTAGAGACAGGAACTTTAATAATAATGATAATAATACATTTTATTTATTTGTAGGCACCTTTGTAAACACTCAAGGACACAGATTATAAACAAAAGTAAAATACAAAAGATAAAATCAGACAGAGCAATTGTAATCAAAGAGAAAAGTCTGTCTTAAACAAATGAGTTTTAAGTTTAGATTTGAAAAGTGAAAATGATTCAGTATCTCTAAGCTCAGGTGGTAGTGACTTCCAAAGCTGGGAAGCAGAGCATTCATAGTGGTAAGACGGACGAAGGGGACAGTCAAGTGGATGGAGGAAGAGGATCTAAGGGTACGGGAGGGAATGGCAACATGGAGGAGGTCAGACAGATAGATAGATAGATAGATAGATACTTTATTAATCCCAAGGGGAAATTCACATAATCCAGCAGCAGTATACTGATACAAAGAAACAATATTAAATTAAATAGTAATAAAAATGAAAAGAATTAAAATAAAATTAATGTTCGCATTTACTCCCCCGGGTGGAATTGAAGAGTCGCATAGTGTGGGGGAGGAACGATCTCCTCAGTCTGTCAGTGGAACAGGACAGTGACAAAAGTCTGTCACTGAAGCTACTCCTCTGCCTAGAGATGATCCTGTTAAGTGGATGCAGTGGATTCTTCATGATTGACAGGAGTTTACTTAATGCCCGTCGCTCTGCCACAGATGTTAAACTGTCCAACTTTAATCCTACAATGGAGCCTGCCTTCTTAACAAGTTTGTCCAGGCGTGAGGCGTCTTTCATCTTTATGCTGCCACCCCAGCACACCACCGCGTAGAAGAGGGCACTCGCCACAACCGTCTGGTAGAACATCTGCAGCATCTTACTGCAGATGTTGAAGGATGCCAACCTTCTCAGAAAGTATAGTCTGCTCTGAGCTTTCTTACATAGAGCATCAGTATTGGCAGTCCAGTCCAATCTGTCATCCAGCTGCACTCCCAGATATTTATAGGTCTGCACCCTCTGCACACAGTCACCTCTGATGATCACAGGGTCCATGAGGGGCCTGGGCCTCCTAAAATCCACCACCAGCTCCTTGGTCTTGCTGGTGTTAAGGTGTAAGTGGTTTGAGTCGCACCATTTAACAAAGTCTTTGATTAACTTTCTGTACTCCTCCTCCTGCCCACTCCTGATGCAGCCCACAATAGCAGTGTCATCAGTGAACTTTTGCACGTGGCAGGACTTCGAGTCATATTGGAAGTCTGATGTATATAGACTGAACAGGACCGGAGAAAGTACAGTCCCCTGCGGTGCCCCTGTACTGCTGCACACAATGTCAGACCTGCAGTTCCCAAGACGCACATATTGAGGTCTGTCTGTAAGATAGTCCACAATCCATGCCACAAGGTGTGAATCTATTCCCATCTCAGTCAGCTTATCCCTAAGGAGCAGAGGTTGGATGGTGTTGAAGGCGCTAGAGAAGTCCAAAACATAATTCTTACAGCACCACTGCCTCTGTCCAGGTGGGAGAGGGATCGATGAAGCATATAGATGATGGCATCCTGCGCTCCCACCTTCTCCTGGTATGCGAACTGCAGAGGGTCGAGGGCGTGACGGACCTGTGGCCTCAGGTGGTGAAGCAGCAGCCTCTCCATGGTCTTCATCAGATGTGACGTCAGAGCAACAGGCTGGAAGTCATTCAGCTCACTAGGACGTGATACCTTTGGGACAGGAGTGATACAAGATGTTTTCCAAAGCCTCGGGACTCTCCCCTGTTCCAGGCTCAGGTTGAAGATGCGCTGTAGAGGACTCCCCAGTTCCAATGCACAGGCCTTCAGCAATCGTGGCGATACACCATCTGGACCCGCTGCTTTGCTGGCACAAAGTCTTTTCAGCTCTCTGCTCACCTGGGCTGCTGTAATTGTGGGTGGGGATGTCTCACCTATGCTGGTATCAGCAGAATATGGAGGGGCAAGGTTGTGGATAGCCTTAAAAGTTATTCAAACACTTCAAACAAACATAAATCACTTCAGGAGGGATTTGAGCTCCGTGTGTACTGGAGGGCACAGTTTCGGCTCTCAATTCTGATCTCAGAGTCAAAACCTTGGTTTCACATCTAATTTGAAGGGCGGCACTATTTTTACAGCACAGTGTCCATATCACAGCACTGGGGTACGTTTCCATTACATTTTTCACAACCACATGGTGTGAAAAGTTCGCTGTGATTTGGTCTGTTGGGAGGAAACCACATCCCGGTGGGGTGAAAGGGAGTCCAATTGCTGAGGTATGATACATGATTGGTTTTCTTTGAAAATGGCTGATTCTCAAAATATTGGTGTTTTTTCTTTGCTTTAAAACGACATGTATAAACGTTTTTACAATGTTTGTGTAATCCCAGGATATGAATCAATACTTAACAACTGTCTTCTCTTGAAAAATGGACGTATTTGGTAAGATTTAGGCTTTTCCTCCATTTCTCATAGACTGCAATATAAAGCACCAGTGTGGGCAAGATCACCTTTAGAATACAATTTCATGCAGTAAATGCATATATAGCACGTTTGTGAAGAAATGACTGACTTGAAAAATGCCTAACTTATTCTTTAAGATATCTTAAATACATTTTGAGATATCATAAAATCGTCTGTAGGTGTTCCTTGATATCTGAAATACTTCTGAGACATCTCAAACTGAGCAGGAAGTTATTGTAAGGTATCATGGAATGCCTTGTTGATAACTAATGACGTGTTCATTTATATATTAAAATGTCTGCTAAATATTTTGAGATATCTAAAATGCATTTTAATATATTTCAAAATTATTACCTGTACATTTCAAATACTCAAATACATTTTGAGATACCTCAAATTGACCCTGGATGCATTTTCAGATATCTAAAAATAACTTCATGTAAAATTTCCTATCCTTTTAGCGGGACTTCCCATCTATTTTGAGATGAGTTGAAATGTATGTCATATATATCAAAATGGAATCCAGGCACTTGGTGCAAGTGCTTTGAGAAGGGTGGAGACTTCATTGAGAAATGACATTATCAGTTTTGTTAAGGTTTGTTCCATTTTCTAATAAATCCCATTTTCTAACTTTAGCTTGACTCCCCCTCGTAGTAAACTGTGTTGTAAATACCTGAAAATAATACACAGAAATAATTTTAAAATGTGTTTGAGATATCTTGAAATACAATTTTACAAGGCATTTTGGATATGTGGAGCATGGATCAATCTAAAGATATCTAATATACATTTTAAGTTATCTTCCTGTCAGTTTCCATTTTCATATATCTACAATGTATTTCAATGTACAGTATCTCAAATGCATTTGAAGATAAATTAAAATAGACTGAAAGTTCCATTAAAAATAGGCAATTTTACAGGAAGCCATTTTGAGATATCTTGAATTGCATATCCAATATCCTAAAATACATTTTATCCATCCATCCATCCATTTTCCAACCCGCTGAATCCGAACACAGGGTCACGGGGGTCTGCTGGAGCCAGTCCCAGCCAACACAGGGCACAAGGCAGGAACCAATCCTGGGCAGGGTGCCAACCCACCACAGGACACACACAAACACACACACACACACACACCCTAAAATACATTTTAGATCTCTCAAAATAAACAGTGTATCATTTCAAGATATTTTGAAATCTATTAGAGATATTTTAAAATGCAATTTGAGATTATCTCTAAATGTTAATTTGACTTGCCCCAAAAAATGGATTAGAAGTTTTTTAAGATATCTGAACATGTATTTCATATACAGTATTTTCATAATGACTTATATTTAAGGTATCAAATTTATTTCATATCTTAAAATGGGTCTCTGTTCCATTATCTTAAAATATATTTCAAGAGTTTAACATTAAATAACACATTCTTTATAGATTTTTGGTACTGTTTTCTTCGTTCTACTATTTTTTCAATAAATATGAACGGGAACTGATTACGCTTGCATTTTTTATGAAGAGCTTTGAAAGAGTCCAACTGAAAATAGTCTAAAAGAGTCTAACTGAAAGGTCTGGACAAAGCACTATAAATGCAAATAACATAATTGCTAGTGCAAGATGCCCTAGCACTCCAGTACAGCCATGCTCTGCCAAAACCTTAAAAGTGGCTTTACTAAATGTTAGAGAATTAACAAGTAAGAATTTTTAAATTAACAATCTTATCACAGACTTTCTTATATTGAGGGAAACGTGACTAGTGATGGCACAGCAGTGTTAACTGAAAAAGCACCTCCAAATTACAATTTTGTTCACCAATGTAAAAAAAAAAGATGATGGTATAGCAAGTATTTTCTCAAAATGATTAAATTGTAAAGATTTTGGTATTTTTGTGTCTTTAGAGTATCTTGCCATAGTTATTCAGGGAGTGATGCCTTCTCTCGTATTAACCATCGTAACTCTCGTATAGACCTCCTCCTCCTCATAAAGGAGTTCTCATATTTAGTATCAATAATAACAATAATAATAATAGCTAATTATGACAGGGTTCTAATTGTAGTCAGTTTAAATTTTAATGTGGATACCCAGTGTGTTATCCTAAAGCAAGAGAATTTATTAACCTACAGTACTCCTTTGATCTTACCCAGCACATCAGCTAGCCTACAAAAAAGGGAAGACACGCTGGTTTTAGTGATTTCAGTAGGACTAAAAGTAGACGTGAAGCAGGTTGTGGATATTAGTATCTCTGACTACTTCTGCATTCTTTTTTACTTAGGAATACTGGTAACTAGAAGTAAAAAGTAGAGAATATTAAATAATAAAGGCACACATAGATGAATACAACAAATTAATCTGTCTTGAGAGGCAATCCTTTTTCTAAAGTTATAAATGATTATGCAAGATTTCCAAGAGTTTTATTTTCAACTACTGACTGTGTTCTACACCCAGCTCAGTCAATGTCCCCTGGAAACTTCTAGCAAAACCTGTGAGGATTTTGCCACCTTTTTTAAACTCAAAATAAATTATATTACATGTAATATAATGCAATCTTCCAAAATTAATCCATTTGAATCTCCGCATGCTCTTTTTAGTGATTTAAATTCCTTCCCTCAACTCTGTAGAAGAATTTCTCAGCTCAAACTTTCCACTTGTGTAGTCCCAATGGCTTTTTCAAACAAGTCTCAAATGTGCTCATTGATAGTGTGGTAACTCAATATTAGATACGGGGGTCTTCCCATATTGTCTAAAGGCTGCAATAGTTCATCCCATGCTCAAGAAAAGTAATCTTAACTCCTCAGCTTTAGAACTATTCTTAACCTGCCTTTTTCAAGAGAAAGCAGCTTTTCAACAGTTAAATTACTTTTTAAATAAATATTCTATACTTAATAAGTTTCACAGAGGTTTTAGAATGAATCATAGTACGGAAACTGTATTAGTTAAAGTAGTAAATAACTTGCAGGTTAATGCAGAAAGAGGTCTTTTATCTGTTCTTGTTCTATTAGACCTGAGTGCACCATCTGACACAATAGACCACAGTATTCTTGTAAATCACCTTAGTGAATAGGTGGGCCTATCCAGCAGCATCTTAACTTGGCTTCAGTCTTATTAAACAAGTAGGAAATTCTTTGTTACTAGTGGTAATTGTAGTGTTACGATCCATGATATGGTATATGGCATACCACAAAGATCTATTCTGTGCCCACTGTTATTTTCAATTTACATGATGTACAAAATAGAATAAAGTGCTACTTAGGAACATTAATGGGGGCTGGGCAGTCTTTTGGCCTTGGAACCCTTGCAGATTTTGTTATTTTCTTCTCCAGCTTCACTGGAGTCAAATCAAATTTGTGTTGTCACACACGTACAAGTAGGAGGCAGCTAAAGGGCCTGAGTAATTGCAATACCATAACAGACCAGGGGATGGCGAGGTGCACTGACTGTCATTCTCAGTTCCTTGCAGACCATTCTTGGGAAATCCCGCCAGGTTCCAGCACCTTCGAAGACGTCACTTCTGGGCCAGAAGACATCACTTCTGGTTTCCGTATCCAATGATGACATCACTTCCAGTTCTGGCCCCAATGATGATGTCACTTCCTGTATGGGTCTTTAAAGCCGCCATCTTCCTTACATCTTGTCAGTTCTGCCTTGGTCTCAAACCAGTGAATATTTCTGTTCAATTTACAGCCTATTTTGCAGCTGTAATATACGGGTGGCTGCCCCAAATCTTTATGATGTCTGTGTCTCATCCTTATCACCGTATATAAGAACTCTATATTTATATTAAATATGCATTATTTGTTTTTAGATAATTTTTTGGTAATTTTAAGTTTTTTTCTTTGCTTGTAACTATTTTTATTTGATATCTTGTACAAGCACTTTGTGCTGCATCCATTGAATGGAAGTGTATGTAGAAATTAATGTTGCTATAGTTGTTGTTTGCCTGATCTTCTTTAAATTGGACTGCATTATTTTTAGCATGGCATTATTTTATTTTGGTAACACTTGAGTTGAGGTATCCATTATAAAGCAGCTATTAACAGTCTATAAATATGTTATTATCTATGCTACTAACGATAATTTTTTGTCAAGTCCCAGTACAGATCCATTCTGAAGGTGTATGGAGCATCACATTTTTGGTGAATTAAAAGATGTGGAATAGATTCTCCAACTTGATAACATTTCTTCTTGGTACCAGTAAGAAGCATGTTTTCAATAAAATATTGCAAATTAAGCTGACTCAGAACGTTGAATAATGGGCCCTGTTTTGCACAGCAACCCAGAGATCAAACTCTTGCTAGCCATCTCTGTGAAACACTATGTTGCAATCATTATTCTTCAGATTTATGAGAACTGAGGGTCAGAACATCTGGCTGCATTAAGTAAGCAATCAACCTTAAGCACTGAACATTCAGAAATTACTGCTGCCTTCCTTTTTTGTAAGATTTGTTTATAGAATACAATAAAGTGTCTTTTTGCATTAGCCTCTATTTCCATAAGTAACCTCAACTTTGGTACATGTTTGTTCGCCTCTGTTTGACATACAAATAGAATGTAGTTTGTCTTCTATCCTTGTGAAAGAAGTGATTATCTGCAGTGGTCAGAAACACCAGTTGCAATTCATTACTTAAATGATCTATGACCTGAACCCTCAGCTCTCAGATTTGACTCTCACGCTGGACCCTAATTGACACAACATCAGAGACAATAACGACTGCATCCCTAAATGCTTAGATGTTACACATTTTGTGAAGGAAGTTGTCTATGGTGTATTGCTGTTCTTTCTGCAATGCATTTTGTGTTTGTAATATATTTTGGGTTTTGTATATCCATATTCAGCAGCTTTTTATTTAAAGGTAAACATCTCTGAAGTGCATTAATCAGCTCCATCATTTATCAAAATGTTTTTTTGCTTTTAACTTTTTAACAATTGCTTTATTCATTTTTACAAACAAAACAGTACATTGCTCTGTTATTGTGCTACTACTTTATGTTGGCTTTCATCCCAGGCAAATGCAGACTAAAGAAAACAAAACTACTGAGTTGAAATGTATTTTACTATTACTAATAAAATAAATGAAAGGCATTATTTAGAAAATTTGAGTAAACTTATTACAGCACTCACTTAATCTGAAAGAAGTATTTGATGGCTTGAATGTTGAAAATGTGACTCAGATCAGAAAGGAGTACATAATGAATCCTAACTACTATAGACCAGAATCCTCTGCGTAAAATAATAAAAATTACATTTAGAAATAGTCTACTAATGAGAAAATTCTAAACAACAACAAAGGTTTATGAAGCAAAGTTAGGCAAACCACTAAGGCATTCTGTAACAGAAATCTAGAATATTAGAAAAATACAAAGCATATTCCTGTAAAGACTTTGATAGACACGGGGTATTTAGTAAGCAGCGGTGTAGTGATACTGTCTCACAGTGCAAGGAAATTGGACCAAGTTGTATAAAACATGTATGGGAGGAAGAACACTTTGCCAGTTGTTCTCACTTCCATGTGTGACATCATCAATGCAACCCCACAAAAACATAAAGAAACCACACAAATACATGAAAGATTTTAAATAAAAGAGCAAAATCACACTGGGAACACTCCAAGAATGGCTCTGCGCCAAAAACTGGAAAGTGGAGCTTGTGATCAACAAGTTAATTAAAATGGATGGCTCCATTATTGGATGCACTTTCGACATGCTGGAGGTAGGAGCAGAGCAGAGCAGAGGAGAGAAAGAAAGCAAAACTGCTAGCCATTATGGACAATTCCGCACATTTTGTCTATGATATACTAGTATTGAGTACATGAGGCAACAAATTATTCAGAAGTGTGTTGAGAAATACTGTTCTTTTCATCTTTAGCCAAGTGAGAAGTTTTCTTTTTTTAATTTTCTTTTCTTGTAGTCATTCTACTGTGTATTTGTTGTTTTTTATAATGTAATCATATTTATTTATATATTTATTGAGCTTCTGTATAAAAGTCAAATATTCCCCTGGGGACAAATAAAGTCTATCCAGCTATTTATCTGTCTCTAAAAATTAAAAAATATATATTTTAGAGGCTTAAAAGAAAAAGGTGCACAGTAAGGAAACACGTTTCCCTGTACAATGAAATTCTTTCTTTGCTGTCCACACCAAATGACAAAACCAATGTATAAAGATAAACATAAATAATAAGTAGCAGACAGATAATAAGTAACAGAGATAGCATAAAGTATAAAAACAGAAAAGAAGTATACAGTGTAATGTGCTTGTTTTATCCTGTACTTTTAAAGGTAAATTGTAAACTGTTTATAATAGTTAAGCAGGTATCACAGGTATTTGTCTCTGATACAGCTAGAGAGCTAAATGCATGACTGTTAGATATTGCTAAGAACAGTTATTAAACAATACATTCTTAAGTTTATATTTTGCAATTTTAACTTTTAGTATTTTTACATAATAATCAAAAACTGATTGGCAAGACCAAAGCATTGATTAATGTAGTGAAAATCAAGCAGCCAAAGTCTCATTTATTATTTTCATACAGGCAGAAAGATACATGAGCATCATATATTTAAGCAGAGAATTTCTGTTCTAGAAATGGCATTTATAGCTAAGTTACATATGGATCTTCTTTCATCTTGAGCTGTATGATGGTTTATAGAAACAGCTACTTCCTGTGTAAAATTAATTGCTCCTGTGAAATCCAAAATACACAACCATTTTTCTTCTGGACTGGCAAATTAAATGCTGACAGAGTTTTCAAATAGACCAAATTAGAAAAACAAATTCCGTCTGGTCTCCTTATAATTACTTACTCGATTAGATCAAATAACGCCTTTAATATTATAACAGATTCTCAATGCTGAAAGTCGTATCCTTTTACTATGACTAGTGCAGGTTAAGTTATTTCCTTATGAAAATTTGTATTCTGTACATATGTCTGTAACAATATAATATGAAGTAAAAAAAAAAAAACTTGTTATAGGACATATATATACTATCCAATGTACATTATACACTGATTTGGGATAATCAGGACAAAATGGGAACAAATTTGGAGTCTGTAATGAATGGACCAAAAATATATTTGTAATGATAAAAATCACATTTACTGTTTTATTTGTCATCTTCTGGTGTCATTTAATATAATTTAAAAACTAATTAGAAGGTATTAATATTATTTTGCGATAAAGTAACCTCTAATAGCATAATTTGAATAATTAACAAAATAAATTAAAGTCACTACGGGGAATACTAAGTAATCAAATTTTTTAAAAAGGCAGAGGTCCACACAAATAATAAAGCATGTGTGATCAGTGGTTAAAAGAGTGACTTTTCCTTCATTAACTTAAGGAATAAACTGAAACCAGATCACTCACACATTTATTGCTTCAGTCATCTGGTTTCATTCTATTAATGACCTAGACCATCTGCAAAAATATTGTGAAAAGCTAATTTTGTTTGCACTGAGGTGGTGCAGAACAGTGTGTATCTGTCAGCCTTGGATATGCTATAAAGTAAAATTAGCCTCCAGGGAACTAGACAAAAACCTACTGTATGAACTCAATTTAAAATGTAAATTTTACTTAAAACACACATCCATGCCAAACGCAGAGCACAAAAGAAAGCTAAGAATAAGCCCTGGAGAGTCACCTTCAGCTTCTGGATGTGTGTTTGGAGTGACATACATCAGTCAGCACTTCTAGTTGCAAAAATAATGATTTTCTAATCTAAGAAGAATAGTTGCTATGGTACAATAAGTAACTTGTGGAACTAATGAAACAGACAAAATGTACTATTTGTGGAATGATTTTTTATGTTCAAGGATGGAAACACTGCTATTATCATGATGAATAAAAATGTGGGAACTTTGCTCTGCTTTAAACATCATAACTCGGGTTTTTTAAATGTTAATTAAAAAAAGAAGTGTTTAGCTTTGTGTGCTGGAACATTAAAGCACACGCCAGCCTTTAAGAGTAAGGATTAGGATATAAGAGATTGTGGTCTGTGTTATCCACTTACATGACAAAAGGTGTTAGGGTGGAAAAAAGGGAAAATAAATAGTTCATAGATGATGAATGTTCCACAAAGCCACATACTTGACATATGTGCTGGCCTAACATACCACATTTAATTTAAGAAACACAATAGTAGTTCAACATTTACATGCCTAGCTATTTGAAGCATGAACACAAAGCCATAGCCAGAGGTCGACCTCTTTTCAATCACATTTTTCCTTCATTTCTCTTTTTCCAATTTTGTTCTCCCTTTTGTTCCAGTAATAATACTATTTCAACAGTTATTGGCTTATGGCTATAATAAGGTCTCACTTTCAGCCAAAAAAAGTATGTTTTCTGATGTTGATTTTTCTCACAACAGAAATTTGACCAAATGTGAAAGTGTAGTTTCTAAATCCATACCAGTATTGATTTTCAATTGGCCCATCAGTCTCTGATAGATACAAAATATGCTTGTTTTGTGACAGGTTGCCCAAATGGCAAGGAGATTCATAGCCGGTATCATCCTAATAAAAGCTAAAAAGAGGGGGTCATAGAGGAGCCCTAATTAAAAAGTGAGAAAGACGATCGAGAGACCCCCTCATCTAGAGGATGGGAATGATAGTTACTAAGGTTACATCTCCTAGAATGATAAAAACAAAATCTTGCCTGTCGTGCTCATCTGTCTTTTTCAGGAAGAAAACAAAGCGCAATTTTATTAAACATTAGACAATAAAGAAGTTTACAGATGGTTGGAAACCGCTGAGTCATGATCATTTGGTAAACTATGAAAGTAGCATTTGTATTTCTTGATCCTAGTCCACCAGAAATTGTTTGAACAAAGAAAAATCAATGCTGATATAATTGCAAAAATCTGTTTTATAAAATTAATGTTAGAAATCTGGTTTCATTTTTTAATAAAACAAAAAGACAGTTTTTGCTGAAACCATGGCCATATGTTATATTGTGATTAGTATGTAGTAATGTGAAATTTTGCTTGCTTGTAAAATGTTTGCAGTATCTGCTCAGGCAAATGTAAAAAAGAAGGAAAAGTACCTCTTTTATGTTGCACCTGGATGTGCTCCAGGTGCACCCTGATGAACTTCCTGCAGCACTTCCTGGTGTGGTGGAAGTGCTGCCATCCAGGGTTCTGGGATCGTCCAGGAGTCCCGTGATGTAATCCAGGGGGGCTGCTCTCTGGTTTTTCTCTTATTTACTGTAATGGGTAGGCATTTTTTGTTGGGGTAGGGAGTTCTCCTCCATTGTTGCTCTTCTTACAGGTGGTGTACCCCAGGAATCTGTTCTTGCTCCTATTTTGTTGTCTTTATACATGATTTCCTTAAGCATACATTAAACAATCTCTTGAGGGCGTTTGTATCATTTTTATGTTGATGATACCCAGCTTTTGTTTTCTTTTAAAATTTGAGATCTAATTAGGCCATCTTCTCTAATTGAACATTTGACTGAGACTAACTGATGGTTGTCTGCTAATTGCCTATAGTTAAACTTTGAAGAAGCACAGGCATTGATTATTGTTCCACATAATTTATATGCTGTGATTAGTCACAAGTTAATTGCCATTACTTTTTTTGCCTATGGCTTGTCTTTGACACATAGGCATGATTTTTGACCAGCATCTGAGTCTGGATGCTTATGTCAGTTCTATTGCTTGTTCTGGCTTTTTTCAGTTAAGGAATCATTCTAAGATTAGATCAGTGGTGTCCAGTGCAGAAATGAAAATGCTTGGTCATGCTTTTATTTCAACACATTTAGATTATTGTAATTTTTCATTTACTTGCTTGAGTAAAATGTCTTTCTCTTGTTTACAGTCCACACAAAATGGTGCTGCTAGGTTGTAAATGAAGTCTAGTAAATGGACTTATACTACTGTAATTTTTCTGTCTTTACACTAGCTTCCAGTGGAATACAGAATTCCTTTTAAAGTTGTGGTATTCACTCCTAGGGCACTGCAAGGTTTATTTTCACAGCAAATTGATAATCTTGTGCATCACCATTCTTCGAATCAGGCTGATCTTACCAAGATATTTTAGTTGTTCCGATGTACAAAACTGAAGACACCTGGTAATCGAGCTTTTCAGTCTGTTGCTCCGAGGATAAGCAAGTCTTTGTCCTGCTTTGTGTGCAGAGGTTTTTTTTACAGTATTTAAAAAGCAGTTAAAACCTCATCTGTTTAGGCAAGCATTTAATTTGGTGAAGTAATTTGAGTCGTGTGTGTTTTTTGCTGCTTATTGCTTGTTTTAGTGATGCAGTCAGTTTTTAAATGTTTTTTATTATGATATTGTGTTTATGTAGTGTTTCTACTTTATACAGTGATCTGTGACAGAAGTCTGAGATGGATGCTTTATAAATAAATAAATATTGCTTGATGCCTACATGCCTAACAACCATTCAGAGTATCTGCTCTTTCACAGACTATAGTTTCTGTGCTGAAATTTGTACTACTAACTGTCTCTGTAGACCTACTAAAAGATTTTATTCGTATTTCCCTAGATTTTTTCATTTATATTTTTTTTTTCTAAACTTTCTGTAAAGGCTGTAGTAAACTTAGTACTAACAGAGCAGACTATACTTTCTGAGACGGTTGGCATCCTTCAACATCTGCAGTAAGATGCTGCAGATGTTCTACCAGACGGTTGTGGCGAGTGCCCTCTTCTACGCGGTGGTGTGCTGGGGTGGCAGCATAAAGATGAAAGACGCCTCACGCCTGGACAAACTTGTTAAGAAGGCAGGCTCCATTGTAGGATTAAAGTTGGACAGTTTAACATCTGTGGCACAGCGACGGGCATTAAGCAAACTCCTGTCAATCATGAATAATCCACTGCATCCACTTAACAGTGTCATTTCCAGGCAGAGGAGTAGCTTCAGTGACAGACTTTTGTCACCGTCCTGCTCCACTGACAGACTGAGGAGATTGTTCCTCCCCCACACTATGCGACTCTTTAATTCCACCCTGGGGAGTAAATGCTAACATTAATTTTATTTTAATTTTTTCATTTTTATTACTATTTAATTTAATATTGTTTCTTTGTATCAGTATACTGCTGCTGGATTATGTGAATTTCCCCTTGGGATTAATAAAGTCTATCTATCTATCTATCTATCTATCTATCTATCTATCTATCTATCTATCTATCTATCTATCTATCTATCTATCTATCTAAATGTTTCTACAGGTCTTTTATATTCTGATGCTGTTTCTCATTTTTCTTTCTTTATACCCCCTTATATCCTTCATATATCACTCATCTAATTTATGCCCCCCGAAGTTAGGCAATCATTACCTTCAGCTCGGACAGTGCATTTGGTCTTCTCCTCACTCCATATGCTGGGGTTGATGCTGCTGACTCACAGGGGTATTCGCTATAGTTGATAGCGAGAATAAAAGGGCCACATTCAGTTCCAATAATTCCCCTGGAATCAACAAATTGTCTTTGCCTGCGTCGCTCACAGTTTTGCTCCCCTTTTGCTTTCGGCTGGAGCCGATGTCTTGGCGTCAGGCCTTGGCAGATCAGCTTCTTCACCCGGCTGTACAGTGAACTTGAGGACAGTTTTTACTGTGATGAAAGTTTAGCTGCCTTATGCTTATCCTCTGTTTTCTGAACCCTGTGTTTGCTGCTCATGCTTATTTATACTCACGTATAATGTAAATACAGGATACCTCAGAATGATATAACATGTGGGAAATAAATAATGCAAGCAGATCATTGTTGGTAATGAAACATTTTCAAAACTTTTTCAGACAATGCAACAATGCAAATTATGCTTTTCACTGATTATACACAGATTGGCTAAATAATTAAGTATGCCTCCACTTTCAAGGTAACTGAAAACTCAATCAGTAACATCATATATTGAGATAGTGGTATTTAAAGCTGGCAGGCAAATACCATTGGATATCGTGGAGGTGCACAACTCAGAATAAAGAATTGTTTATAAACCGTAGCAATCCTACTGGAGCCTTCACACAAAATAAAACAAACTACTGTAAATGGACATCCACCCACAAAACAGTCCTGTTTTTAGGAAGTAACAAATATTGAAATAAGTCAATGAAAGGTGGTATAAATTTAATTGAGTTTTTCACAGCTTACAGTCACAACATGAACAGTTGAGTTCAACAACTTTTGAGTTAAAAAATGCTGTCATATTATTCAGCCCAATAACCGACCTGACAATGTTACACTCTTGTCAGTGAAAAACAAAAAAAGCAAAGGTTACAATAGGGTTAAAACGTAAAAACATTAGAGAGCAGAAAAATATCAGTGATGTATGATGGTTCCTGCTAATTTATGTCAATAGTGTCATTGCCTTAGAGTCCTCTCCAAGGCAAAACAGGTGTGGTGCCTCCAGGAATTGCTACTCATTCAGGCCAGGATCTTCATGGGTCTGTTCAGCAGAGCCTCAAACACTACTACTGCTCCTTTAACAGTAGAATTTCCAAAGCCTAAGAAAAAACTTGTAATCCCGGCCCACTTTAAATTCCTTCACACCTCTCCGTCAGCTTTTGTGTTGTAAATGTGTCGATCAGCACAAGCAGCAAGTAGCCTGCTATCCCATCCCCCTGTCCACCGCTGCAGCTCAATTTGCAAAGAAGCTTCTCAGTGCTTGGAGTGAAGACCTGGAGTTGAGGGTAAATAATATATCATTAGCAAGTCCAAAAATGTGGAGCTGGCAAAACATGAAGGATGACCGTAAACCCTTGGCTTGTAGTTAAAGGGCTAAAAGAGAATCCTTATAAATAAAAGATTTATTAAAATAATTCTAAACAATGCAGAAGTAGACTGAAAAAAGAACAAAAAGAGGCACAAAGAAGTTGACTAAAAAGCCATCCTAAATAACCACATTCATATCTGCAGTCTAGAAATCTGAAATCAAAATCATCAAAAACAAATGATTCCCATCTCCTGAGCCTTATCAGCCAGTTTTAATATTCTGAAGGAGGGCTCAGGAGTGGCAATGTCAAGGTGGCCATGCCTTATGGGGCTCCACCTACAACTAAAATGGAACATAACTGCATATTAAGTGAAAATATACAATTACAAAAATAACAAATGAGATAAACAAAAATAACTAAGACATGAAAAATAACTCAAGATGAGCAAAAACAATAATTAAACATAAAATATACTTAACTTTGACCAGATACATAACATACAGGAGATAAAGAATGTTTCAACAGTGTAGTCTGGTGAAGACGGTTTCTTGGTAATTATGTTTTCATTGCAAACATTAGATCCTCTAATACAATGTTCATTGTTTGAATGTGAGATTATATCTGCAGATCATTGCCAATCAATTGTATTCCTTAATGGTGACAATGTATTAATAGCTTTTTCAACAGTATAATTCTCTATGGTGCAAAGCTAGCAGAGAACTCATTCTTAAAGTCACTGGTTCTTAAATGGCATTTTATGGTACTTTATTGGGTTACAGTGTTCCTCGTAGAGCCATTGCTTGATGAAACACCATTCCTTTCCAGGACGAGTTCTCTGCATATGAAGTTTGTGCTTTGAAAAACTTCGTAGTATGTCCTTTTAACACTAGAATTACCGGAGCCTACGAAAAAACTTGTAGATCCGTCCCACCTTAAATCGCAACTTAAAACCGTTCTCACCTCTCCACCAGCGTCTTTTGTTAATCTAAATGTGCTGATAAAGAAAAGTTGTAAGTAGCCGGCTATTCCATCCCCCCACCGACTTAGAACGTGCACAAACTTCTCCCAGTTCATGCCTTGATTGATTATCTGGGAGTGAAGTGGAGTTTTAGAGTGTAAATAATAGATCATTATTTGGAATACACGTATTTCACGTGTGTTCCGTTTCTACAGTAATCCGTGTAAACACATTTTTAAAACAGAAACGTTTTTCATATTGTAGTAGTAAATGACAAAATGTAGGCATAAACTATATAATGTATGAAGCCTGAAGTCCAAATATCAAATTAACAGTTTCACAAAAGGTACAAATATAACAGAACAAGTATGCTTTTATTCAAAAATATAACTGCAGAAAAAAAGCCGCCTTAGCATGCCACATTGACACATACTTATCACAACATGGTAGCGTAATGGTATCAGCTGCTGACTAGTAATCAAAAGGTCATGAGTTCGCTTCTGCACGATTCTCTCTTGAGAAGTAAACTGCTCTTATTCTTACTATTTTAAAATAAAAACATACATTTGATTTCAGTGTGTTAAAGCCAGTGTAATTTATGATACTTGTAAAGGTTTTTTTTTTTTTCTTCACTTTTCATTCTCTCAGTCGTGTTCAAGATCCTTCCCTACCTCCCCCCCAATCTGACACAAAGCTGTTTTCACACAATTATATAGTTTATGCCTACATTTTGTCATTTACTACTACAATAAGAAAAAAGTTTCTGTTTTAAAAATATGTTTACATGGATTACTGTAAAAATGGAACACACGTGAAATGCGTGTATTCCAAATAATGATCTATTATTTCCACTCTAAAACTCCACTTCACTCCCAGATAATCAATCAAGGCATGAGCTGGAAAACGTTTGTGCACGTTCAAAGTCTGTGGGGGGATGGAATAGCCGGCTACTTACAACTTTTCTTTATCAGCACATTTAGATTAACAAAAGACGCTGACGGAGAGGTGAGAAGTTTTTAGAAGCGATTTAAGGTGGGACGGATCTACAAATTTTTTCGTAGGCTGTGGTAATTCTAGTGTTAAAACCATGATCCATTGCTTTTTTACAAATCTGTTACCATCTGTTTATGATTATTTACTGTGTGGATCCTATTACAGCTCTAAACAAAAACCTTCATGTGGAAGGGTCTTTGGAGACCAAAAATTATTTCACAGTGGCATCACTCTGAAGAACCACTCAAGCACCTTTATTTTTAAGAGTGTACAGTGGTTTCAGCAACATGACAGTAAATGTATCTCATTTACATATATCTATTCTGTATATAAACATAATATAGTATAATACATGTATCTTTTATACTGATCAGCATTCTTATCTATGTACTCTTTCTTTCAAAAACAGTGTTACCTCGGTGTACATCCACTTTAGAATAAGTCCATCTTGGTATACATCCTGTTTAGAGGTAAAACATTTTGCTTGGAATACGACCCTTGTTTGGAATATGACTCGCATGGTAGAACACCGCGTGCTACTCTTGTTTGCCTCTCTCGAGACAAAGCCATGACTGCCCATGAGCGTCAGTACGCCAGTTGCTAGCATTCAGTGAACAACCTGCGTGCTACCCTTTGTCACACATGTGTGAGTAGGAGGCAGCTAAAGGGCTTGAGTAAGTGTAATGAAACATCTGACCAGGGGGCGGGGGAGCGCTGACTGTCTTTCTCAGTTCCCTACAGACCTTTCCCGGGAAATCCTGCAAGGTTCCGGTGCCTCAGAAGATGTCACTTCCGAAGCCGGCCCCTTTTCTGAGGTCACTTCCAAAGCCGGCCCCTTTGCTGACATTACTTCTGGTTTCAGCCATTTTGATGACATCAGTTCCTCTCCAGGCCTTTAAAGACTCCATCTTTGGCTACTATAGTCAGTTCTAGTTTGGACTCTGTGAGATGCACATCGTATTTCTGATACAACAAACCCTTTTGCAGCTGGGAAAAACAATATATGGGTGGCTGCCCCAAACCTTTATGATGTCTTTGGCGTATTATTATCACACCTTGTTTACCTCTCACGAGACAAAGCCACGACTGCCCACAAGTGTCAGTACTCCAGTTACTAGCACTTAGTGAACAACCCGCGCTCTCTGTGAATTGCCATGTAATTTTGCGTTTTTCACGTAAATTTGAATTGATTGTTGAAAAGTATGAAGGCGGCATGCGTATCCGGGACTTGGCTGCTGCATACCGTATGCCAAGAACGACGGTATCTATGATTGTGAAAAACAAAGACGTTATTAAAAAGTAAATTGAGGTTAAATTTTCATTTATTTCATCTAATTGCTTTTGTATTTATGTGTTTTAGTATTAAGCAGTGTTTAAATTATTTTATACAACCCCATCAATGTATAATATGCCAATAACAATAGGATTTTTTTTTTTCATGGGAACGGAGTAATCATTTTTCATTTATTTCTTATGGGAAAATTTCATTTGGTATATGTCCTGTTTGGTATAAGTCCAAGGATCTGGAATGGATTAAGGACGTGTACCGAAGTACCACTGTATATAGATATATATTCTCATTTGTGTGTTGCCTTATTGTACCTTACTGTTTATTGCACTACTTGGATCCACTGTCTATTACACGTTACTCTACTATTTGCACTTTCTTGTTAGATTCTAAACTGCATTTCTTTGTACCTGTACAAAGACAAAGTTGAATCTGATCTAATCTAATTTCACTAATTGTAGTTTTAACTGCACACCTGAGTATAACTAACAAGCCAGAATCCATGTGCTGTACTTTTGACTCCATGTTGAGCCAGTGCCCTGGAAAATTTAGACTGTTTCAAAATCAAATATGATACCAAACCATTATTAGGAAGGTATATAAAATAACAGTGTCATTTAGTGTATATGGATATATACATATAAAAAAAATGAAACTGATCAATAATAATGTATTACATGTATAAAACAATGCTTTTCATATAACAGATACACTGTGTGTATGTTCTAAACTTTTGGAAAAGTGCATTAGTTCTTGACTTGATTTTTATTTAATCCAGTAGGAAGGACATTTCTGCATATAAGTTAGAGAAAAAACTACCTAAATAACTTCCTGATGCTTGTCGCTTGTCTTTGATTTGGCAGTGTGTGTGTGTGTGTGTTTTTCACTATAACTTTCTTGTGAAGGTTTATTTTATAAATAAAAATGTCAGTGGTGTATTATATTGCTTTTGTATCATGCATAGTATTTTATTTGCATAATATTTGGCATGTAAAATAACATGTTCAGACTACTCTTATTATTTTCAGGCTGCAGTCATTTTATAAAAATAATGTATGGGACAGCCCTTCCTTGTGTAGAAAGCAAATGTTTCCATTAAATTCTCAGAGTGTCCATTCTAACACCAGTGTCCTCACATGGTGGGCTCTGTTTACAGTCAAATGTCTACCTCTTTTAGCCTTTATGTGTTCTCCTACTCTTAGCAGGCACTTCCTTTGAAAGGACAGCTCCCAAACCTGAACGCACATTAACCCCGATTTGTGCTGTTTGCTACAATTGCAATTAACAAGGCTCATTCTACGAAGTTTTGGAACTCAATGGCTGGCAGTTGTCAGAAGCTTAAAGCTTGATGGTTTATTTATAGTTCATTTCATTACATAACTTTAAAAGCTGACATTGCTCTAAATGTAAATATATTGTTGAGTGAGAATCTTTGCAAACACATTGTTTCAGTCTTCCCTTCAGCAAGAATCAGAAATTTGTCACTGCAGCTTTTTTTTTTTTTTTTGTACTGCTGTTTGATACACATGACATTTAATAAATATGAGAAAAGGTTTGTGCACAATTCTCTTCTATTTAAAGTGGATGTATTTGTTATGCAGTAATAATGGAGCAGAGCATTTAAGTGCACTGGACTATTCTTAGAATGGTATTAAAATCTTTTTATATATAATGCTTTTGTATTTTTACAATGTTTGTAATTGTGACATACTAATATAATATAATATGATATAATTGCCCTAATGAATGTCCTACTTTTCACTCTTAGAAACATCATAGATCCAGTAATATGGAAACATATATCATGTTTCAGGTGTGCCTACTTGACAGTTTGACAGGAAGCTTTGCTTTGTCTTTGAAGTGACATTTGGTGAAAATAACAGCAACCATTTATAACATTACATTACCGCGAAATGTTGATGAGGAACAAATTGCTACACTATGTGTAATCTGTTCTGCTAGGCTTGATAATTCAGGTATATTTGCCCACAGAAGGTTTTGTCATAAGTCTTAAACAAAATTCCTTTCTGCTGATTTTAAAGCAAACATAATTTGACAGAAAATACAAAAACAACCACTGCAGATGTTAAGGTGTTTAGAATTCAGTGAAATGAGAAAGTGGGAATTATATCATTCAGGATCTAAAACAGTTCTTTAATAATGTATTCCATTCTTGACAGGCTTATTCCCAAGTGGCCTACATATTTCTTCAAGCCTTATTAAAAACTTATATCCAATTCTGAAGCAACTTAACCTTTAAGGTACTGATTTTAAGCTAGTTCTTTTCCTCATCACAGCATAAATAAAGGTTATAAAGCTCTCATATAAAACACAATTCTATTTTAGCCGTTTAATTAAAACTATTGCAAGATTTACTGCATGTGGAAAGATGAAGGGTCAATGTAATGTACAGTACATGCATTGCATGTTGTTTTCCTTAATTTTTTCTGAACTATATTTACAAAGAGAAAAATATTTTATAAGTCAGTGGGTGGAGAACTGATCTGACTGATTTAGAGCATTTCTGCACACTAAGTGTAAGTACTACATTAAAACAAAAAACTATAAAAAATAATATTTAATATACTGAAAGCAATGGTAATTTGTGAAAGAGAAAACATGCACAAGCAACAAAGATTATGTGGGCACCATTAACTTATCCTCAGTGAATGAAACACAAAAATCCTTCACCAATATTTCATTAGATATCCAAACCCACACTTACTGTACATTAAAAGCCTTAATTGTAGCAATCTAAATATTCCCAGAGAAACAGCCTCAGTGACCTTGTCTGGTTAAAAGACATTTTAGATTATTAAAAGAAATGTATGTACTCTAACCCCACAATAATTATGAACCTTTAGTGTATCATTTCATTGACAAAATGTCAACACCAGTGCTTCATATTGTTGAGGTCAGGACTGAGTCTAGTAGAGCTGCAGTACACTGGGAGACAGGTAGGTGACTTGTCTTCCCCACTTAGCACTACATTGTCCAAATATGTGGGGGTTTCTATAGTCACCTGACACCCTCCAATAGTAAATCACTTATCATTGCATGCATATTGTTCAATTAAACAAGCATGCTTTTCTAAATTGCCTGATGTGAAAGAAAGGACAGCAAAAGAACATGAAGGTTTGTGATCCAAGCCATTTCCCCATTTACAGGCGGGTATAAACAAAACAAAGAACTACAGAAATTAACATTAGGGTTGGCGTGGTCCAGCTATAATAATTTAAAGGAGTTTCTGAGGTGAGGGTTCCATTATTGTCAGCCGCTGGGTCAGAACACTAACTTCTGGGTTTGTCATTGGTTAAAACAGTGTCTGTGGTGGAAGGGGTGGAGTATTCAGTTCAGGGAAGGAAGTGACATCAGATAACAACAACAACAACATTTATTTATATAGCACATTTTCATACAAAAAATGTAGCTCAAAGTGCTTTACAAAATGAAGAATAGAAAAATAAAAGACACAGTAAAAAATAAAATAAGTCAACATTAATTAACTTAGAATAAGTACGGTCCGATGGCCAGGGTGGACAGAAAAAACAAAAAAAAACTCCAGACGGCTGGAGAAAAAAAATAAAATCTGCAGGGATACCAGACCATGAGATCGCCCAGTCCCCTCTGGGCAAGATGTCTTTCAATGGTCCTTTTCTCTGTGACTGAGAAAGCTACAGTGGTTACTGACTGTGCTCATCCATGAGCACTACAATTTAGTAAAAAAAAAAATATGTAACTTTAAAAGTACAGTTTAACTATTAGAGAATTAAGGGAAAAGGTACCAACCATTTTAAATGTATGAAGTGCTTATAAGTGCTGCCATAAGTGTGTATTGCTGTCTCGATGGTCTGCATTGTGAGACGCAATGTGTTCAAACACAGGTGAAGCATGTGAAGGCCTGAGCAGGCTCCCCAGTGACATTCCGGTCCACACGTCACTGTCATCACAGCCCGTGCGCCCCTGCTGGAAAGAGGTGAGGAGCACCTAGAGAAAAGGAAAGCCAGTGTTTACTGTAGATAAGTAAAGGGTATCCTGAGAATGATTGATTAATGGTAAAGCAGTGACATGTAGCCATATAAAGTGTATGAGGTTTAGCTTAGCAATGAAAAGGTGTTGTCGTGCATGAGTTCTGCATCGTTACTTGTGGGGGTTTATGCATGCCTACCCACCTGCAGGGAATTAGGATTTAAATCGTAAGTCTCCTGGGGTGTGTTGTGGCTCACGGCGTGAATGTGCCTGCATCCACCTCGATAAATGTGTGAGCTGTACTAAGTAAATAAAAGGGAATTTCTGGACAACGGGAGTCATCATTAGACTGAGTGAGCATGGTAGTGTGAGGTTTTCTGTGTATATATCTCCAAGTGATTAGAGTTTGGTGGGGATAAGCATTTTTTGGGACAGTTTATTTTTTGGAGGGTTTGTTGCAGTTTTGTTTCTGTATATACTGTATATTCTCGTGTATAAGTCAGGTCTTGAAACACAAAAAATGGATCATAAAATCAGACCCTGACTTATACACACATTCAAAAATGCGACACTTACATTTTTTCTTTTACATCTTCTTGCCTCCTCCAATCTCGCACAAGTTTCTGAGACACTTACCAATTTCTTTCACCACGTCAATGACTTTTAATTTGAAACCAGCTTAAAATTTTCTTCTGATCGAACACTCCATCGTAGATAAGGGATTCTCTTACGATAAAGGTGTATGAGGGTGTGAGATACAAAACACACAAAACAGTGCAAACGTCACTTCGGAATAGTTTGAGTATTACCGTGTGGTCACGTAGGCACAATACACAAAAAAAAACGGTAGTGTGCTCCGTGGTTACTCTCTCAGGTGGGCATTATCATAATCTCTTGGATCAATAGCATGAGCTTTTCGCATTCAACTTATATGACCGGCCTTATAAAATACCAGAAATTATACAGTAAAATCAAGCCCCGATTTATTTGCAGGAGAAGTTATCTGCGAGTATATACAGTACACACAATTTATCTTTCTTGCAAAAAGTTTTCTCAATTTTTCTCTGCGCTTCCTGAACTGTGTGTAAAGGTGGCCTGTATTTTGTGTGTGTATTTTTTCCATTAAAGTTAATTGTGTGAGTGCACTGAACATATTGTAAATATTCACCATTTTTGTCTTTGTTCTTTTTCCATTTTTTGGGGTTTGTCAGTGTAGGAGGAGGAGGAGTGTAACAAAGTCCATCTGACACAATCTGATTTTGTTGTCCAGCACTCTGTGAATAAATTGCATCTTTGTTTTGCCCAACATTTTTGTATGTGTCTCAACTCTCCTCTGATCCTGTTCAGCCGAAAACTGCTGCCACATTCCTACTACATGTGATGCCACACACCCCTCTCTAATAACATAATGCCTACTTATTCAGAGCTTTGTAGCCGTAACGCACACGTGTGACACTATACAGTACATCACAGGTATCTTATAGGTTTGTGAGATCCAACCATGTCTTAGATGATTTTATATCTTGCCTATGACTGCACTGCTTAAGGTGAATCCTATCAAATCTCACTCAGATCTGATGTAATATGTCAAAAAAAGATACAGAAGAGAAGGATGACTCAAGGGAGAACACAACAGTTCAAAAAGAAACAGAAAAAACTCCTGTTGCCCCACTAAGCCTTCCTTTTTCATATGTGCGTCTCTATCAAGTAGATAAAGTGTCTTCCCTACGTTTTTAGTTTCCAGTGTAGCACGTTGAATTTTGCGTGAAATCTGTATGTTTCAAACGTAGACAGATACATACAGTAGATAGACAGAACTTTACACATTCCCAGTAGGAAATTTGTTATTTTACAAAAGCTCATCAAATAAATAAATAAACAGATAAATAAATAAATACCATACATACACATGACTATGTCCATCCATCCATCCATTTTCTAACCCGCTGAATCCGAATACAGGGTCACGGGGGTCTGCTGGAGCCAATCCCAGCCAACACAGGGCACAAGGCAGGAACCAATCCTGGGCAGGGTGCCAACCCACCGCAGGACACACACAAACACACCCACACACCAAGCACACACTAAGGCCAATTTAGAATCGCCAATCCACCTAACCAGCATGTCTTTGGATTGTGGGAGGAAACCGGAGCACCCGGAGGAAACCCATGCAGACACGGGGAGAACATGCAAACTCCACGCAGGGAGGACCCGGGAAGCGAACCCGGGTCTCCTAACTGCGAGGCAGCAGCGCTACCACTGCGCCACCGTGCCGCCCCACATGACTATGTCTGAATACAAAATTTTAGAATGACTAAAAGAAAAAAAAGAAAAAGAAAGTAATCTTATGACTTGGTAGTCTCACTCACATTATACAGGTGTACTGCTGTTGGTATAAAGGAACCCCAGCCACGTTTCCTGACACACTTCTGCTGAATAATTTGTTGGCTAAAATTACTCGATTCTAGTATACTATAAGTTACAATAAGTGGCAATTTGCATTGACATATAAGGTGAAGTACACTTTTTCTTTTAGGTCTGAATTGCAACCTGAATTTACTACTATTCTAAAGGAAAAGATATGAATTTATTTTCTCATTTATAACAACACTCCAGTATAGGCTGTGACTCACTAATGCCTAATTTTGTAACCCAAACCATTTGCTCAGGCTCATATAATATTTTCCTAAACCTTAAGTCCAGCATAGTTCAATATGATGTACTGCTAAGTGTTATTAAAGCTGATAATATCTTAAGTTACAAAGATTTAATTTTCTTTTGAACTAGGCCACAATATGGAGCAGACAATCACACAGTAGTATTTGTGAAGTTTGCCTGTCCGTCTATGTTCACAAGAATTTTCTCTGCATGTTCCAAGATCCATCCATCTGCTAAAGAACGTGTGCGTTGGATTATTTGGCAACTCTAAATTGTGCTGGTGTAGTGAGTGGTGGTGAATGCATAAGAATGCCCTGCGATCGACTGGCATCCCATAGATGATGTGGCCCTGAACAAAAAATGATAGAGAAAATAGATTAATTGTACCAAAGAAGGTTTATCACTTTACCACTGTATTAAATAAACAATTAAATCCCATCTGATATTCAGTATGAAACAATAATTTATCATAATACATCCAGCCTTGACACTCTGTCTGCTATGTGATCACGGGATGCATACAGTGAACATTCATTATACCCTTATCCAGAGTTGTCACTCCAAGTATAGAACTTTAAAGTAAATCTTAAATTTAGGTCATACTTAGCTACCTCTTCTCACTGTGCAGTGACATGGCCTCTAATTTATATCATTATTGTTTACATAGCTTCAGGTTTTTTAGCAAGTTCCAGAATTTCAAAGTATCTCACATATGACAGCTGCCTGCCTTTATAGGAGCCAGCAGATGTTTTTCAGGTGTTTCTGTTTACATCTGGAAAATGTATTCATAGTTGGAAAATGATCCAGTGTTAACAGCTAAGAAAACATCTTTTAACTATGTTTACACACAGAGAAGTAATGAAACTTGGCTAGACAGAACATATTAAACTGAAGCGAAGTTACTTAATTTTGTCCACAAATAAAATATATTTATTTTCAATAAATAAGAAGATCAACTTTTTATCCATCATTGTATTATAATTTGAGATGTGCAGGTAATCTGTATATCTAAAAATACAACTTGTTATGTATGTATACCTTAAGTCAGTTTACACCTTGGTGCTGTAATTTCTCTTGGTTTCTTTCTCTTCAGTAAATTAGCATTCAGGTGTATAATACAACAGTAATCACAGTTTCGATTTAATTTGCAAAGCACTGTCAAAAACAGAAAAAGAAATAAGAGTTCTGGATTCAATTGGGACTCTCACTGTTTATTGCTACCTGAAAAAACAAATAGTAAAAATGCTATGGAATGCTTGCTCCTTGCTCCAGTCACACCAGTTTGTGCAGTCTCCAAGCAGTGCTCATAATTAACTTCCATTCAGGGTCTCCTTTTTTGGAATATGTCTATTGATGATTAGAAGAGGTGGAAGGGCAAGAAGGTCAGAGGGGGCTCTGGAGAGGTTCTTCCAGGATGACGTTGTCTCATGGAAAAAAAAAACAAACTTGAGTTGCTTTGTGACCCCCCAAATCTTTCCACTGTGTGCCCTTTAAATCAGTCCATGTATGACTTGCATCAGTCCCCTGTATATGACACTCAATGTGTTTTTGCTATATTATTACCCTGCTGCTATTATGAAAAAAGTTAACAGCCAAAAGCACCTGAAGATAAGAAAGAATACGAAGATCAATCAGGGAGAGTTGTTAAACATGAGATGCCCTAACTCCCTAAAAATATTTAAATCACTAGCAACTTGCATGCAAGTTTTGTTTAAACAGTCCAAAAACTTGGACACCAGCTTTCACGTGGTAGCAACAGAGTATTGCTACCAATAATAACATGACCACAGCAAATGCAAGTTCACAAAATGTCAGCACTTGTGAGTAAAAAAACTAAATACAAAATGGAGGCGTTAAATATAAATACAGTGATGATATAAAGTAACTATTGTATAACCTCACAATAAACTTAAAAAACATGCACAAAACTAGAAAATTGGATGCTTTCTATTCCAGAATCATAATAATTATTATATTATGTTGCTGTAGTCATAAATAAACGGTAATTATATTTTTTAACTTTAAAATTTGCAGATGAGAATAAATGATAAAATTGTTTTTTTCTTTTAACCCTGTCTCATGGTAGCTAATACATAAGTGACCATGTGATAGCATCTAACACCTTACATTGTTCTGATGAATCACTTCAGCATTTCTTACTTTAAAATGGCATCCATAAGAAAATATTTAACTACTGATGTGTGTTGAGGCAAGCCATAGAGTACACTACTGTATATAGTCCTAGTCTTCTTCCTCTTGATCTTTTCCTATTTTTATGTAGTGTCAATATGCCTGATCAACCTTCTGAAAACAGCTTGTTCCTCCACCTGAACCCCTTTTCCTTCAAATCCTCTTTTACTTTATCTTTCCATTCTGCTTTGGCCTCCCACATATTCACTCTCTCCCCTCCGAACATGTCCATGCCACTTCAACCTACTTTTCTGCACCCTCTTAAATGTCTCTCCCACTTTTGATATACCCCTGATGGTCTCATTTCATTTTTAGTCTCTTTTTTTATGGAAGGCAAATTAGGTGACAAATGGAAGAATGATAGCATTTTTTTAGCTGAAGCCTCACAACAGAAGGAGAAAAGGGAATACAAGAGAAGATGTTATGCTTCAATGTGTGTTTTTGGTCAAAAGAACTGTGCTAGTTTCCATAGCACTTCTATAACTTTAGGATGGGCTGTGTGTTTTTTTCTTTTTGGTAGGGTGTGTGGATTAGCATAAACTGTAATATATTTAATTCTGTACTCGTAATATTTCAGCCTCTCCAGTCTCAATTTATTCTTCCTTTTTTATTCATGTTCTCTTATCTAAAGTTTTGATCATTATTCAGAGGACATGTGATTTGTCTTTTCCTTCTGTTTTTCCAGTTCATCCTACTCTTTTTTGTTATATGTCAACGACTAAATAAAACAATCTCTACCATCTATGACATACCAAGGTTGTGTTCTCAGCTGCCATTGACTCATAGACCTTTTCCACATGTTCTAATCCTGGTTCTGTTCTCCAGTTTTTCTCCTTTTGAAATTATGTACTGTATGTCACTGTCCTCTCAACTCCACTCCTCCCAAACTAATAATATCCAAAGTCAAGAAATCATACAGAGTCCAAAAGCCTGCAGCTTGGACTTGTATTAACATTTACTAAAGTCACACTCTATCCACAGAGAAAACTGCTATTCTTGCTGAGTCATTTTTATATGTAACTTGACAGAGATAAGATACTTTGACACTCCTGCTTATGCTAATGGACAACACCTAATGACACTTTACCATCTTTGTCTGGTAGCTTTCAGTCAAGCCCACTTTTACATTAGGTTATGTCTATTCATGCCCATTATACGTTATACTAATAGGTAACACCTTCTGACATTTTCCCATCTTTGCCTGTCATTCTTTTCAACCCTGCACCCTTATTGCTAATCCTCCACATTGTCTCTGATATCGACTTTCAGGGTGTCATTTTACATTGGTGGTGTGGTTACATATAATTACAGTGCATATCAGTGCATTCCAGTGTTTTAACTATCTAAGGCTCTGTACAATTTAGTGCTTAAACCATATCAATAGTGAGATTATAGTATACTTTAAAAATAATAACTTATAAGATGCAGAATCACATAGTAAAACAAGATATTAATCATATTATATACTCTAATTTCTGTGCATAGTATGTTCTAATTTTCCATTGTGCAGTTGTATAAAAAATATCCAGTAAATATTCATGTAGATATATTTCCATATTGCATTAGACTGTCATTCTTTCAGATCAACTTTTGGTGTGTCTTACTTCATACTAGTGGGTGCTTTTCTGTCTGGACTGTTTTCCTACCATACTATTGTATCACATGACTTAATTGAAAGAAGAGCTACACTTAACACAGGCCATAGTTGGTTATCTACATTTTTTAGTATATTAAACTTGGTACTATCTGTGATCAACAGAGCACCCATTAAGGCCACTGAGAATGGGACAATATCTGTTCAGCACTTTAAATTCTGGATAGCTTATCTACTTTCCCTGCTCCCTCCATATGGCCTTGCGCCCTGTGACTTTTACATTCCCCTGTTAAAAACATCATCTCACCTTCTGGTTAATTCTTAGTCACACAATATATAGTCTGACTCAGGAAGGTGGTGATGAGGACTGGTGTCTTCAGGGTATTAGACTGATGTATCTGCTTTGTACGGTTTTGTTTGCAGTTTAATTTGTTATGTTTGAAAAATGTTCAACAAGTAATCAATCACGAAAAAGAACAATGCAAGTAGGATTTGCTGTAAGCACACAGGGAATGGCAGACAAAAGGGCTGCCAATCTTGGAATGCTCTTCAGTGCTACTCAATCTTCAAATCAATCATATTAATAAATGAGATTCTGCTCTGTACTATAATGGAGAGCGAACTTGTAATATTCACACAAGAAATCAAAGCAGCATTCTTTTTGTTTACAAGTATCTGCTCATTACTGTGTATTTCAAGATACCCAGAAGCACTACATCAGTGTTTTGTCTTTCTGATAGACTATAAATCTTGAAAGATGGAAGAAAAATCATTTAGTAGCAATAAGTACAACAATAACAAGTCAAAGAAAATTAAACCTATTTGTTATATCAAAATTGGTCATTAGATAAATGAGTTTATTTACATATGAATGTCTGTATATTTAATTATCATATACTGTAATTTAAAAGAAAAAGCAAAAGAAATATAAGAATATTTAATGCAAGGCACAACAGGCGTAGAACAGCATAGTATAGGTAATCTGAGTCATTTTTCAAGGTAGGTTTGTAAATATCACGGCCAAGAAAAGAATAAATAGGGATCCCGTAACAGTTATAACTCATTATTTTCTTAGGGCACAGGAAAACAACCAGAAATAGCTGACTAGATTACTTCCTTAAAACACAAAAGCAGATCTGCTGTGGAGGCTAAAAAAATGTGTACAGATGTAACATGTACACATTAAAACAGGAAAAGTACCCATTGCTCTCTTCTCACTTTAATTCATCCATGTTAAAAAAAGCCTATTATAATATTTACTATATTTATATAAAAATACATAATATATATTGAGAAACCTTATACATTTCCTCATTTCAGATAGTTATTGTACATGACAGCTGTCCACATGCATACCGATCAATGCTTAGCTCTTCTGTTTTTGAAGTCTCCTTAATGGCACTTTTATTTTAGCATTCTGCTTTGTATGTTTTGCTTTTTCTGATTGTATTATTTTTATCAAAATGCTTTTTTAGATAAATAAATATGTTTCTTTAGATGTGCTTTTGCTCCATCTTACTTATCTTTTCTTTCACAACTCATTGCTTGGCATTGAAAGGTCAACAAGAAAGACATGCAATTTGACATTTCAAAGCAACACTCTTTCCCTTCCCTTAATAACAACTTGCAAAGCTTTCATCTGAAAGAGGCAAGCAACTTAAAGTTTAATAAGGAGACAAACAGGCTAGACGTCTGGAAATTGCAGGGTTAATCCTAACATGAATGCAAGAAGAGAAACATGTTAATAAGATCTAATTTTTTTTGCATTATTAATCACAGTACAAGCTGTACTGTGGTATAGTGGTTATCGCTGGTGTCTCACGGTTCCAGGAATCTACATTAAACTTCTAAACCATTACTGTCTGCATAAAATTTGTACATTCTTTGCATATTACAGGTAAATTAATGGAATGAATTATTATGAGTAAGATTGAGCAACACATGACAAGAAAAGGGGTTTTACTGTTTTACTGAACAGTCAGCATGGGTGCAGAGGTGGGAGGTCATGTTTTACCATAATGCTGAAATTCTATGAGAAAGCAACAAAAGGATATGATCAAAGTGGAGCTTATGATAATTTTTATCTTGACTTTCAGAAAGCATTTGATAATGTGCCATATGAGAGGTTGGGCATCAAACTAAAAGAAATGGGATTTCAGGGTGATGTTTTTAGATGGGTGCAGAATTGGCTCAGACACAGAAAGCAGAGGGTTATGGTGTAAAGAACTTTATCGGTGCTATGGCTGCTGCTATTTTTAACATGTATAAATGATTTGGATACAAATATAAATAACAAGCTGTTTAAATTTGCAAAAGATATTAAGCTAGGTAGGATGGCAGATATTGTAGAATCAGTCGAATCATTACAGAGGGACATGGATAGCATACAGGTTTGGGCATTATTTGTAGGAGATGAAATTTATTGCAAGTAAATGTAAAGTATTACATATAGAAAGTAAAAAGGCTAGGTTTGAATGCACAATGGGATATGTGAAAACTGCAACTTATGACAAGGACCTAGTAGTCATAGCGGACTTAACACTATCAACTGCCACACAGTGTTCAGAAGCCATTAAGAAGGCTAACAGAATGTTAGGTTATATAGCACGATATGTGGAGTCCAAGGAGGTTCTGCTCGGGCTTTATAACACATTGGTGAGGCCTCTTCTGGAGTACTGTGTGCAGTTTGGGTTTCCAGGCTACAAAAAGGTACAGGGGATGAATTATGAGGAAAGATGATCCCTCTTAGCATTACATTTTTTCTCAAAAGAACATGTTTAAAGTATTGCATTTTTTGGCTTGATAAATTACATTTTTTTATTAAATTTCATCTTTCTACTGTACAAAGTGCAAAACAGTAAAAGTACAAAGTGAGAAGTGTATAAAGTACAATAATTGTACTACTACTACAACTAATAATAATAATAATAATAATAATATGAATAACAAACTGCACATGTGAGAGTCACACAAGTGTCACGTTCAGATTCCCAGAATCACTTTTGATTTACCTGATCATTTTAATTTGATTCACTTCGTCATCACTGCAGAGGAGAAACGTTTCTTACGAGACACTATTATGAAGACAGGAGAAGAAGCATCTACACGGTTGACCAGAAGACGCTTGGGCCTGATGCTTGCATAAGAAATGCCTGTACCCTTACCCTAGTAACGCTCAACATAAACATTGTTTGCACTTTTACATCCCAAGTAAACCTCAGGTCTTACACGAGACACGTCTATATTGTTGTCCGAGTGACACTCGGGATTAGCGCATTTAGTACTGCTTTTACAGCCCGAATGACACTCAGGTCTAATGCTAAGGAGGTTAAAAGTGCTGAGCCCTTTCAGCATAAGCAAAAGAAGATTAAGAGATGATTAAAATGTTTAAAAATAGAACAGTGGATCGAGACTGTTAGTCTAAAATGAGTTCATCAAGAACACAGATGGAAAGGACAAACTTTTTCTTTACACAGAGATCCATAGATACATGGAATAAGTAACCAGGTAGTCTGGTAGACAGTAGAACGTTAGGGACTTTCAAAGATAGACTTGATGTTATTTTGGAAAATTAAATGAATAGGATTAGCAGACTTTGTTGGGCTGAATGGCCCGTTCTCTTCTAGATTGTTCTAATGTTCTAATATATTCACATAGATTTTTTCTCATTGGGGCTAATCTCCTTTAATAAGTCAAATGGTTAATTTAGTATCTAGTGTTTCTATACAATAGCACTGTATTTTTGTGATTTTAGAATATAACTTTTATATTTGAGAGTTTTGACAATTAAATAAGGTTTTTAATGAAAATATTCAACAATGGTGAATGATTTAGGAATGAAAGATAATATTATTATCAAAACAACCTTTTCAGTCACGAAGAAACTGAATGAAACTGAATTATCCATCCAGGAAGGCTGAAAAAGTATATGACTATAAATCCAATTTTAACAGTACTACAAAACCCATGGGTAGAATAGGACAACAATTTGAAGGAGTCCTGGTCACTTCATGATATTTTTCTGGATATGGAGTATTGTGACAATGCGGGTTCTGCTCCATGCTCCCATCTGGTTTATGGGAAGCTCTCGAACCCGACACCATCAGTAATGTCACCAATGAGCTAGACAGTGAAGACATCAACAATGAAGCAAGGGGACAGTACAAAAAGTGCAGAGTGCTTTTATTTAAAAACAAACCCAAAAACAGTGTCCAAATAAATAAGTTCAGTGTCTCAAATAGTTCTTAAATAAATAATCCATTAAAACAGGTGAATTGTGGAGGTTACAATCCAATAAATAAATCCTTTTTTAAAACAAGGTTAAAACTTTGGCTGGAAGCAGTCTTGTCTTAAAACTCCATTGCTTTCTTCTTTCTACTTGCGGCTTCCCTGCTTCTCCCATATGGGCACCCGCAACAGGGGAGTCACCCTTCCATCAAATACAGCTCCCTTCAATTCTGGTCCAGTAGCCTTCCGATCCCCAGCTATGTAAGGCTCCAGCCGGACCGAGTCTTCGGTTCCCTCCCCAGCACCAGGGCGCTCACGCTGGGGCTCAACACTCCCAAAGCCTCCTCGGCTGCCGCTTCATTCAATGGCCAGTCGATTCCTCTGCTCATCACTCCAGCTCCTCCATACTGCTCAGCTGGAGTGACCGCTTCAATCTGACAACCACCACCCCCCGAGAGTTGGCTAAACACTCCTTCGGGGCTCTCCTACCAGCTGCATTACCATCAATAAACCTGCTTTCGCTCTCACTCTCATGCACCAGCTTTCTCCTCCCTGCTGCCTTCTTCTCACTTCTAACCTCCATTCTTTTTTTCTCTCTCTCTTTTTAATCCATCCGCCTCACGCTTCTATTATATATTAAGGGGACATGGATCAGGTATGGCGATTAGCAGCTCCCGGCATCAATTACGGATACAGACGACTCCTCACTTGTGCACTTAAGCGAGGACCACCTGCATCACGAAACACCCGGGAATCGCTCTGGCCACATTACCATGCCCCCTCTATAAGCAGCAAGTGCAGCGATAATTTATTAAAAAACTGGCCTTTTTGATCTGAGCTGTGGACCCTCTATACCACTAGTATCCACTAATCTCAAAACCCGTATTTTAATTAAGTTGTTCACTAAAGCAGTAGTCTAAATGTGTTGTCCATTCTAAAGTTATTGTAGAAGAACTGATGCTGTCATGGTTGTTTGTGATTTGTTAATAATTTGGTTCAGATATTTTGACATATTTGTTTTATTTGGTTTTAATTAGCATGTTTTTCAGATTTTATGATTTACATTCGTGACTCATTCCTTGTATCTCAACTTACTGTCTGTTTTTGACCTTAACTGACTTTTTCTCTGCCCTGCCTTTTGCCATCTTCCACTTTCTGTCCTTTTAAGAAGACTGTAGTGTTAAGATCCTTTCCTTAAACAGGAAACTAAAAGGCACTTCCTGGAAGACTGTATTGTTTAGATTTTTTAGCCTTGCCTCTTCCACTGTGATACGTCATTCACTGGTCAGGATTAGTGTGTCTCCAGATTCTCTGTTCTGTGTTTATAACAAGTAGTAAAGAAAAAAAACTTTCCACCTCAGCAGGACATTGTTACATCTCAAATTTGCAAGCACACATGTGGGTGGTCCTTAAGAAGTCTGAATACATTTCTAAACTTTAGTATTCTGGTGAAAATGAAACACTGCATTCCAACCACATACCACCTATCAAATGTGGTGTGGACAGTTCTGTTATTTGGGCATGCTTTGCTGCCTCAGGACTTAGATGACAATCACTGAAGAAAAATGATACATTTTTTGTGTATCAGCTGGAGTATGTTTGGAACTCATGGCGGGAACCCAAGCAAATCTGCAATGAATAAGGTATTTTGTAATATTCATGTCAAAATCCACACCGAAATGCCCCAGAGATGTTGCAGTAGGCCCAGCATTCAGCGTACAGCATACAGTTCAAATTAGTGCCTTCTTTGAAATGGCACTAGTGAAGAAGTATGGGCCAAAAATCCTTAACAAATATGTCATTAATTGCTCACAAGATACAAAAAAAATTGACCTCAGCTCAATTCAGTAAAGACATTTATAAAGTTGAGAAGGGGTTTGCTTTTTTTAAGTTCAATAGTATCAATAGTAGAAATTTGTTAAAGGTCAAAATATACAAAAAAAAAACAACAACCAGAAATGCAATCGTTTTGGGGGTTTGAAAGTGGGAAGTAAACCCTTATGAAAACATATGAAAGTGAAGCAATTAATGTTTGTTTTGTACAATGCCACAAGTTACTTTATGGTGTATGAAAGGTTGCAAAAAGAATTAATCCTAACTGTGCAGAACCATAAAATATAATAACAAATACAAAAATGTAGAACTATATTTCCAGGAACACCTTGAAAGCATACCTAAAAGGCTTTAAAATAGAAAATATCAAAAGGTTCTTTACAAACCACACATAGCTATGTTATGCAATTATAAAAATACATACACTGCAATAGTGATAGAGAAAGAAACTATAAACGATAATTTGTTACATTTTTGGCAGAGCTTTCAAAGCTTTCAAACGAAGTAAGAATGATATACAGGAGCAGGGACTGTACTTACCTGGGTGAATAGCAGGAACTGAAATGAACTGAACTTAAGGATTATTAACTAAAAGCAAGAGAGAGCAAATGGGTCTTTAATTTAAAGGTAACGTCAAGGCAGCTGGAGCCTCATATTAAGCAAATTCTGTCTGGGTGTATTATTGCATAATAATCAGGACAGATGTAATTCAACCGTTAGGATTCACCGATCATAGTAATGTATATCAGCTTTCACAGTGTTTTGGCAGATCATATATGCAAAAACTAAAACTCCTACGTTTAATTTTAGTAAGGAAAATTATAAACACATTAGTGTAGTAGTTCTTAAGCTTTTTTTCTCTAGACCCAAGTTTGCCTGTTGCGACTCTTTGTGACTCTTAATTGCCGCAAAAAAGCAGCAGCTCATTGTGTCATTCCCTGAATACAGTTCTTCCCCCTTGGAGAATCATGACAACCGTTGTCTGTTTCCCCATTTCGAAAATCTCCACTGACTGTCGCTCTTCATTTGGAGGGGTGGTTCCTCATTCAAGAACCACTGATGAACAAGTGGTAACCCATCAAATGGTTTTCCGCAAATCATTTAGAACCCTTTCTCGTTCACTTTAATTGTAATTCATGACTCAGTACTTCCCAATTACAAATAGCTGATGACCCAAACTGGTTTGTGACCCATAGTTTAAGAAACATTGGGTTAGTGTTAAAACGGCAAACTAGGATAATCCTTTTAGTGTAAAAACAGTAATAAAGCAGTGAAGTAATTTTATATGTATTGTGGCGGACTGGGGGAGAGAACTGGGAGAGGGCATTATCGCCACCACAGGGCTAGATGGCAGCCCCCCTAGGTTGCAACAGTGACTTGGATTCCCAAGGGCCACAGGGCCTCATGGGAGTTGGAGTCTGGCACAGCCCTGTTGGGTTCCTTGGGTGCTGCGAGGGGGTGCTGCAAGGATTGTGGGGCCTTTGCATCACCCAGAAGTGCCTCTGAACCACGCTAATGGGCTACCAAAAGTACTCCCATGTGCTGTCATTGTCCTACCTGTGTAGTAAAATAGATGGTCAATGGTGCCAAACGCTGCATTTAAGTCTAACAACATAATTACAGTGGAGTTTCCTACATCAGAATGTCATTTACAACGCATGTTAGTGACATTTCGTACTATGACCAGTGTGGAAGCCAGACTGGAATTTCTCAAATAATTTGTGATGTGTAAGGGGTGTAAGTATTTTAGAGAGAGAGGGTAAACTTGAAATAGGTCTATAATTATTAAGAACACGTGTGTCTATTGATATTGCTAAGAATAGCTGCAAGAACATTCGTTGCACTTTTTACTAGTCTACGGGGTTCTCACCTTTTGAATTATTATATGGACGACAACCCCAGGGCATATTAGATATTTTAAAAGAAGGATGGGAAGGCGAGGCTCTTCCCTCTACAAATATATTGGAGTATATTGTGCAATTACGCGATAGATTTGGAAAAATTCGGCCTATACTAAAGACATGGAGGAGGCACAATCAGCACAAAATTACAACCGGGGTATTGTGTCATGGTGTTGGTTTAACCTCTCATTCTAAATTGGTAGCCCATTGGCAATGTCCCTACGAAGTTAAGGAGAGGAAAGGGTTCATCAATTATTTGGTGAAACAATCCAATCTTTGGCTGAAAGAGTGGATATATCATGTACCCTTGCTGAAACCGTGCAAGGAAAGGGATCCTGATCCCTTCTCCAATCAGCCCCGCTTACTCTTTGCTCAGACTAGTATACTTAACTTTGGTACCGAATTAAACCCTAGACAGAGACGGGAGCTCGAAGCAGTTATCCTGTCCGTCCCAGAGGTGGTGAATGATAAACCAGGTAGGACCTCTCTGATTGCCCACGATATTGTGACAGAACCCGGGGTTATAGTTTGAGAATGCCCAAGGCAAAGAAAACAGAAGAGGAGCTGGAAATCAAGCACATGCTGGACTTAGGTGTAATAGAAGAGAGTCATAGTCCCTGGTCCAGTCCGATTGTCTTGCTTAGTAAGCCTAACAGTAGTTGGAGGTTTTGCAATGTCTTCCGTTGACTTAATCAAGTCTCCAAGTTTGATGCTTACCCCATGCCTCGAGTGGACAACCTCCTTGAGAGGTTTGGACAGGCACAGTATTTAACTGCACTTGACACGACAAAGGGACACTGTCAGGTTCCTTTAATGGATTCTGCAAAGGTGAAAACCGCGTTTTGCACCCCTAGTGGACACGGGCATTATCGTATCCTTCCATTTGGGTTACATGGGGTTCCTGCAACTTTCCAGTGTCTGGTAGATGAAGTGCTTTGTCCTCTATAGTGCTGCCGATCAGGATGACGTTGTCATTTATTCAGCACCTGAAAGGAACACATACAGCAGGTCCAAATGGTGCTGCGGAAACTAGGTAATGCCGGTCTTCTAATTAATCTAAAAAATGATTTTTTGGATTAAGAGAAGCCAAATATTTAGGCTACCTGGTGTGTCGGGGTACCATAAACCACAGTGGTGCAAATTTGATACCATTTTGAAATGGCCCCATCCACAAACCAAGCGGCAAGTCTAAGCTTTTCTCGGGTTAGACGGGTACTACCACCGGTTTGTACCTCGGTTTTCAGATAGAGCTGCGTTCTTGAGCGATTTGACAAAGAGGGCCCCTAATATTGCGATATAGAATGAAATGACAGAGACTGCATTCAGTGACTTAAAACGGGCCTTGACTACTGCACCTGTATGGAAAGCACCTAATTTTTCACTTCGTTTCATCCTCCAGAGAAGCGCTTCGGACACTGTCCTGGGAGCCGTGTTGAGCCAATGCATCGATGGTGTGGAACACCCCATTATGTTTATGAGCTTGAAACTGTTGGACCATGAGACCAGGTATGCAGCAATGGAGAGAGAAGCCCTGGCGATCAAGTGGGCGATTACACAGTTGAGGTACTACCTCTTGGGTCGGGAGTACACTCTTCTCACAGATCATGCATCCCTAAAGTGGATGGCCTTACACAAGGAGTTGAACCTGCGAGTCACTAGTTGGTTTTTCGACCTTCAACCTTATAAGTTTTCACTTGCTCATCGTAGGGTCTCTCTTCACTCCATCGCCGATGCTCTCTCTAGGTTCCATGACCTCACGGTCAGGGATGCCCAACTGAACAGGTCTGGGCTCAGGGGAGGGGGCCCTGTCACACACATGCAAGTAGGAGTCAACTACAGGGTCTTAAGGCGGGGTGCACTAACTGTCCCTCTCAATCCGTTGCAGACCATTCTCGGGAAATCCCACAGGGTTCCGGCACCTCCAATGATGTCACTTCCCCTTTCGGCCCAGATGCCGTCATTTCCTACCCTGGCCTTTAAATCCGCCATCTTGACTTCATATAATCAGTTATGTTTTGGACTCTGTCTCGTAAATATCTCTGGAAAAATACCTTTTTGCAGCCAGGACATAAAATACGGGTGGCTGCCCCAAACCTTTATAATGTCTTTTTGTCATTCTTGTGTCAAAGGATTATTATTATTGTTGTCTGTTATTTTATAACAGCAGTCTGAGCAAGCTTTAAAGAGAGATTTTTTATATTGTTAACACTCTCTGTCCATGCAATTTGAAAGACCAGCAGCTTTGTTGTTCATCCATCTGCGTTCCAGTTTTCAACACTGTAATTTAAGAGCTTGAGTTTTCTCATTGAACCAGAGTGAGTTTGTATGTACTTTGATCATTTTTGTTTTAGGGGGAGACACTGTGTCCCTTCCCAAATCAAACGTAATTAAGTAGTGATCAGAAATAACTTCATTTAATGGAGTAATATATAAATTTTGAATTTCACCTTTGTAAGTTATAATTAAATCTAATGTGTAGTTATGATTTTAAGTGGGACCTTTGACAATCTGACAAAATCCTATTGAATTTAACAAATAAGTAAAACATTTGCTAAAAGTGTTAGTTTTCACATCAACGTGTATGTTAAAACCCCCCATCAACACTACATGATCATAATTTATTTCCAAATCAGATAAAGGGTTGCCAAATTCAGTCAGGAACAATACATATGGCCCTGGCGGTCTGTAGATTAGCACTATAATTGTGTTGGAATCTGTTTTAATATTTAAGGTGAATGCCTCAAAGAATGTGAAGTCGCCTACATTTGTAGAGGTGATTTGCATTTTGTTACAATGAATTATTCCAAGGCCTCCTCCTCGACCAGATTCTCTACATTTATGAAGAAATATATATCCATCTAGTGACGCCTCAGCTAGAGGAACAGTGTCAGATTTACTAAGACTGGTTTCAGTGAGAAGACACAGATCAGATTTTGTACTTAATATAATATCTTTTACCAAAACAGCTTTACTTTTTAAAGAGAGTGAATGTTTAATAAGCAGCATTTAAAACTGCATAATTCTTCTGAACTGGTGATATACTTTTTGTTTTATTTTGAACTAAGTTACTATTACAGGTGCACCTGGTGGAGGATCTCATGACTAAATTTATAGGATGCCTCACAACAGAGATTATGGGTAACAGCTTCAGGATTGTAACAAGTGGGATAAAAAAAACAGCTTGTGATTTAAGATCACGTGACTGTGGCATGGATGGTGCGCTAATCAATCAGCCAGGCAGTTTTGCTGCCATATTTTGGGATAATTCAAAAGATCCCCTCCAGTTAGGATGAAGACAATCTCTCTTGAAAAATCCAGATCTTTCCCAAAAATCATCCCAATTGTTCGCATAAACTATGTTTTTATTTGCACACCAGGTTTTTAGCCAGCAGTGAAGGGAATGTAGTCTACTGTCTATATAATCTTGGTAAGGGGCCAGATACAATTAAATTCTGGCATTTTCTTTTAGCTTTGGTGCATAGAGAGATCAGGTTCTCCTTTAATACCTCACATTGCTGTAAATAAATATCGTTAGTGCCGACATGCAGTAATAAGGTAGATACTTCATCGTCAGCGACATAATCCAATTGGACCTCTATGCCAGAAATCTTCACCCTGGGAGGCATTTAACATAGTTTGGAATTCTAACATTCAGCAGTATGGAATTGCCAATTATGAGCACTTTGTTGTTCTCAGGATTCACAGGCACGCTGCCGAGTGCTGAAAATCTGTTCTGGGTATGAGTTGGTGACCTGAGTGCAAAGGGGCTACATTTTGGCTTCTTAGACCTCCGTCTCACTATTATCCACTCGCCCTGTGGCTGAATTGGTGCTGCTGATTTGCTGCAGATCGGATTTATTGCAGAGAGTAATGACTAAAGGTAAGATTGAGCAACACATATCAAATTCATGTATTTAATTGATACATTCATATATGTTTAGTAAGGCGAAATTATGTTTAATTAACAGGCTACAGTAATTATTTAATGCTTCTATGAGGAAGAATCAAGAGCATTTGATGTATGAAGAGGAATGTGGACAAGGCTAAAACCCTGAAGCAATTTTTCAATAGACCCCACCTGCCCCTAAACCATCCCTACTACATCAACAACTACTAACAACTAGAATGGCCAGTGATGACTCCACCTCTGGTTGTCAGTATGGGCTGTCCATAACTGATGATTAAGTAAGGAGACAACTGAGGAGGCTATACACAGGAATGTCCATGGTGCCCAATGAAGTCTGTTATAGAGTTCGTAAGGCTTGTGCTGGCAAACTTTGTGGTATCCCCTGTCAGCTGTTCAGTCTGTCATTAAATCTGCAAAAAGAGCCACGACTGTGGAAAATATCCTGCATTGTTCCCATTCCAAAAGGACAGGCACCTCTTCACCTGGGGCCTCATGCATAACGCCGTGCGTAGAATTCACACTAAAACATGGCATAAAGACAAAAGAGGAAATGTTCATATGCACAAAAAAATCCAGATGCATAAATATGTGTGAACGCCAACTTCCAAATTCTTCTGCTCCATAAATCCCGGTCAGCGTGAAAAGTAATGCACAAGCACATGCCTGCTCTCCCGCCCCATCTCCTCCCAGAATTACGCCTCTGTGAATATGCAAATGAATATAAATAGCCCTTAAGCTCTGCATTCTGTGAAAAGACAATGGCAAAAGCACGGGGAAAATAGAAAAATTTCAGCGAATACAAAGCAAAAGCAAGGAAAAACTTACTATTTGTTGGTTTAAACAGTGGTATAAACAACAAAAGGAAGTTCATCGAGTGACATTGAGTGTCAAAGAAACTCGAAACCTCAAGTTCACAAAGTCTCACAGTGCCCGAAATAAAAAAGAAGTTGTCAGATATCAAAGTCGCCGTGAAAAGGTTAGTCTTAGCCTACCATCTGAGAGTCATATGGAAGCTTATTAGGGTACAAAGAAATGAAAAAAATAGGGACACAGTGAGAAAAATGCTCAACATGTTAACTTTAATCTCAAAATTTCCACTTTAACAATGTACTTTATTTTGTCATTAAAGTAGAACATCATAAACTTCATCTTAAAATCATTTAATTTCCTAGTTTCTCGAATACCATTGTAACTAAAGTAGCACGTTAAATGCTTTGTTTTCTATGTGTTATTCTATGTGCTCTATGTGTGTGAATCACTACGTGCTTTTTAAACGGCTTTCTCTTCCTCCGACAAGACACAGAATCCATGACATTTGTGATATTACAGCTGGCTGAATAATTTAAATACTGAGATGTATACTTGATATCATTTCAGTATTCATATCATATCAATTAAAGCATGTATTAAACATGGGAACACTGTGGCGCAATGATAGTGACAATATGGCACCCTGGCCAGAGATTGTTCCTGCCTCATGCAAGATGCTTGCTGCGCTGTGCACGACCTTCAATGAAATAATTTATTGCAGCAGTACTGTCTAATTATGTTTAATTATTCTATCCATCTATCCTTCCAGTGTAGTGCCAGCCCCAGAAAGAATACAGCATTTGGCAGGAACAATCCATGAACTAGCTAGTGCTGTGACACCTTTCCTCATATGTTTAATTATTAACAATATAGATTTAAATAATTTTAACATTTTATCTGTATAATGTAATAAACATATTTTGCTGCATTTTATCTTAAAAATGATATTGTCATCATATGTAAATACGTGCTTTATAAAGTGGCGCAGGTTGTGCAATATTTTAATTGTATTGCAAGTTTACAGTGAGGTGATTATACTAATAAGTACAAACAGTTCTGCAAGGAGCAGTTGATGGACTGATTGAGCACATTTAGAGCTCTTGGGTTGAAACTGTTTCTGAACAGCGAGGTCAGTACAGGAAAGGCTCTGAAGCGTTTGCCGTATGAGAGCAGTTCAAATAGGCAGCATGGCTGAGGCAGTGTGTGCTTGATGCTGTATAATGATAATTTCCTTTCCGATCAGCTGCTGTAGAGCTGTGATTCCACACTCAGATATAGTGATATAAATACTCTGAGTAGTGCAGTGAGAGTAATATGGAAAAAGATGATCTGCTGTGGCAACCCCTAACGGGAGCAGCTGAAAGAAGAAGAAGAAGGTGCAGTGAGAGTAACAATGCTAAAGCAGCTATGGTATTTGGAATAGTTTGGCTATTCCGTGGACCATTATATTGTTACAGGTTAATTACAATCAGATGCCTCAAACTAATAAACAATATGCTGTTAATTTCAGTGTATATGATAAAGCCGCGTCAGGGATGTGGATCTTAAAAAGAAAGGGAAAAAACACTGGAACAAAAGCACTGCTTTGACACTGGGTGCCGGCAGTTTGCAAAACAGAGCGGAGAACTTGCGTAAATGTGTGTGGCTTTGCGCCAAGTTTAGGTTTTATACATTGCGATTTGAGCGTGGAAACGGGAGTATGCAACATTTTTGTGTGTACGCACCATTTATACAGACCATTGGCCATTACGTCTAACATCATGAAGACCTTTGAGAGACAGGTCCTGGACTATATGAGTCTTCTTGTGGTAGACTACCTGGACTCACTGCAGTTTGCTTATTGGACAAAGATTGGAGTGGAAAATGCAATTATCTATCTGCTTCACAAGGCTTACTCTCACCTGGACAGAGTGAGCTGCACTATGAGAATGATGTTGTTTTTTTGTTTCTACAGTGCCTTTAATACCATTCAGTTATCCCTATTACAGGAGTAAGCTCAGAGAGACGCAGATGGATGAGTCTATGGTGTCCTGGAAGACAGCTGTTTGTGAGGCCCAAGAACTGTGTCGCTGATATGGATGCGAGTAACACAGGAGTACATTCCTTTAATATGAGTTGAGACATCTTTTACATGTGTTTCAACTCTGTGATGGCCAAAGAGATTTTCTACACTTTGGTGTGCTGGGCGTGTAACATCACTTCATAAGAAAACAACTGAATCAACAAATTGATTACAACTCAGCTGATTGATTCACCAAGAAGATTACAACTAAGAACAATTCTCAGTTAAGGATCTATCTATCTATCTATCTATAGATAATCTATCTATCTATCTATCTATCTAACATAGTTATTAAAAAGCTTTTAATAAGACACCATATAAAAATCTAGTGAATAAACTAATAGAAATTTGGAATTCAAGATACAATGTACAGATGAGTACAGAATTCAGTCAAGGTAAAATGTTATGGTGAGGAAATATTCAATTTAATGTCCCTTTGTTGTTTTATGTAGGTGATCTTTATAAAAATGTAATTAAGAAGTTGGTTTAGGTTTGCAGATGACACTAAACTAATCTGAATGGCACTTTAGAGTCAGCAGAATCATTATGGATGGATCTGGACAGAACTCACACTTGGGCAGATATGTAGCTGATTAAATTAAATATAAATATATGAAAAAGCAAAAAAAAACAAATTAAATTTAGGTGAGAATAATGATGAATAAATAGCATCCAAAAGATAAATAATTCACACGTACATAAAAATACTGGATCCTAAAATACAGAATTGCTTTTGAAGTTTCTAAATTGCAATCCAATGGTAAGGTCAAATGGCCCAGGTGGACAGAAATAAGAAGGACACAGAGGATGAGACAGGTGATCAAGAAGAAATTGTACGTAGATGTAAAAATTTTCTTCATGCAGAGAACCATACATTTATGGAATAAATGACCAAATAGTGTTATGAATAGAAGTATTTTGTGAACCTTAAAACATGGGGGATGGACAGGTTATGTTTGGCTGAATGTTGCATCAGAAACTTTGCTATGAATGTTCTGCACAAAAACAAGAGATAAACATTTTTTCTTGGTCATCACCATAAACTACATGAGGTGAATAACATATAAAAATATCATTTTTGGGAGGGGTATTCCTTTAAGGAAAGACCAGCAATGTTTTTACCTCAGACAAATACATTCTTTGTAAGGACTACTGTAAGTAACGCTGATGACAACAGTTACTGAAATAGAAAACAAAAATAAATAAAGAATACACTGACTTTAACATTGAGAATTGTATTGGTGTCTTGCAATGAACTTGTGTCCCTTCTATGGTTAATTATTTCAAGCTGTTACTATGATGGAAAAGCAAGTATAAAAAATGGATAAATAGATAGGGTAAAAAAACTGATAGATTAATTCTAAATTGTGGTTGAGAAAAGGACTGCAAGTTTCATGAGGAAATATTGGGATGACAGCCCTGTCATACCAGTTTAATCCAGCCAAACTAAAATGGCTGCTACAGGCACAAAAATTGAACAGAAAGGTCTCAAAAGTAAAAGATAAGCTATCAGACTTGGCATTTCCCAGAATGTCGGTAACCTGTTTGGTGCTCCATCCTGCAGGACGTTCTGTTCAAAATGGTATGCCTTCATCCCGTGCCTGCAGGATTTATTGGTGGGTGACTGGAAGGAGCAGAGTCAGTTGTCCTCACTGGGCATCTTCTTAGTACTGCAGAGGAAACAGAAGAGGATAAAGTTAGCATCAGCATCCTCTCCTGACCTGGGGTGGTAGTACATATCTCACATAAGCTTGGAGAGTGATCCATAGAGGTGCATGCATGTCAAAATGTATTTGAAAGTAGCATGCTGAGGACCTACACTCAACTGTATTTTATATACCTAAGATAAACATAAGTTGATGAGCCATGTTCTTTTCTCCTTTTTTTCTGATGAAAGTTTTTTTTTTCCTTCTTTCAGCCATTCTCTGCTTAATCTATTTTATGGTAGCCTGTCCTGATCTATTCATTTTTTCTCCAGTTTTTGTTGACATCTACTATTACTTACCATATTCTGTCTTCATTTTGAACATTTAAGGTTTCAATAAATTTTTAAAAAATGAATTTCATTTTATAATGTAACAAAATGAGACACCTCCAGATGATCCCCATTCTTTACAAGCTATTGTAATAATATGACATTTTATATATTCAAAAGCTCTTTCTGTTACTTGGGCACTTAATGATGCTTAAATGCTTTGCCTTCATGTTTTTCCTTTTCCATGTTGCTTGTGATTTGACATACTGTAAACTGAACAGAAGTCAATGTAATCATGATATAGCTACAAGGGCATTTAAAGGGCGGTGGGCCATTACATTTTAACCAGTGCATGCATAAAACCAGCTCATTTGTGAAGTACAGTATACCGGGATGTTCCCTAGCTACATGTATCTAAACCATTGATATATTTTATGAGTTCAATTTATTACAATATTATATTGCCTATACTATATAGTTTTGTCATTCATGTTGTTATTTGTGTCATTCTTCTTCTGAGTGCTGTTTTTTGTTATGGCTGTTTGCTGGTTTGACAGTTGATGGGGTGATTCAGTTCAGATAATAAAGAGGAAATGTGTGTCTCAATGTACCGATTTATCACTGAAAGTTTGAATCCAAATACATATATTACTGATTCAGTAATGATATAATCTGTCACATTTAAATATGTGATTAATGAAATCCATCAGGACTTTAAATAGATTGTGAAGAGTGGTATAAATATGGATTAACTGGCACTCATATCTGACTGGCTTTTGTTTTTGCACTGGGGCCTCAAGCCTGACAGAATCAGTCATGGCAGAATGAAAGAAATAAAAACATGTAGGACACAGTTTGAAAAATGATCTGCACTTTGCACTAGTGGGTAACCACACTCAGCATTTCTTCCAGGTCATCTTTATTAAAATGCCTAGCACATCTGACCACATATTATTGACATGTTCCATGTAGTTTAAGTTTCAAAACTGAAAACATAGGAATGTGATTTCTTTCTATGGCCTAATGTTAATAGATGTGCATGTCTTTGGGAATGGACAGCATGTGTTTTTGACCATTAACAGTGATAGGACAACGTTCAGGAAGAAGATGGGCTTTCTTAAAGTGTACTATTGACTGGTGTGCTGTCGTTAATTGTATGATCATATGTGCATTATACTCAAGTGCCTGCAATGACTTGCTTGCTTAGCTGCTGAACCACAATATTAAGCTCCCATTTTTAATAATGAGATGGTCAGTAATGAAGATGACATTTGTGAAGTGCAGACATACAAATAGAAAATCAGGCAACAGCATGGGAGCAGGGTGTGATTATCAATATGCTGCTAGACATCACATGCCTACACTCTTGTTACTCATTTCATTGAGTGGCAGTATGCTGAGTTGATCGAGACACATAAGGCTCTTATGATATATGCTACAGTTTTACGCTTGACTTTGGTCATTCTCTTGTCCAAGCAGAAAAAAACAGGTCATATCAAACATCAAGACAATGATGAACCTTCTATCTGACATTAATGCACTTGTTAATAAAGAATTTCCATGCGATTAAACTGTTAACCAGTCACATTAAATTGAACTGCTAAAGCAAATGCGGGAAAGCATCAAGAAAAAAAACGTCTGGGGGAGTGGCGCAAGCAAAGCTACAGTTTGCACCATGACAATACACCTGCACACACTGTGCTGTCATTCAACCCATCTCATATCCACCAGCTCTCACTCCCTGTGACTTTTTTTTGACACTGAAGGAAAGACAGTTTGCTAACATGTTAGGAATTCTGGAAAAAAAATTGCCGGTGACTCTGGACAGGGTAACAAAAGATGGGCACAGAAAATGTTAATAGAAATGTTTGAAGTTCTGGGAAAAGTGTATACTGCATCATCTCAAGGAGAGTATTTTTAAAATGTAATTCCTGTAAGATGTATAATGAAAACATATATATATAGTCACCCATGCGCCATTGGGAGACAACTTGAAGGCTTATCTAATGCCTGATGCTTCTTCTCCATTCTCCCTTACAGATCAGATGACCAGCAGTCCCAGTGACATTACTTCTGGGTCATGTTTTTCTGGCCTTTCCCTTGCACTCTGGCTTCTTCTTCTTGAGTTAGTCTGATGTTTGACTTATTGATATTGACCTTATTGATATTTTGTTTTTTTTCCATCAATTAATGGGGTTTATGTTTGAGATGCATCAATTAATATAATTTATATATATATATATACAGTTTATATATATACACATACACATACACACACACACACACACACACACACACACACACATATATATATATATATATATTGGGGTTTATGCTTGTGAGATGCTCCAACACTTTGTGTTGTATTATATCTTACAATACACACACAAATATATATAATGGGTGGCTGCCCCAAACCTATATATATATATATACAGTTTATATATATACATACACATACACACACACACACACACACACACACACACACAGTGGCTACGGCCCTATATATATATATATATATATAGCTCATAGAGCTAAACACAGAGGCGGCCTACACTCTGGGAGATGCTCCAAACCGCTTGGAGGCGAGGAGGAATGCAGGTGGAGGGAGGAGGGCTTGGTGTGCTCTGACAAACACTTTCTGTGTTGTTGCCCGCCGTTTTGTGCTACCGATTATATCTAACCGTGGCAATCCTTCCTGATACAATGGGCGGAGATGAACCGTCTCACACACAGAAACCACGCCCATTGAGGTGGCGCTGACCCTCTCTCCGTGTTGCGGTTTCAATTTAAAAAGCGCCGGCTTCTTTCAAAGGGAGCAATGGAATGACAAAGGAGGCGAGGCTGCTGCTATATAGCTAGCACGCCCACCTCCTAGGTGGCCACCTGGGCACCGAAAAACTCTGGAGCGGAATGGCCAGGAATTAATGGGATTATATATATTATGCTATATATTCGCGTGGGGATCCCCAAAGAAGTCTTGACAGACCAGGGGACCCCTTCACCTCGGAGACGTAAGGAGACTGCCAGATTACTGAAAATAAAGCATTTAAAACCTCGGTGTATCATCAAACCGGCGGATTAGTAGAGAGGTTTAATCAAACTCTCAAGCAAATGCTACGTAAGGTGGTCAGCGAGGATGGAAGGAACTGGGATCAGCTCCTCCCCCTCGTCCTTTTTGCCTATCGGGAAGTCCCACAAGCCTCCACGGGGTTCTCCCCCTTTGAACTACTGTATGGGCGACAACCTCGGGGCATATTGGATATATATACCACTAACATACTGGAGTATATCGCGCAGTTCTGCGATAGATTTGGAAAGATTCGCAAAAGTCACATGGAGGAGGCTCAAGCAGCACAGGTTCGCTACTACAACCGCGCACGTCTCTTGGGAGTTCCACCCGGAGATCACCTAGTGCCTACCTCCCACTCTAAGTTGCTTGCCCACTGGCAGGGCCCCTCTGAGAGTTAAGGAGAGGAAGGGACTGGTGACTATTTGGTGAGTCAACAATCGTCGGCCAAAGGAGCGGTATATCATGTGAACCTGCTGAAACCGTGGAAGGACAGGGACCCTGATCCCTCCTCCGGCCAGCCCGCTCACTCTTCTCACACACACGACCTTAACTTTGGCAGACTTGAGACCCAGGCAGCGGCAGGAGCTGGAAACAGTTATCCGGACCGTTGAGGAGGTAGTCAGTGAACACCCGGAAGGACCTCTCTGATTGAGCACAACATTGTGACAGAGCCGGGGTTGTTGTCACGCCCGTACCGTCTTCCCGAGGCACTGAAGTGGAACTGAGATCAAGCGCACAACTAGGTGTAATTGAGGAGAGTTATAGTCCCTGGTCCAGCCCCATTGTGCTCGTCGGTAAGCCTGGCGGAGTTGGAGGTTCAATGACTTCCGTCGGCAACAAGTCAATTTGATGCCTATCCAATGCCACGTGGGCGACCTCCTCGAGAGGCTTGGACAGGCTCAATACCTGACCACACTTGACATGACAAAGGGTACTGGCAGGTTCCTTTAACGGACTCCGAAGGAAAAACCGTTTAGTATAGCGGACACTGGCATATCGTGTCCTTCCATTTGGGTTACGGGGCTCCAGCAACCTTTCAGCGTCTGGTGGACAAAGTGCTTCGCCTATAACTCATACAGTGCTGCCTACCTAGATGGCGTGGTCATCTATTCCAGCACATGGAAGGAACACCTACAGCATGTCCAAGCGGTATTACGGACACTTGGTGAGGCGGGCTCGGATTAATCCCAAGAAATGTTTCTTTGGATTAAGCGAGGCCAAATATTTAGGCTACCTGGTGGGTCGGGTACCGTAAGGCCACAGTGCTCCAAAATTGATGCCATTCTGAAATGGCCCGTCCATGAACCAAGCGGCAGGTCCAAGCCTTTCGGGTTAGCGGGTACTACCGCCGGTTTGTACCCGGTTTTGAGGAGGACTGCAAAACAGGCGCTGCATTTGGTGACTTGAAGAAGGCCCTTACATGGATGCACATCATAGTTCCAGGTTAATGAGTTTGAACAGGCCTATGTCTGTGTCGAGACTCCTTGTTCTTCCCATTTCTGTCTGAGTTTCTTATCACGGTAAGCCGTGGACCTCCCACATTCCCTATATGTACAGGTTCAGTGAAACGGCCCAGTGTGGGAATGAGTGTCCGTGATTGATTCCTTCCTTGTGCCCAGTGGTACTTTGATAGACTCTGGCCCCTTGCAACACTGAATTGGATTAAGAGGGTTTGAGCATGTCATGTTGTCATTGTAGACTAAAGCCTTGTAGCAGAGAGGAGGGAGTATGGGGGTTCGTTTGTATAAAAAGGCTTTCCAAAAAGGAGCAGACAGGTATTTGCATGTTAGTGCAGTCAGTATAGTATATGAAGGAAGCAGAATGAAAATTGGTGGATATGTTCTGATTCAAGTACCTGGAGCATTCTGAGACAAAATTAAAAAATGTGGAAGAGGGCAAGAAACTGGACATTATATGGTGACCATCATCTAGCAAATAAAACAATGATGTGCAGAAATCATGGTATTTTTTTAATACTTGAAAAACATGACAATTTTAAGATTAATTTGTATTAAATAAGGTTCATCAGTAGCTGGTAGTAATTAAAATATATAGGTCTGCCATAAGCTAGAAACCAAAGAAGAATAACTTTAATAATCTTGGGTGGATTTATTTCTACTATTTCATTCAGCACACTTCCACTTTGCAATCTTGGAACACTGCACATATTTAGAATTATAGTATTCTTCATAATTTATTCTGTTTTATTGCATCACTTACTAAAAGAATTTCAGGTACAGTTGAAGTGGTCATCACTGTTTCAAAATTAACAAATACATAAATTGAAAATATCTTTTTATTCTAACTTTAAAAACAACTGACTTTTTACTCTTTCACCATTTAACCTCACAAATTGATTAGTGGGAATTCAGCACCCTCAAGTGTCTCAAACCCATTTTCTGATAATATATAACCTATGCGAGCCTGAAAACCATAAGACAATATGGAACAGAACAAATGGCAGGTTTCCCTTCCACATCCCAAAGTCATGATGACATATCTTTTCAAAAAACTGGCAGTGTCTGAGTGTGAAAGTGCCCTGTGATGCGCTGGGACCCTGTCCAGAGATAGGCTCTGACCCTGTAATTAGATGAACAGGTTTTGGGCAGTATTTGGATGGATACGTAAATTAAGAGAACCTTTGGTAATCAGTTGAATTTCCTGAACCCATTTTATCATTCATTATTTATTGTTTTTGCTTTGTAGTGGATTTGTAGTAAGCTGATTTCTATTTTTAGTCTACAAGCTTAGTTTTCTAGTTCTCAGGATGTCAGCAAATATTAAAATACTGTAGTTATGTAGATCTCTCACCAGTTTATTACTCCTGGAGCTCCTATGATTTTTTTTTTGAGTAGAAAACAGACTTATAATATTCAAGTTCTGTAATACTTACTAAGCATATTGCTGAGATCCTTCATAATCTGGAACAGTTTCTCCACACATGAATGTCCCACCCTTTTTTAGTAAGTCAGTGGACCATCTTAATCCCATGAATAACACTGGGCTCTGAACATCGTCAGTATCTTTGAATCAAACACATGGAATGGTTTCAGTGACATTGAAAAACCTGACCAGCTTCACACTATGCTCCATCTAAAGAAATGATTAAATGTTGTTACCGTTGTTTTCAGCTCTTTACGTGAAATGTGTTTGTTTTCTTAATTCCTTTAAGGACCTACATGTAATGATATCCCTTCCGAAGTATTATTTACCTTGCAACATCAAAAATAGAACGGTAACTCTGGGGAGACTGCATTGAGACAAGTGTTTCACTGACTTTGGATCTGTTGCAGAAAGCAAAAGGAAATGTCATTGAATATGTCATTAAACATTACTGTCTTCCTTTAAACCATACTTAAGATTTGTCTTTTTTAATTTTTTTGTAACTTTCTATTGTTTAACTCCTTAGATGGACATCTCACCTTGTCATGTTGTGCCTTAGTATGATGTCATAAGTCAACAAGCCAGTTCCAGCTGTTTATTTCATTTGTAGATTCATGCGTAAGGTTGTCAAATTATTATTATTTTTTGCCACAATACCTGGAGCTCTGACAACTGGGGTGCAATATTCAGAGACTTGACTTACCATTAGTCACTTGAAAAAAATCAATAAATAAGAACTCTATTGATATCTTGTAGTCATTTTCAAAAACTAAGTTCTGAACAGGGTCGCGGGGGTCTGCTGGAGCCTGGCCTAGCTAGCAAAAGGGCGCAAGGCAGGAACAAACCTTGTTGTACTGATTTATTCTTATTTGCTATTTTAGGTATGTCATTTATTAATTCCTTTTTTTATCTTATTTTAAATTTGTTTTTATTTTTCTTAAACCCTTTTTTTTGATTTCTTGTAAAACATTTTGAGCTACATCCTTTGAATGAAAACATGCTATAGAAATAAAATTGCTGTTGCTCATTTTGTTTGAGTGAATTCCCTTAGCCTGTTGGAGTAGAACATGTGTGTCTGACTGGAGAATCCAGTTCAGCTATACGGAGTAGTGAAAGAACTAAAAAAATTAAATCATCTGGCATATTTTTTGTGTATTGGGTGTATTGTTGTTGTTGAAGTTTCCGTAAATAAAGGCAGCAGCAAGTATTTTGGAGCTATTTTCTAAATTTGTTCCACACTACTTGCCTTCCCATGGCCAGCTGATGTTGTACAGTAAGCTTAATGCTTAAGAATGAGTGCATCCATTCAGGGAGTTACTATCAGTACCAATATATTTTTCTTCAGTTTCAAATGCGTGATATAACCTTGAGAAGTAACTGCATTATAACACAAATGAACCATGTAAGAAGTGAGTTCTCAGCTACAATTCCTTAGATATGCTTTCTTGGCTCTGGTATAACGTCTTAGAAGCTAAGCCAGAGAAACTGCCCGTAATTTTAAGATAAGAAAATAATTGGAAATTCATGACCAGAGAAAGTTCACTTGAAGTTAAAAATCTGTTTTATGGCTTGAAGGATTGGGCTGAAGATACATTTCTCATGTTTACTGGAAGTGTGATTAAATGTTTGTGAAGCTGATTTTTCTTACATCATTGTAACATCAACAGCAAAGTAGGGTAGCATTTAATGCCTCAACTGAACCCATCAGAGTTTTTTTGACAGAATTTTCATTTTTACAATATTTTACCTAAATATCTATCTTTACACCTTAGAGGAAGCAGAGCTGGAGGACTCCGGGGGGGGCGCCCATAACAGGAGCCAAGGTCGCAGAGGTAGTTAAAAAGCTCTGAGGTGGCGGGGCCCCTGGGGTGGACGAGGTTCACCCTGGGTTCCTCAAGGCTCTGGATGTTGTGGGGCTGTCCTGGTTGACACGTCTCTGCAACATCGCATGGACATCGGGGGCAGTGCCTCTGGATTGGCAAACTGGGGTGGTGGTCCCCCTTTTTAAGAAAAGTGACCGGAGGATGTCCTCCAACTATAGGAGGATCACACTCCTCAGCCTCCGCAGTAAGGTCTATTCAGGTGTGCTGGAGAAGAGAGTTCAGTCGATGGTGGAATCTCAGATTCAAGAGGAACAATGCAGATTCCGTCCCCGCCATGGAACACTGGACCAGCTCTACACCCTGGCCAGGATCCTGGAGGGGGCATGGGAGTTTGCCCAACCAGTCCACATGTGTTTTATGGATTTTTAGAAGGCATTTGACCATGTCCCTCGCAGCATCCTGTGGGGTGTGCTCCAAGAATACAGGGTACAAGGCTCGTTGTTACATGAACACAAGCAGAAGCAGGAGCAGGAGCACTCACTGGAGCAGTTCGCAGCCGAGTGTGAAGCAGCGGGGATGAGAGTCAGCACCTCTAAATCCGAGGCCATGGTTCTCAGCCGGAAAAGGGTGGAATGCTCTCTCCAGGTTGGGAACACACTACTGCCTCAAGTGGAGGAGTTCAAGTATCTCGAGGTCTTGTTCACGAGTGAGGGAAGAATGGAGCGGGAGGTTGACCGATGGATCAGTGCGGCATCTGCAACGGTCCGTTGTGGTGAAGAGAGAGCTGAGCCAAAAGGCGAGGCTGTTGATTTACCAGTCGATCTACGTTCCTACCATCACCTATGGCCACAAGCTTTGGGTAGTGACCGAAAGAGCAAGATCGCAGATACAAGCGGCCGAAATGAGTTTTCTCCGCAGGGTGGCTGGACTTTCCCTTAGAGATAGGGTGAGGAGTTCAGTTATCCAGGAGAGATTCAGAGTAGAGTTGCTACTCCTCCGCATTGAGAGGAGTCAGTTGAGGTGGTTTGGGCATCTGGTTAGGATGCCCTCTGGACACCTTCCTGGGGGGGTGTTCCGGGCATGCCCCACTGAGAGAAGGCAACGGGGCAGACCCAGGACACACTGGAGGGATTATATCTCCCGGGCCTGGGAACGCCTCGGGGTCCTCCCAGAGGAGCTGGAGGAGGTGGCCGGGAAGAGGGAGGTCTGGGCTTCCCTGCTTAGGCTGCTCGACCTTGGATAGGTAGTGGATAATGATTGGATGGATGGATCTGTCTTTACAATTTTTTATTAAACATCACAGCAAGTTTTCTGATATTTTTAACTTTAAAAATAACTAAAGTAGAACATCAAAAAAGAAAGTTTTAAAATAAGCAGATGAAATTCATTCAGTCTATTCAGAGGTTCCAGCCACCACAGATAAAAAGCAACTGGTCAAATATTCCTTCGTCTCCACTGCAATTAATCATCCCAACAGATTTATTTTAATAAATGCCTGTAGATTTAATTTGTGCCAATATCATTATGAGCAAACACATCTTAAATATTAATATTGGTTTAATTTATACACATAGCAAGTATGATTCAATATTGTTATACTGTATGTATATATGTATATAACTGTATATATTGTTATGCACAGGCGTCTGCGGATCACATTCCACGTTTATATAAGGTATGCAATACTCCTCCAGGGCAAGAGAGGGTGCCACCACTAACAGTACTTCGTGTTTTCTCCTCTGTAGCTCCGAAAAACTGCTGACAGAGGGCATTGAAGCCCCATCTCTTCTTTTTGGGAACCATATAAATTTGAAAACTCCTGGCAGATGATGTCATAGTTGAAAGATTACATTCTTGCATGTTGGATCTCCCTGTCTCAGACCCTCCTAAACAGCGGAGAGAATCCATAGAGACCATGAAGCATCTAATACTTCCACTTATTGTTGCACATCGCCTCACTCATTTTTGTTCAGTTTTTTGGACCACAGCAGTAAATGGGGTGGCCTGGTTGGCACCCCAACATTTCTTTAGGACTACTGTGCCTCATTTGCCATTCACAATATATACATTAATCTAAAAAAGTAAGCAAGTATGCCCCATAAAATGTTTTTTTCTTTTATTAACATATGAAGACATACCAAGATTTGATGTTCATTTAAGCAGTATCTTCAGATAAAGGTGATGTAATTGAAAAAAAAACAATGAAAATTTGACTTTGCAATAATTTATTCAACAAAAAATGAAATGACATGCTGTTTTCACCTGCTGTTGCCCACTCAGGTACTTCAGGTGTTTCCCAGTAAATGACATCGGCTGAGAGGAGTGTTTTCCCACTCATCCATGCAGAATTCTTTCAGTTGTATGATGTTTGAGGGCTGTCTTGATTACACAATCGGATCTAGGCTTTGACTTGGCAATTCCAGAATCAGTTGTTTCTTTCCTTTCATCCCTTCCTTGGTGAATTTACTGAAATGTTAAGGGGCATTGTCATGTTTCAAGGTCCACTTTTGGTTGAACTTCAATCATCAAACAGATGGCCTCACACCATCCTCAAGCACCTTCTGGTGCAATGAAGAATTCATAGTGGATTCTGTGATGGTGAGCTGGCCATCCCCTGATGCAGCAAAGCAGCCCCAAACCATAACATTTCCACCACGATGCTTGACAGGTGATATCAGGTGTTTCTGGTCAAACATTGTCTGTTTTTTGTCAAATACAGTATGTCTTCTGTACTGTAGTCAGATAACTCTATCTTTGCCTTGTCTGTCCAGAGCACATTGTTCCAGGAGTCCATGTTTTTGCCTAGACAAACTTGATTTATGCTCTGATGTTTTTTATGGACAGCAAATCTTTCCACCTGGCACACTTCCCAAGTAGATCTATTTTGTGCAGCCCCTTTCTAATGGTATAGACTCATGCACTTTGCATTAAGTAGTGGCAAGAGCTACTGTGATGTGATGATGCTGCTATCAGACTGAGCTTGGTGGAATAGCCTTGTCTGGGCAAATTGGCAGTTGCTTGAAATCTTCTCCACTTTAAATAATTCCAGACAGTGGAATTGTTGATTTCCAGTTGTTTACACATCTTTTTAATTCTATTCCCAAACTCAATGGTATCTATAACCTTCTTTCTAAAGGCCTCAGAGAGCCCTATCGATCTAGACATGGTAACAACATACACTTCAACAACAAAGAGCAAACCAAGCTACTGTAAACGTCTGATGTTTACAAAAGACAGGGTCCTCCAAGATCCCCTCTAATGGCGTTTAATCATTTGCACTTGATCTGGAGCACCTGATTCTAATTCTAGGTGTTTGAGGTAGTGACGAATGTAAGGATGCACTTACTTTTTCCGTATGTGAAATCTGCATGCATGTCTCTCTATTATATTAAAAATGTTTTCTGTTGTGACCGCATTACTCAGCCTTGACCATTCCCCTCCACACCGCTCACCCAATCCTTACTCCTACTGCTCAATTCTCTCTCCGTAATGCCCAGTGACACTCTTAGTGCTGCTAACTCACCCTTCAACACCATTATATGGCAAGGCAGAAAAGCAAATTATCTATTCAAGAATGATGAATTTTAGATTGCGATAGAAAAATTGTGGCAAGATCTGATAATGAGCACTGAAAAAAAGAAAATGAACAAAAAAGATGGGCATATAATAAAAATCAAGAACAAAGAGAATTTTCCAATAAACGAGAAAGAGAAAAAGATCCCAAACAAAAAAACAATGTTTATAGAATGTAAGTTAAGGATAAAGTAATTCATAATAATGTTTTTGACAAGGCTTTAGTGTAATTAAATTTTTTATTTACTTTTTATTACATTTTACTGTTTTTACTTCTACTTTTTTACTTTTTACTACGTTTAATTATTCATTGGTATTTAAAATAGACAGCTATAGTGAAATGCTCAAGTTTCAATCTATAATAACTAAGGACCAAACCATCTTCCTCCCATTTCCTGCATACCCTTCGATATACCAACTCTTTAAATACAATCGCTTTATGTAACGGATGGCCGCCTCGACGCCCTTCGAGCAGCTCAAATGCGAGATAGCAGGTGCTCAGTGTACACCCCCAGGGGTTGGTGAGTGAAGAGAGCAGGGGGCAGAGCCTCCTAGTTTATTTAAATTATATAATAGAATACAAAATGTAAATGTGGCATGATGTTTGCTATATTATATTCCCATTATGTATAGCTAGTGTATAAATGAAGATCAAATCCTGATTAAACCACATACCTGTATATTCACTACTATGTGTCATTTGTTGTACAATGATAACTTTGCATTTTGTATTGATGATTCATTATTCTTGTCTGAAGTAAAATTAGTAACCTAGCAGTTTTTTTATAATATTCATTTCAGCATTTAGAAGATGTTTTTTGTTTGTATAGGTATGACATCATAAAATATTTATTTAATTAGCTTTTGATAACAAATATATTACTACTAATATTAATGTGTCATACATTTACTCAAAACATACTGTGAAATAATGCAACATGTCAAATGCCAAGTCTTTCAGGTGCTGGGTTATGCTAATGCAAAACTACAAGAAAGCAGATGCACTCAGTTCCAGACAAAATGGTTTTATATATATATATATATATATATATATATATATATATATATATATATATATATATATAATATATATATATATATATATATATATATATATATAGTATATATAAAGGTGGTATAGACCTTAGGGCTTCTCAGTCTCATATCAGATTTTAAATCTGTCAATGCTACAAACAATCATTTGAAAACACTGGCAGGAATAAATATCATGGCACATATAAAACATAAGTTAATTTAAACTATCATGAGTTGGTCTCAGGTAGATAGCTTTTTTTGTTATTGTATAGTAACCCATATATCTAGAAATGAAAACCCCTTTTTTTACAAGAGAGGAAAAATATTTGACTGGAAATAGTCAAATTACTGACTTATAGAGTTCACAAATCCCTGACATTGACAACAATAAAACTCATTATTTTTTCATAATAACATCGACCCCTAAACATGTCTAGACTTTGAGTTCATGCCCTAGAGGTCTGACTGTGTGATAATTGGCTGAAAGAATACAATATTTTCTAACCTTGATATTTAGAAGTCGTCCATCAAAAGGAGATAAATGTACATTAACATTTAAATTAGGATCTATTATTCAAGTTTTATATTAACCAAAAGGCAAGAGGTTGTAAAATTTCTGATCTTATGCCAAAGACACATGCACTTCAACCATTATATTACAGTTTATATGCCAATGGCATTATAATGAGTATTATTTTGATAGTTTATTTTGATCTTTGTATAACTGATTAAGCTGTAAGCATGGAGATAGTAAAATAAAATGTCCGAATGGATAATTAAATTACCATGAAAATGATGGCTTATAAAAATTGTATTTACTGTATATACCTAATAATAATATTGTGAAGCACAGTAAAATTCAAGTAAAATAACAGGGTAGTATTTTTACATTGTACATTTATAATAGTACTCCATAATACTCCAAGTTGTTTCTGGGTGTGTGGCCAAGTGGTAATAGTATTAAACTGTAAATCACAAGGTTGCCAGTTATGTCTCCACCACTGACTCACTGCATAACACTGAGCAAGTTGTAGAAAATATATAATCATAGTACAGGTCTGTTCTTCTAAATTGCCTTAAGATGATGGTTACTGTATAGAGGTATTACTTGAAAGTGTGTACCACATTACAGAAGCTCTGAACCGCACAATGAAAAAGATTATGGGATAACCCTTAATCTTGTACGTATGTGAAAATGTCTCGTGCATATGTGAAACTTTCTCGTATGTATGAGATAAAGTTAAATTAAAAAAAAAAACTGCATGTGGCACAAAAGAGACCACTCACCTATGAAAACAACTTCATGTATATATATCAGTTAAGATAAAGCCCACATCTGTGGAATAGAAGGGGACGAGGTGCACCGAAGAAAGGCCAGGTCCAGGAGGGTAGGATGCTTTATGAAATTGTCTGTTGTGCACCAAATGCATATAGATTGCTGAAAGCAATTTACAGGGTGAGATTGTTTTACACTGTGTCTGTACATTGTGCACAGTTGTGTTGCAGGCAGATTTTAAATTTATTATCTCAGATTGAAGCAGTCTGGTACCACAGTGAATATCGTTGATCCTCGAGCCATCCTAAAGACTTGTGTTCATATACTCTGATTGCATCTTGCACCTAATAGGTGCACTTGTTAGGAGGCCAAATGCCTATATGTTATTTCTGCCCAAGTCAGGTAGTTTGGGTTTGTAGTGCCATTTGGTCTAGGTCTGCCTTCACATTTTACCTGTATATCCTTGTGTCTCAATAGGCAGACTCAGAAAATGAGTTAACCAAGCAAGCAGAAATGTGATTTAAATTAAGAACTGAACACAATACTGACATAAAAAAATTTTGAATTGCAGTAAAAATAAACACAGCTGTTACTATATAACCATCCTTGAGCATGGGAAAGGCGCTATATAAATAAAATGTGTTATTATTATTATTATTAATCCAATTTGAGTATTTCCCGTACATACAAGATATTTTCACGTACATACAAGATAGGGGTTATGCCATAAATTTTTTTACAGTGCGGTTCAGAGCTTCCGTTCTACATAAATACAGTCAGGCGGTGAATTATGGCTTACCAAGTCAAGGCCATTTGTATGTATGGACAATTTTTTTGTACTGATAAACAGATGTGAATAAATGATGAGCTGGAACTTTCCTTTTATGACCAAATTATTCAAAGCCACTACATTATAAAGCTTTCTCCTGTGCAGAATCGATTGATTGCTGTAAAGCACCAACAAATGAACGAGTTTTCTCTGTGATGTAATGACTTGTGGGTGGGAGACCCCATTGAAGTATTGAGTGATTGCCACAAAGCATAGACACATGAATTTCTTGTAGAAAGGTAGGAGTTGGGGTTAGGGAGGATGAGTGTGTGTGTCCTATGGATGGGTGTCCCGTGTTTAATTTCAGGAGCACAGCTGCATTGTACTTACAACCCCACTATCCATGAGGGGGAGTAAGCAGTATGATAACAACTGAATAACAGTTCAAAAATGTTGTGTGGTACCCTATAAAAGACCGCCAAGACTCAAATATTGGTTTGTGCTACTCCATACTGGCACTTAAAGTATGCATAGTGGAGACCCATACCAGATCCATAGAACCTCAATGTAATGACCTGTACACTTTGTGAATGACAAATGGCCAATGTGATAAAGCCAAGTGTCTGGTTCCAAATGGAGCTCTAAGTCATCTCATAAATGTATACTGTTAGGATGTGAAAGACTGGCAAGGTGTTGTCAGCATAAAGAGGCCAATGTGGTGGCAAAGGTTAAGGGATAGTTGTGAGTGGTCAGGAAACGGCTGTTGAGGCCATCATGGGATATCAGGGTATCCAGAGGAAAGGAGACCCTACCAATATAGGCGGTGTCTCAGAACTAAAATCTTTAAGTGTACTTAAGCCAAAAGAAGCCCCCCTATCACATGTGTCTCCAGGATATGTCATTGGCGTCAGACCTTCTTACTACTAAGAATAAGGCTACGTAGGGCTGGAAAGAGGTGACATAGGAAAGAGGCCTATAGGTGACTTTACGTAGAACCTAAAGGGAAGAGTTTGGAACAGGTTGTTAATTTGGGAGTAAAGTTGGTGTTAATTGGCATTAGGACAGTTATGTTTCTTTCAGTTCAGCACACGTTCACTGGTTGTGATCAATGGAGCTATGTTGCTTGTTTAAGAGAACAAGCAACTTAGAAACTTCTTGACAGCCCTGGAGTTTTTTAAATATTTGCACATCAGTGCTGAGATAACCCTCTTACCCTGCTCTGTTTGACCTTATAGCCATAAATGTATATCTGAGTCTTGGAAAAAATTTCAAACCATAAAGTGAGGAGTGAACCCTGGTTTGATTTTAAAAGACATCCAGAGACAACATTAAGGAGACTTTAGATGCCAGATAACACATGAAATAGGCCAGGGACAGGAGAAAAGGACAGGCGCCAAGAGGGAAAAAGCTTTATGGTATATGGGAAATAGGCAAGTACACAATCCACCCTTCCACTTGATAACAAAGAGAATTTACAATGTGTGAGGAAATGGCCATGGAATTTAGGATTTGCATTGTCACCACATTTTTTAAAATTTTTTATGCCACCAATTGATTCATCCCTTGTGTATTGTTTAAAATAAAACATTATATACACTAATTGCTTTCATGTGACTGCTTCCAACTTGTCTCTTTTTAACATCTGACTGTCTAAAATGAAAAGGTTCAGTCCTTTCAGTCCCGTTCAGTCTATAGGTGATATAGCGTATTTCTAAAATCAGTCTACTTGTGCTTCTCTGAACTTTCTCTAGTGCTCATATATTTCAGATTAGTTCTTTCTAGTGGGCTGTATATCTTAAATGTAACTGCTTTTGACATATACTCAACACATCATGCTATGTAATCTAACATCTTATTGGCATTCTAAATCATTTCTGTTTACTTTCTGAATGTGCTGTCACACATGTGTGTCTGTGGATTACCCTTCTGGATTATCAGAAGCAGGTAGTACAACGCCAGATTGAAAGGAGGCACTTGTGTTAAGCTTCTCCTCTTTTCTTCTCTCCACTGCACCAGGAAGATGCCCAGTGAAGGCAATTGACTCTGCTCCTTCCGGTGGTCAGTTCTGAACTGACTGCTTCACAGAGCAAAGCTCCCTAAAACATAATTGAAGACATTAATACAGCCAGATGGCTTTCATTACTTCAGTGACTTTCCATTATTGCTTTTAGTTGCGTGCATAGCAACCCTTTTGTTTTGTGACTGAACTAAATGGGGATAACCAGGAGGTAACCTGTAGTGCCTTTTTCGACCACATTAGACAAAGATACATCCACTAATACTCCTTCTCATAAGTTGTGCTTTCCTATATGTAATGCTTTACTTTTAATTATAATAAATTTCATTTAACTTATATCTATCCACATCTCAGAGAGTCAAGGCTGGGGGCTGTCAAAAGGCAGGGCCTGTTAAAGCCCATTCGGCACTTCCTGTGTGATTTTGGGCTATACAAAAATAAACTGTATTGTATTGTAAACTGTATCTTTAATAATATGTTTGACTCGTGAATATTTGATGTTCCACGTAGTGTAGTGTCATTAGTGAACTTTCTAGCTTTTTAGATACATTTTCATCTAGATAATTTATATAAATTCCTGAAGGATACAACTTTTAACTTTACCTAATTCTTCCCATAAATGGTCTCCCATCATAACCCTTTTCTGTCTGTGCTTGAGCCTAATGTGTTTCCATCTACAAAGAGCACCTAACTTCCCCTTCCACCTTGCTTCTGATACAGCTGACACATAACCCTTAAAAGACTAAAAGCACATTGCAAGGGACAATCCTGCCTGAACCACATACTCCTTCACCAGGGGACAATTAAAGACCATTAACACTAGAATCCCTGAACCCTATGAAAAAACACGTAATCGCAGGACACTTTAAGTTCCTGTGCACCTCTCCATTAGAGTCTTTTGTGAAAGTGTTTATTTGATATTTGGACTTCAGCCTTCACACATTATACACTTCATGTCAAAATTTTGCCATTAATACCAAAACTTGAAAAAAGTTGGTTTTAGGTATGTGTTCAACATTTCTTGCATTTCTCACATTTCCTGTCATCCTACATTTATTTACATAGATCGCTGTAGACATGGAACACACATGAAATGAATGTGTTTAAATAACAATATATTATTTACCCTATACAACTCCAGGCACCTCACACCCAAATAAACAAGACTTGGGCTGGGAGAACTTTTTGACAATGTTGAGCTGTGTCAGCAGTGTCTGGGGATAGCAGGCTGTTTGCTGCTTGTGCATATCAACAGATTTATAAGACAAAAGACGCTGATGGAGAGGTGTGAAGGAAGTTTTTATATAGGCTTCAGGGATTCTAGTGCTAATCAACGTAATATGCAGATCTTTGAAAAGTTGGAGGAGGTTAGAATATCCCCAAGCAAAATGAAGTAGACCAGCATTCAAACTTCATCTCCTCCTGCTGTGAGGCAGCAACATTAACTGCTTTACCACCGTGCCATCCTTTATTTAGCCTCATTTTAAATTTAGTGAGTTTTTAATATTGTTAATATTATCATAATATAGGTAGTGCATATTTTTTAAATTCGAAAATTAAAATTGTAGATTATATATTGATGTGAGAAAGTTTCTAAATATGCATAAAATTAAATATTTTATTTTTAATGATGTAAAATGCATATTGATGCAGTTGATATTCTAAATGTCATGCCCATAGTGTTGTATATTGGATTTGGAGGTTACCTCAGCAGAAATAAATCCACCAACACTGTGCTCCTCAGGCATCATTGAGTAACATGATACATAACATAATACATATGATACATAATGATACATAATGATAACATAATGTACCTGGACAGAGATACTCAACAGGCAGCCATTCCAGGGGTGTTCATGTCATAGTAAAAACTACAAGGATTCTGTCTTCTTTATCATTCAAAACTCAGCAAGACATACCCTCACAATAGAATGAAAAATTGCATAGGTATAGATTCCCAGAGTGACGAGAAAGATGCATTCTAGTTGTAGTGAGCCCACTGCTTTAAAAAGCAAAACACTGGCTTGATATGCCTTTTTGTTTTCCCTACTTTTCTCAAAATGAGCCAAGAAGTCAAACTGTTCCCATTTTGCAAATATTTTAACTGTTATATTTACTTTTCAGCCCCTGCAGTGGGATAATTGTTTAATATTTTTGTTTTATTTATTTTGCTATGTAATTTCAAATGGTAAGCAAGTAATATGGTGTATTGGATAAAGAACCGGACTTTAAACCACTAAGCTGTCAAATCCTTTTATGCCTCCACACCACGGTGTGACCCTGAGCAAGTCACTTAGCCTACCTGTGCATCAGCTGTAAAAATGTATTATTTTACTGTATCCTAAATGTTCTATTGGCTTAATTCTTAGTACCATAGAGACTGTACTTAGCTCACATTATACTACTGTATGTTCACTTGCAATCATGCGAATAAGAGAAATTATTCACCTATTCTCATAGTTTATTTGTGCCCAGGGGAAAATGTTGCTTTTTACAGAAGCTCTTTAAAAAAATACATACATATATACATACAGACACTGTGGTTTGAATACACACCTGAATGACCATAAAAAAACATTAAAAAGAAAGAAAACTTCTGACGTTACAGTCACTGTCATAGTGAGGCATTATGCAGGTGTATTGCTGTTGGTATAAAGGACCCCCTGTAAGTGTTTCTTGATGCACTTCTGTTAACTAATTCATTGGTTGAAGGTCCTCAGTGTGTCAGCGAGATAATGTACAGCATTGTTCATAATTTTTCAGTTCAATTTTGTTTTAATTCTTTCCTTTGCTTCTACCACCAGGGGGTCCAGAGTGTGTCCTATAACTGAGCCTGCCCTTTTAATTAGCTTGCTAATTTGGTGGGCCTCTCTTGAAGTAAAGTTAATGCCCAGCACACCACAGTGTTGAAAATTGCACTGGCCATCACAAAGTTATTGAAGATGTGTAAAGATGTCACTTCACCACATTAAAGGAACACAGTCTCCTAAGAGAAAAGAGAATGCTCTTCTCTTTCTTATATAGTGCTTCTGTGTTCAAAACAAATCCAACCTGACATTATTGTAGACCCCCAAGTACTTGTAGGATTGGAACACCTCAACATCCCCTTCTTGAATAGTGAATACGTGTCTAATATGATCATTGATCAAATAAAATAATAATAATACACTCTACTTTTAATCTATTTATCCAATGTAATATCATTACTGTGTATGCTGGGCAGAGTTTAACTGCTGTACTTCCATGTAAATGGAAGATTGGTGATGGGGTCAAAAAGTAAGTATGGTGTCATGTTCAGATTCTGATTCTATGATGTTCAAAATGTCAACAAAAGCTGAATTCAGCATGGAGTCTCTACGTGTGCCTGTGTGTGGGTGGAAACTTTTGTACAACAATAACTTTGGAGAAAATTCATCACTCTTTTTTAGACAAAATGCATAATGTTTGTCTTGTTACAGGCTCCAAGCTTATTGTTTTTGGTCCAATATTTATCCCCATAGACCTATGTCTAACAATAACTGCCATAAAAATTGTTTTAATATAACCAGGATTTTGCAATCTCCTACATTTAGTCATGGAAGCAGGCATATTGATTCATAAAATATTTGCATTAGTTTTTGATGTACATAATTTATTTAAATACACATGTACACACACTCACACGTACACAAAATGTATACTGTAAGTAAGGATAGCTGACAATTAGTTTGCCCTGCCAGAGCTCAAGTTGGATGATCGCACACACGCACACACCACAACAGACCTGTAATTGTGAATTTCCCTGTTGTTTCTTGTCCTAGTGTGTGTATATAAACACAGGAAACTTCAGTTTCTGTATTACATCTTGCCTGAAGTAGGGGCCTGAGTTGCCTCGAAAGCTTGCATATTGTAATCTTTTTAGTTAGCCAATAAAAGGTGTCATTTTGCTTGGCTTTTCCCTTGGGATTAATAAAGTATCTATCTATCTATCTATCTATCTATAATTGTCGACGTGCACAAAGGCATCAAACCAGCCCTGGATCAATCTGCCTGCCTATGTATCTTGCTTAGCTCACTTGACACAGTGTGTTTAGTTTCACATTAAGTATAAATAAAGTTGTTCACTTCTATTTACTGTTTATTTTATTCTACATTTATTTTTGCAACTAATAAACTTAATATACGTTATGACCCTCACCAGAAAAACAAATGGGAAGATGAGATGTGATAAATATTATACTTAATGTACTTGATTGTATGTGATTTTACATTACAGTCAGTTGTATTCTATTGCAAAATCTTCTGTTGAGTGATTTCATACGGTATAACTAAAGTGAAATTTACATGAAAGTACTGTATGGATGCTTCCATACTGATTTTATCATTTGCTGAAAATCAAAAATATGATGTGGCTTTGTGGTTTTCTGAAAAAAAGGAAAGTGATTTAAATCACACATGAGCTTATTGGACTGAAAGGTTTCCTCGCATTTCTGAAATTTCTAATATTCTTATGTTCATTTAGGCTGAACAAGGTATGGTTGAATAATGTTACATGGCAACATAGAGCAGTTTTTTTGTTTAAAACGCATTTTTCGAATACTCTGTATCTTTCCATCTTTTTCCACCTCCTGCCATGCTGTTTCATGAAAGGACAACTAAAGGTTATTAACCTTAGTGAAAGTTTTTAAATTTTCTGTATTATTTTTTTCTATTAAAAACATATTATGCAAGTCAGTCTTTTCCAGGCTATGCTTAGGTTTTAAGGACCAGAACATATTGAATGCATAGCTTTGCAGGTCCAACCCTTAGGAAACCGGCTTGAAGCCTTCTTATTTGTAGACCCTGCTTCCTTGTCTTTTGCCCTATATCTGTTTTAAAAAAAACAGTAATGGCGTAAATTAGTCATGTCAATGATGAAATGAATGAAAATGTAACATCAGCTAGTTGTCTCTCCAAATGAAATCTCATTTTCCACATCTCTTTCAAGATAAAGACATTTAACAGGGATGAAGATATTTGACTTCTGAAGGGGAACTTCTCCATAATATAAGGGCATGGTTTGAAGCCTTGCACATGTTAATCCTCACTTTCTCAATAATGTTTAATGTGTGAAACAGCATGTCTGTGAGGTGATGAAAGATGTTTTCTTCAGTCTTTCTAGACAGATATTTCCCAGTTGCTATGTTTACATTTGGTAACAACACAGAGAAGTTCACTGTTCCTGGACGCAGAAGAATCAATCAATAATTACAATTGGTATATGTAGACATTTCATCATGCTTTTGAATTTGACAGAACAGTTTCTATGACCAAAAGTGTCAGGTTTAACATTGTATTTTTAAAATTACACAAAAGGGTACTGACGTAGAGTAAAACCCAATAGAAATCAAGGCAGTTAACAAACATGTGACACAAAGAAAATAACTTTTAAATATGTGCTGACTATAAATGCTGACTAATTCTGTGTAAACATAATTGGGAACTTAGTAAAGAATAAAAAACACAGTGATGCAGTGATTAGCCCTAATGTCTCAAAAGCTCCAGAGTCTTGGGTTTAACTGAGCACTGTCTAAGTGGAGCTTGCATGTTGCAAAGGTTTTTTCTGACACCCAAAAGATGTGCATGTTTAGGTGTTTTGGCAACTCTAAATTGTGTGTGTGTGTGTGTGTGTGTGAGTAGGCGTGTTTGGTGACAGAATGGCATCCTGTCTACGGTTTGTTTCTACAATACAGCAGATACTGTGAGAATATGATTTTGCTCCCTGCACCCACTGTATTTGAAAATGGATTTTCAGAAAATAGATATATGTAGGTATGGATGTTAATAAGGATATCTTCTATAATAAAGCATTTCCAATATCTCACGTGTTTATGTGTGCTGTCTAAATTCAGAATATCAAAACCAAAAAGAGGTGTGAAGAGAATATTTCCAAAACATTGTTATGCCTAGTAAGCAAGTAGGTAAAAATTGCCTTATTTCATTGCCAAAATGTATTATGTGGTATACTAAAAAAAAGAGGTTAAACTATATCCTGAGCAGCTGTTAATTGCTTTTTCTTTGTAATATATATTAATGGATTCAAGTCCGAAATGCTGTGAATGTAATAGTTTCCAGGGAGGTATGCATTATTCCATAGGCCACATTCATTTCCTGATTCTATTATACACTAAGTGACCACCTGAACCCGTCACACAACCTTTTCTATTGTGTTTTTCTATTTTTAATCCAAACGGCATAAACACATTTCTCATCAAATGAGCTTGACTGCAACACATTTGCGAGATTTATGAATGTGCCACTGTGAATAACTAAAAATAACTGTCCATTTCAAGAGGAAGCAAACTGTATCAGAGGCATATTTCTTTGCAGGAAGGCTTATTACAGAGCATTAACTAACATAGGAAAATGAAAGTGGTGTACAGATCCCAAAGCAAAATTGTAACTAAGACTGATAATAATTAAAATGACCTTTTTTCTTTTCTAGTAAGGCTTTTTCTTTGGCATTACTTATGATGCAAAAGAAGCACATTCATAATTTGCCAATAGATTGTAAATAACAGAAATAATGTTGGGTTAAAGACAACCAAGCACTATTATTTTTTCCATAATTATAACTGTTTCAGTATTTTAATTTTATCTATCTATTTTTCTAACTATTGTCACACATGCATATTTAGGAGTCAACCAAAGGGACCAGAAAACACCAATTCCACACCAGGCCAATCTCTATCTCTTGGCAGACCAGAGACTGGAAATTCTGCCTGTATCTGAGTACAGTCTGGTGACTTCACTTCCTGTCCTGAGGTTGTCACTTCCTGTCCCGGCCCCAAGGACGTCATTTCCAGTTGCGCCACGATGACATCACTTCCTTTGAGACACATTAAAACTCTCCACCATCCATACCAAGGCAGTTCTACTTTAGACTCAAACCTGTACACATTGTACTAAAACGTAAGCCCTTTTGGAGCCTGGTAAAGTATACAGGTGGCTGCCCCAAACCTTCATCGTGTGTCCTGCCATTTATTTCACATTGGCATAGTCAGTAGGATGGCTTCATACATGATCAGGAGACGGACCTAAGAAGAGCCTGGACACACAATCCGAATATCCGGCCACACAGACAGGTGGGAGATTACCGGTCCCACAGTCCCGCTTGGCGGATGGTTGGTGTTGGTAGGGGGAACTCAAGGCGCGCTTCAGCTCAGAGGTCTGCTAAGGAACCCTGGCCATGTGTACGAAAGGCCTATGGACTAGGGCCAGGCTCAGAAGGGAACAGACGGGGGACTGATTACGGGCTCCCAGGTGAACGGACCACTCTACATACCCCCACAAAGGGAAAGACTCTTAATAAACATAGGAGAACCCCAGGCTGGCAGGCAAGGAGAGTGATTCAGTGGGAATTCAATCCCCAACTGCAGACCGTCTCCCAAGCCACAAAATTATGGACTAAAGTTGGGTGCTGGTTAAGACCAGAAATCAATAACACCCGACATATAGTCGAGCAGGTCGTGTGTGCGCTACTTCTCACGGCCCTTCCATCTGACCTCACTCAACTGGCCTGGGGTTGGTCGATTAAGAACTTGGCCTCGTTAATCAATGTCGTACAAACATCAAGGGTGGAAACCTACCTGGGAGAATCAAAAAAGGAACCCTCTGAACCCGGATGTTCTTGTGTCCCTTTCTCAATGCCTTGTAACCATGCCATGAAGCAAACCCTGGAACCCAATGTCTCACAGCAGCCATCTTTCCTGGAGTGAGAAAGGGGTCTGCGGGGAGAGGGAGAGGTATTGTGCTTTAGCTAACCCTCTGCCTTGTTCACATACAGGGGAGATGCTGTTAAACAGAGTTAAAACACCAGCCATTTTAGATTCAGGCAGTAACATTTCAATTGTTGCCCGCCACTTAGTGTTGCAGCAATAATGGCTTAAACTTAAGACCAGTATAATCTGTGTACACTCAGCACCCCTAAAAAGCCATTGGGCCTAGTGATGGACGCTGAGATGGCGTCCTTGAAAGTGACTCCACGCTGTGTTTACAGCTGGAGGAGAGATGGAGCGCGGCTGCTATTAATGACGTGTAAACTCCTGGACCATCACTTGCTGATACATCAAACTCAGACACCGCGGCGAGATGGGAGGAAACCATGCCACTTGAGGTTGCCTCCGACCCACTCTCCCAACTGCATTTTCAATTCAGGCAGAGTTAACTTTGTAAAAAATGTAGTCGTTCTGATAAACAGCCACCGCACTCAGCATCCTATGCCACAGGGTCCTCACTTTGTCTTAAATAATGACCTCCTATATTGGGTGGTTGAACTTGAGAGGGAGGTGCAGTCACTGTTGCTAGTCCCACAAACTTACTGGCAACATGTCTGTGAACTAGCACATACCCACCTCCTCGGAGCCTATTTGGGGCCCAAAAAGATTCTGAACCATATCAAGCTCCAATTGTTTTTGGCCGGGAATCAATGAGGAGGTTTGCCACTTTTGCGTGTCCTGCCCGGAATGTCAATTATGGCAGTTTCCCAGAAGGGACTATGCTCCTCTTATTCCTTTACCCCAATTGATGTCCTCTTTCCAGCGTGTCAGGATTGACCTGGTGGGACCCCTAGAACGCTCGGCCAGGGTCCATAAATACATAACGGTCCTGGTGGATTATAACACCCAATATCCTGAAGCTGTTCCATTGTGCTCAGCTACCACCAAGGTTATCACATGGGAGTTGGTAGGGGTCATCTCGCGAGCTGGCATCCCTAAAGAAATCCTGATGGATCAAGGGATGCCCTTAACCTCAGAAACGCTCAGGAACAGCTAAGTTACTGAGGATAAAACATTTTAAAACCTTGGTGTATCATCCTCAAACTAATGGTTTAGAGGAGCGGTTTAATCAGACTCTCAAACAGATGCTTCATAAGGTGGTTAGTGAGGATGGAAGGAACTGGGATCAGCTCCTCCCCCTCATTCTTTTTGTGTACTGGGAAGTCCCGCAAGCCACTACGGGGTTCTCACCATTCAAATAATTATACAAATGACAGTCCCTGGTCAAATTAGACATTCTAAAGGAAGGTTGGGAGGAAGATGCCCTCCCTTCAACACAAGCATATTGGAATATATCGCACAGTTATGCCACAGATTTGATAAAATACAACCTGAGCTCAAAACTCACTTGGAAAAGATGCAAGCAGCTCAGGCCCCATGTTACGACCGTGGCGAATCACTACGGAAGTTCCAATTGGGTGATCATGTGATGGTCCTCATTCCTACCTCCCATTCTAAATGACTGGCCCATTGACAAGGCCCTTAGAAGGTTAAGGAGAGGAACGGGCGCATAGACTAATTGGTTATACAACCAAACCATCGACCAAGAGAGCAGATATACCATGTAAACCTGCTGCAAACTGCTTGAAGGATAGGGAATCCGATTCCTCCTTTGGACAGCCCTGCTCACTCTTCGCTCGTAAATCCGGAACTAGGTGTAAGAGCGGAGAATCATAGTCCCTGGTCCAGTCCTATAGTTTTGGTCGGAAAGCCTGGCAGTATGGTGTCCTTCCATTTGGATTACTTGGGGCCCCCGTGAACTTCCAGCGTTTGGTGGACAAAGTGCACCGTCCCCATAACTCATACAGTGCTGCCTGCATGGATGATGCTATTATCTATTCCAGCACATGTAGGGAATACCTACAGCAGGTACAAGCAGTATTGCGGACACTAAGTGAAGCCAGCCTACGAATTAATCCAAAGAAATGCTTCTTCAGGTTAACAGAGGCCAAATATTTATGCTACCTAGTGGGGCAGGGTATTGTACAACCATAGTGTTCAAAAGTTGATGACAAATTGAAATGGTCCTGCCCGAGAACCAAGCAGCAAGTCCAAGGCTTTCTCGGACTAGCAGGCTACTATCGCCGGTTTGTATCCTTGATGAACCTCACAAAGAAGACGTGAACAAATCATGTGGTATGGGATGCTAAATCAGAAGCTGTAATTAGTAATTTGAAGCAGACTTGAAGTGACTTGAAGTCAGCTCCAGTATTGAAAACCCTTGACTTTTCTTTACCTTTTATCCTCCAGACGGATGCTTCAGACACGGGTCTTGGTGCCATGCTGGGCCAAAGCGTGGATGGAGTTGAACACCTTGTCATGTACCTCAGTCGGAAACTGTTGGATCACAAAACCAGGTATGCGGCATTGGAGCAGGAAGCCCTAGCGGTTAAATGGGCAATCATCTAGCTGAGGTACTATCTCTTGGGCCGTGAGTTCACCCTGGTGATGGACCATGCTCCCCTACAGTGGATGGCCTTGTACAAGGAGTTGAACCCCTCCAGGTCACGAGGTGGTCCTTGGTTTTTGGTCCTTTACTGCCAGGATAACCCGCAAACCAATGCTGACGCCCCTTTCAAGGTGTCACGACCTCTCAGCCAGGTACGCCCAAACCGATGGGTCTTTGTCGTGTCAAACACACGTGTTTGGAGGTCAACCAAAGGGACCAGAAAAGGCAAATTCCACTCCAGGCCAGGGAAAGGTGGTTTGCACTAAATCTCTTTCTTTTCTCTTGGCAGACCAGAGGCCAGAAATTCTGCCTGTATCCAAGTAAAGTGCAACATCATCACTTCCTGTCCCTGCCCCAAGGATGTCACTTCTGGTTCCACTCCAATGACATCACCTCCCTTGAGACACCTTAAAAATTCGCCATCATCCATACCAAGGCAGTTCTACTTTTGGACTTGAACCTATATACATTGCACCAAAACGTAAGCCATTTTGCAGCCACGGAAAGTATACGGGTAGCTGCTTCAAACCTTCATTGTGTGTCCAGGCATTTATTTCACACTACAGTGATACCTTGGTATACATCCGCTTTGGAATAAGTCCAACTTGGTATATGTCCTGTTTGGACATGAAAAATTTTGCTTGGTATACAACCTTTGTTTAGAATACGACTCGCGTGCTACCCTTGTTTACCTTTCTCTCGAGAAAGCCACAAATGCCCACGAGCGTCAGTATGGCAGTTGCTAGCATTCAGTGAACAACCCGTGTGCTACCTGTTGTACAGTATATGATTGTTCAATGATGCTTTTGTCCATTGCTTTATGTTCGGGCAGGCATGCGCAACCTTTCCGCTATTGACGGCCGCACTACAGACTTTTTACTTTAATAACAGCCGCCAGTAAGTCCAAGTAAACTTAATAATGTTTTATGATTTATGTAAAAATTTACAGATTACACATTAAAACAGAGTATGATATATCTGACAATATTCAATTTAATGGTCTACATATGTAAAAAAATGTCTACGAAACGTCATATAGGACAAAAAACCGGTACCTGTTTTTCAGATATTTCATTCTGAAAACTGCTTCGCACAAATAAGTGCTTCCGAAAAGAACGAGAATGTTCCTGGCCAGTTCTCGTAGTTGTGGGTATTCTACTGCTGATTTCCACGTATCCAGCAGGTCGCTTTCTTCCGTAAACTTTTTCACAAGCTGCTCATTGTTCTTCAACTCTACTAGCTCCATTTGTAGATGTAACGGTGCACTCTCTGTCTCCACCAGATGAGGAGAAGCAACGAGTCTTATTGTTGCTGAAATCTTTTCGAAATCTTGAAAACGGTTAGCGAATTCCTGCAACAGCCCGTCTAAAGTGCCCGAAAAACGGACGGTAGGAATTTGGTCAGGCTTTACTTCTTTGCTGTCAATCAGAGCCGTCACTGGAGTCCAGAGACCCTACACCTGCACGGCCGCCATTACGTACACTTTTATATACACGTCCACGGCCGCCAAAGTCCTTGCCACGCCGCATGCGCCGCACGCCGCAGGTTGCGCACAGCTGTATTCGGGTGTTGATTGCTATGGTCTGTGTCATTTGAGACGTATGACTGCCGGAGGGAGGTGTGTGGTTTAGAAGGCATGCTGTAGCGGTCAAGTGCCGCTAAGATTCACACCGCCAATGTGACGATGATTTATTTATTTTAGTGGAGGATTATCAGGGACAACCCCAGCCTTGGAATGACAAACACACCCACACTAATACAGAGACCAAATAAAGCACACTGGGAACATTAAACAATTAAGAATATAATGAAATTAAATTAACTAAAAGAAGCACATTAATACCACCCCGGCCCTTTCGGCGATATTACATTTAACATATAAACACAGACACCACACAGCAAAGTCAATGTAAAATCCAAACCAGATGAAATGGGAAGTGACGAGATTAAGTCCAGAGATCTGTATATTGAAAGGGAAGGGAAAACACAGTCCTGCCGGTAGTTGCTGAAATGATGAAGACAGATGGATGGTTCAGGAGTGCTCCTTTTCTTACGGGAAAGCCAATGAATCCAAACACAGTCTTCAGTATACAGGAAGACAGACGATCCAGACCCCAACAAACAAATACAATCCAGGAAAAAATGATGAATTATGGCAGGATTAACAGCAGGAAGTCCAAAGATAAATGCAACATATAAACGCAACACACAACGTACAACAACAAAAACAACCTTCCTCTTTCCTGACACCTGTCCTCCTTTTAACCTACTTTAACCACCTTTGACCCCCAACGGCCCCTGCAGGGACTGTTGGGAGATGCAGTTTTAATTCATAGTAGCCCTGCTACAACGGTGTATGGAGAGTTGTTTAAACATGGCTCAAAATAAACAGCATTTGAAACGTTATTCTGAGTGTGTCGCTACATCAATCTACAGAACACTACACTATCCTTGTTTACCTCTCTCAAGACAAAGCCACAACTGCCCACGAGCATCAGTACAGAAGTTGCTAACATTCAGTGAACAACCCGCGCACTACCCTTGTTTACCTCTCTCGAGACAAAGTCACGACTGCCCACGAGTGTCAGTACGCCAGTTGCTAGCATTCAGTGAACAACCTGTGCTATAACTCCCTGTGAATTTTCACGTGATTTTGTGTTTTTCACGTAAATTTGAATTGATTGTTGAAAGGTATGAAGGTAGCATGCGTATCCGGGACATGGCTGCTGCATACCGTATGCCGAGAACGACAGTATCTACAATTGTGAAAAACAAAGATGTTATTAAAAAGTAAATTGAGGTTAAATTTTCATTTATTTCATCTAATTGCTTTTGTATTTATGTGTTTTAGTATTAAGCAGTGTTTAAATTATTTTATACAACCCCATCAATGTATAATATGCCAATAACAATAGGATTCTTTTTCATGAGAACGGATTAATCATTTTCCCTTTATTTCTTATGGAAAAAATTAATTTGGTATACGTCCTGTTTGGTATAAGTCAAAGGATCTGGAACAGATTAAGTATACCGAGGTACCACTATATATATATATATATATATATACTATATATATTATTTTCACTCACATACCTTATCCTACAGGTTTTTGATAGAAACTTCCTGTTTCTCTCATACTCAGGACTGTCAATCTAAGACAGTAACACACATTTGAATCACAAATTGCACGAATGCTGTAAATTTGGTCTGCATATTATCATTAATATTATTATATTATTTGGTCTATATAATATTTTGACTCGCATCCCTTATCTTTCAGTTTTTTTTTTATAGAAAATTCTTTTTTCTCTCTTATACTCAGGACAGTCAATCTAAGACAGGATCACACATTTGAATTACAAACTGCATGAAAATTGTACATTTGGTCTATAGGAGAAATGTAAATTAACATGGAAGAAGATACATCTGACAAAAATATTTCATCAGAAATGTTTACATTCATGTTGTTTAAATAACTTACTATGTTTAGTATACAGTAAATACATAATCAAGCACATGGTGGCCTTACGGGAACTGATTTAAGGGTGCACTGTGGGAAGATATTGCACAGCCTTTGAGACATTGTCCACTTCCACGCATGGAATGGAAGAGGATCCCTGATGTCATTGCTATGTTTTAGTGTCTAATTGAACGTGAAGAAGGTAAGATAGAAGTAGTTTTCATCAGGTGTGTCTGTTGGTTAATTAATGAATATGTTACACGGAAATAATGTAGTATGTTTATATTGGTATTCCACATTTTTATCGTCATGTTTTTTATTCTGCGTATCCAGGCATTCTTGTTATTTACTAATAAGCATTCAAGTCGGTCTGACACAAAAGTAACTGTTGGTTTGCCATATTCGGTGTTGTTTGTCCTCACATCTACTCCACTTGCTGTTAATTGTCATCATTAGAATACAATTAAAGCAGAAAAAAAGTGAATTAACAGGAAAATTTCCAAACATAGTTAAGCACTTAAAACTGTAGCGAAACTGCAAACATTTCTAAATTTATTATAAATACAATTCTAACACTACTACAAAACCTATAAGAAAAAAAGACAAGTTAATTTGTCAACAAGATTGACTGCAGATGAAATGATTGACTGATTGTAAAACTGGTTGGAACAAAGCCCTGCAGCCACATCGGGCTACAGCACTGAACTTAAGAAGCACTGTCTTAGAGGAAACGCCTGTGTCTTCAAAGAGTGGTTTTTCATTCTTTTTGTAAGATTTTTTTCTCGTGGTCTTTTCTCATTTACGGTAATGAAATAGGGTTCACCCTATGGAGCTGCAACACTTCTTATGTCTTCTGTTTCATTTGTCTTACTATAAGAGCTTGTCTCTGATTTCAGATATTTTAAGTTTACTTTGCTCATTTTGTAATATTTGTTAGGGATAATGCTCTTGTTACTTTCCTTCATTTGAAAGTTTGTTTCATATTTATTATTTTAATTACTTTGAAATTGTCAGTCATGTTAAATCTACTTATATTTATGTTAGCTTGTACATTGAGCCCATAGAGGCCAGGCTTCCTGACACGGCATTACCCGAATCATATTTAAAGGCCCAACATTCTTAAGACAAGCTGGATTTCCAGTTATTACTTTCCAAAATTTTGTTGTTTCTCTTCCTTGGTGTTTTTGTTGTTGGATTTATGATTTTAGATTTCTTGGATTTTTAACTGTTTGCTTTTGCTTCTCAAATGACATACTCCTGATTTTGGACTTAACAACAATGACTGCTGGACCATTTATTACCAGGACGCTGCATTATAGGTCTTTGTATATATGATCAATAATGAACTCTATCAAAACTTGTAAAAATTGTAAAGAAATGTATTAAAAACTAACAGTTTCATAATCAACAGTAACACTGTCAAAAATGTAAAGAACTTGTTAATTACTTTATGATGACTGGCAATGCAAGGAAAGTCTCCATCTGAATGAAAGTCCTAGAAGCATGGCACCATGCAGAATGCAGGCTTAGAATACATGTAAATATAACATTTCTTTGTGGTGTCCACGCTAGTTGCACACAGCACATTTGATAGGTGGTGACTGTTTGCACTCAAAGGGCAGCAGAATGTTCATCTAGTGCTGTTCTGATAGTCGGGACAAGTCCGACACCATGTGATGAAGAAACGCCTTCGGGGCAACTATGGACATCAGTTAGAGCTTACAGGTTTCACATTATCCAATTGATTGCCACTATCTCAAATCCCTATCATCAAAATATTCATCTTGCAACAAATGTAGTTGTTTCGAAACATCAGCAACTTTATACCTTTTTCGTGAAAGCATAACTACAGACTGTGTATTTGTAAAACTGTTTTCCACAAGCTGTTGCATCTGAAAAAAAAAATCCTGTGGCTAATCACTAGATGGCAGCACTATAGCAGATAACTGAGACATGATAGCAAAGCTCTCCCGCAAGGTAACTGCATTGATAGCGGCTGTACAGTATACTGACATACGAGTTATATCACTGAGGCTCCATGAGATACGACTTAACTCGTACCTCACCTTCAAAGTGTTCACACATTTGTTTTGAAACCTTTTCTGCTTTTATGTTCATTGTTTTTTCTTTGGAGTTTTTTTTTTCTAATTGTGCATTCATTTTGACACTCGGCTTAGTTTGAAAAAGTGAATTAAATTATTAAGGCAAGGCTATGTTATTTGTGAGCCAAGGGTTCCCCAATCCCATTTGTAGACCTCAAACCTTTTTCCAAGTTTTGAGGCCCTTTTTAATTTCGTTTGGCCCAAATCATAAAAATATGCAATTTGATATGAATGTATCGATATATAATGTATACCTGTGATAGGTATACATTATATATAGATATCATAATTTACATACTTTCCATTAATTAAGTAAATTAATTAGCAAGGCTGATATAAAATGTTAACAAATGTAAGGTGCAGAATACAAACACCTCAATACAAAGTTCCCATACTGCTTTGCATAGAACACCTTTATAAACATCATATAATAAAGTCAAATTGTTTACAGAAACCTATAATAGTTACTTAACATTACAAGAAAAGGAGATGGGCTTGTTATATACAGCAAATGCCTTGATTAATAAGAGAATCTTGCTGTGGTGAATTCCAGTCCCTATACCTAAGATATTACAATGACATAGTATAAATTAGTTGTTTCACCGTATGCTCTAACAATGCAAGAAAACAAATAACCATACACAAATCTACAATATTGTATGTATCTGTAAGGAACCCCTTCAATAATATACACATTTCATTCATTCTACTGACAGTTTTATTATTGCTTTCACTCTTTTGCCAAGGTCCCACAACCCTGAACTTGATTAAGGAGATGTGAAAATGGATGGATGTGACGGTAATTAGACAAAGCAAAAACCTTCAGTCAGGATGGCTGTGTTGCTATATATTATTTACACGGAGTATGTTTTATATTATTTGGCAACACTCATACACAACAAAACTGTTACTGAAATCTGCATAATTTCTTTTCTTTTTAATTAGTTTTACACACATATTTGTTATCGCTTAATTAGTTTTTGAGGAGGCAGAATCTCCACTGACCCTTTTCTAAAACTCTACTACCAGCACACAATATGCCGTGTGTTGCTGTCCAACTAGGCAGAAAAATAAAAGGTTTCAAATTTCATGGAACATCCAAAACTAAAATTGAGGGCTGGGACAGGGTCAAAATGAAGAATTCGGATCAACGAAATAATGGCTGTCTATGTGGGTCAACTGGCTAGATAAACAAGGCAAATTTCAAATGAGTGTTTGTTTTTCATTTTTCCGTTGCTTTCTTCCCACATTACCAATCAGTTAGAGAAAGGCCTTTATAAGTGTAATTGAGAGGGATGGGTTACCTGATACATTTTTCTGTACTGCCATAATGATTAGTGTGACTGAATTTATATTTCCTTTGTACTTTTATTTAGACTTGAAAATTGTGGATGACAAATTATACTACTTAGAAAAATAACAAATAAATGCCTGCCTTAATATGTTTTCCTTAATGAAATTCACATTTAGAAATTTTACAACTAACACCAACTACTAATTTTTCTGACTGTAGTATTTGCACAGTCTTACAAAGTATCTTTACACAGCGAGTGTGTGTTGACACCCTGTGATGGACTGGTCCCCTGTCCATGTGTTTGTTCCTACCTTACGCCTGGCTATGGCTAGGAAAGGCTCCAGCTGTCCTGCACTGGATTAGTAGCTTAAGGAAATGGATGGATGGATATTAATTTAATTAGTTACCTTGGATAAAGGTGTCTAACAAATAAATAATGCTAACAGTTAATGCAAGAAGCTAAAAGATGGCATAAAAATGTTTTAATACAATCTAACATGTGGGACAAAGATGTATATTGGATATGTTTTTAGTTTCTAGTAGACTAGCAATATAATTGCTGTATATTTGCAAATCATAGTTTCTGATAGGTATTTATTTATTTGTTTGTTTTGCAAATTAATTTTTATAAGTACATATTTTAGTGAAATTCTAATTTACATGTTGCCCTTAGCCAAGTGATAATAGCACAATTACAGCAACAGACAATAAAAGACAATAATCACAACATTATACATTAAGTGTAATATAAATGCACTGCAGGTAAAATCCATTACAACAAATATCTTTACAATGAAATTTTCATTACAACAAAGTATTTTTATGGTCCCGACAGCTTCCTCATATGACACGAGTCTATAGAAATCTCATTATTATAAAGTACATTCAGCAAATACTTTTATTACAACGAAGTGCACAAAAGACCTTGAAATGCCTGAATGAATTATCCACAGAGCAATTAGTTCTGTGGGTGCAGCTCAGTTGTGCACAACGATCCCCAAACAGAAGCACTGTAATTATTTTTTCTTCCTTCGAACTTTTCTTGTACTGTTTTTTTTTTTTTTGCCTTTTTTGTTTCCTGTGGTTTTCAGTGATACCTTTTGCTTATTGCTCGTCAACATTTAAAAAACATCCATCGGAAATTTAACTCATTGTCACCCTCCTATAGAAATGGCAGACATGAAAAAAAGATAACAGTTCATATTAAAAAAAAAATTGAGACAAAAAGAAAAAAGACATTGCCAGTGAATTCGGAATGTCGGCATCGACACTGTCAACTTTCTTGAAAGACTGAGCAAAAAAACAAGAACAATCTCGGGTTGCAAACGTATGTGAACTGCTGCATTTGAAGACGTCGAAAAAGCAGTTTTTATGTGGTTCAGTGATGCTCGTTCAAGAAACATTCCTATTAATGCGGCACTCATTCAAGAAAATGTGAGGTTTGTAAACTTTTGGGACCTCCCCCAACTAGACAGCACAATGAAGAGCGTCCCGAAGGGCGATCTCCGTGTCTGTATGGGGTAATAGCAGGCTCACAGCTATGCTGTGTCTCTCCGCCAAAGTAAAGAGAAAATATCTCGATGGGTGATGCAAGGTTAGGAGCACGGACATTGTAAATGCAGATATTGTAATAGGATTACTTGGTCACTGACCTGACTGCTGTGTCTATGTATAGCAGAGTGGCAGATCACGCTACAATAAATAACTGTGCTGTTCCGATTTCAAGCTGAATAAAGCTGGTTTTGCTAAAGTACTGAGAATAAGCCTCGTGTTTTGGGGTGCAAGACAGGGACTTATAGCGCAACCCCGTTCTTTTATGATTTGCTTCTGTGGCACTTCACTGCACCACTGTGAGCCTGCTATTGCCCTGCCCCAGCAATGGACAAACAATCTTCCACAGACGCTGCAATCGCGCTTCGGGATGCACTTCAGTGTGTCGTTCCCATTGGGTGGGGAGTGGGAGGATCCCAAAAGAGTTCAGAAACCTCACAATATGAAGAAGAAAGGAACGATTCGGCTCCCGATTGATAAATATGCTGCCCACAACATGCTTCCACATTTAGATAATGTTTGTGTTGAATTTCTCCCACCTAATTGCACAGCAGTGCTTCAGCCATTGGATTTGGGCATTATTCAAACCCTGAAAGTGTATTATGGCAAGGAAATGCTGAGAAAAATTCTCATCAGTATAACTTGTAGACAGGAGGAGATTAAAATTAACACGAAAGAAGCTATTGAAATGAAGTTAAAGAAAGCACTATAGTAACAAATACAGAATCTCATTACAACAAAACTTTCGTTACAACAAAATATTTTTTAGGTCCCTGGGAGTTTGTTGTAATGGAATTTTACCTGTATATCAAATGTATCATATTGTCCACCTAGAACAGCTTGTGACCATGAGAAAAATAGTGAGGGGAAGGCTTGATTAACCCCTTGAACACTGCGCTCCTCAGTGTTTTAGCACAGTAACCCTAGCCTCCCCAGAGATTTTCAACAATTTTGAAAACCAAAAAGTTTACTTTATAAAAGTAAAATTTACTTATATGATGATAACATAGTGTTAAGCCACAATGTTAAACACAACAGACTGATGCTATAGAACAAGCAGTACCACTTGCAGTCTCACAGTTTTCATCATTTTCTGCCAACCATTGTACAGACCTAATGCTATATCTGCATATGTGCTTCAAAGCAGTTTTCAGCGCCAGAAGCAATGCACAAGAACACTTCACATGATTTTCACCGACTTCCGATCAATCGCCCTGCGTCTCCCCTTAACCAATTTCGCTTCTGGCATTAAGCGCCCTAACTCCCTGAGGTGCATTGTAACTCCCTCCATGGACAGTGGCAGGTGGGGAGTTTGAATGGGGCAGTACACCTCTCACTCCGTAACACAGATGTCCTATTTCGAGCACAGGGAGGAAAGAAACATCCCGTGGAGCAGAAGGGCACACTACGCATCTTATGTTTTGAGATGCCCCCATGCTAAAGTACAACTGAAATCTTTCTGTATTCTTGAAACCTACTAGAAAAAACTAAACTGAACTGTAGCTAAAGAAAACAGCAGCGTAATATATCATTTATTTAGTTGTATAACTATTGTATAACTATTTGTTTTTTTATATTGTGTAATGTACTTTGAGCTACATTCCTTGTATGAAAATGTGCTATAGAAATAAACATGTTGTTGTTATTGTAGTAGCATAACAGTGTAACTAGACAGAGGTATATTATAAGCGTGGTCTAATACAGCAAAGGTCAGTATTCCAGTCAGCCAGGTTATGATGGCAGAGAGGTTTAGTGGCCATTTGAAAATATGCCTTTACAACAGCCAACTACAGGATTAAGAGAGCAGAGTAGTGTAACAGTAGCACAACATAACAGATTTGTGTAGACCTTTATTCAGGCCAGCTGGGTTATAATGGTAGATAGGTGGGCCATTGTATTAGCCTTTAGAGTATACACCGATATGTGGCTGGCCCGAAAACTGGCCTGTTGGGTTCAAAGGGTTAAGGTGGATTTACGCAATAAACTAGACATATGGACTAAATGCTTCATTCGAGACACACTATAGTAAGCTGTCCAGCTTCTGTCTGTGCCGAGGCATAACACAGTAAACTGCCTGCCATCCATCTGTGCCTGGGAGAAACATAGTAAACTGTCTGCTGCCTGTCTGTACGAACATAAAATAGCAGACCTTCCAGGGTCTGGGATAACATTTCTGTGGTCATCCAAGGTCCACAGCAATCTCTTTTAAAAAGCAGCTGCTTTGAGTTCATCGCCACTGGAATTATTTAAACTTTAAATATATTCTTCTTTGGATGAGAAGTGATTAGAACTTGAGAAAGAAGTTCAGAAATGAGGGATGGAATGACAGAAATAAGATGAGCTAGAAAGTCGAATAAGCAAAGACAGCAAAAGCACAAAGAAAGATGAGTGGAAAGGCTAGAAGGTCTGAGCAATAAAGGCAACAGGAAGTACAAAGGGATGTAAGGGCTGGAATGTCTGATGAACGGAGGCAACAAGAAGCACAAAAAAAGACAATTTCATCTGACAGTCAATGACAAGACTCCATATATATTCAGAACATATTGAAGAAAACCTAACATCAACCAATAACTTCTTAGCATTTGGGTCTATGGGCCTTGAGATTGCATCTCCACCAGGGTTTGGCCCATATTTTGTTAGGATTAACGGTGAAGTTTACCATTGTGCAGGTGCATCACATACCACTAATGAAGACATTTTGTCAAAAACACTGAATACAAAGAAATCTTTAGACTACAGATTTAGTTTTATACAACCCCAAGCTTTAAAATACACAATATAATAACAACAAAATAATATATATATATATATATATATATATAACGAGACATGGACTGTATATATATATATATACAACCGAGTAAAACAAGACTAGGAAACAAAGGAAAGGGGCAGGTTTTAAAGGGGAGACAGGAAGTGAGGTCGTTATGGATCTGTACGTGGTCTTCCACCATTGTATATATATATATATATGATGTCAGGAGATATATATATATATATATATATATATATATATATATATATATATATATATATATATATATATATATATATATATATATATATATATATATATATATATATGTATATACAGTGGAACCTCGGTTCACGACCATAATTCGTTCCCGAACTTTGGTCGTAAACCGAGTTGGTCGTGACCGAAGCAGTTTCCCCCATAGGATTGTATGTAAATACAATTAATCCGTTCCAGACCGTACAAACTGTATGTAAATATGTAAAAATATGTACAGATTAAGCACAAATATAGTTAATTACACCATAGAATCCACAGTGTAATAGTAAACTAATGTAAAAACATTGAATAACACTGACACAAAACACCCAGGCTCCTGATCAGCTACAGGAGCTGGCTCGCCAGCGCTCTCTCTCTCTGTGTAGCGCGAGCGCACAAACACACACACACACACACACACCTATCCGTCCCCCCAATCCCTTCCCTGTCAGCTGCCCGGCTCTCTAATCTCTCTGTAGCACGTGCTCGAAGCGCAGCATTTTTTAAAATGACTTTTAAGCACAGCAGAAAAAATTCCGAAGCGCTTGCAAAACCAACTCACAAGCAAACAAGAAAGCGAGATTGCAGGAGATCACGCTATTAAACCTAAAGCCTGATCGCTGTAAACAATGTTTTTAAAATGAGTTTTAAGCACAGCAGAAAAAAACATCGCACAAATCCGAACTTCATTTAAAAACCAACTCGCAAGCAACCAAAAAAGTAACATTGCAACAAATCACACGATGAAGTCCTCCATGTAAACAATTTTTAATGAGTTTTAAGCACAAGGAAAAAGCGAACATTTGAAAAAGAGAAATGTAACATCGCACCTAATCGCGCTATGAAAAACTCCATCTGTAAACCTTTCATGAGTTTTAAGCACAAGGAAAAAGCGAACATTTGAAAAAGAGAAAAATAACATTGCAACAAATCGCATTATGAACTAAAAAAATTACTTTTGAAAATCCGTAATACAAAAACCACCAAGAAAACTAACCTTGCATGAAACGAGTTCTGGCATGAAGTGTTTTCCTTCAGGTGTTTTCTCTCTTGTGATTTCTTGGGTTTCTGGTGCTTTTAGCTGTTTAGCTGGTGGGAGTGAAAGCCTCATGCAGCCATTCCAAAAAGAACGTTCTTGTGACCCTCCACATTACTGGCAGTCTGGCTTTGTTTACATTATGCTGCTTGAAAGCACGAGGGTTCTCCGATTGGTAAATGAGTAAACTGGTAAACATTTTTCCACCTTTTGTAATTTCTTTCTTTACTTCGATTTCAATTTTCTTCAAAACTTTCTTCTGACAACTCTCCACTTGCTTAGAAGCCATAGTTAACTGCAAAAGCACACGAAATACTGTAGAGCACAAAGAGAGTGCACGCCTTATTGAAAACAATGAACAAGGAGCGGCTTTGCTTAAATGAAAAAGCATGGCCGCTCTCTTTCTCTCTCAGGCTGCCTGTGGGGGGAGGGGATGTTTTCCTTGCACTACAGATAGGCAGGCAAATACGTGCAGCAATCTCCTCCTCCCCTTCCCAGCAGGCAAGTGCTCGCCGCCTTTCTCTCTCTCTCTTTTCTCTCTCTCTTTCAGCTCAGCTTGCAGGCAGGCAAGGGAACCTGGCTTGTTCGTATACCGAGTGTGTGGTTGTGAACCGAGGCAAAAGTTTGGCGATCTTTTTGGTCGTGAACCGAGTTGTACATGAACCGGGACGTTCGTGAACCGAGGTTCCACTGTATATATATATATATATATATATATACTTTTTAAAAACCATGCTTATATTAAGTTAAAAAGTGTACTAAAAAGTAAATAAGTCTCTCATACATCACTCTCTAAATAAAAGGTGGACGCTTTTGCTAGGATTTTAAGCAGTGTTTTTTGAATGTTGAATGTTATTTTACGAGTGATGTATGTAGTACTAGGGTGTTGCCTGAAGAAGGAGCCCGAGTTGCCTCGAAAGCTTGCATATTGTAATCTTTTTAGTTACTCAATAAAAGGTGTCATTTTGCTTGGCTTTTCTCTACGAGTGATGTATGAGACTTATTTTTTACTTTTCAGTACACTTTTTAACTTAATATAAGCGTGGTTTTTAAAAAGTATTTTTTATATATATATATATTATTTTCAACTTTTAAGTCTTGGGTTTGCTTTAGTATAATTTTGTAATCAATATTTTAACACTTCCTTTAATATTTCTATCAATTACTAGGGCCATCAATTGGTGAATTCTTGAACTATTCTTCATATGAAAATTTAATTTCTTAATTAACATGGATTAATTGACCAATTAGTGAAACTGATTATTGATTTGTGTATTGTCATCGGAAGTGAGTATGTGTGCTAAATTTCAAATCATTTGGATAACAGGACGTGGGTTAAATGCCGATTACAAGATTTGTACCAGACAACAAACAAGTGAAGTTAAAATAAGCGTGGCAATAAAAATAAATATAATTTGAAGAAGTTTTCACTTGGCCATTCCAATAACATACTCATAGTTTCTGCTCTGTGAAATGATTTCTCCTTTAATAGAAACAGGATATTCTACAATCCTAATATGACAATGACCCCAGACTCAAGAGGCAGGATTTAAGGCCTGTAATGGCCTAGAATGGAGTGTTGGCCTAAAAAATATAGAAATACATTTAAATGCCCCAAAAACACAAAAATGGTCTTCAAGTGTGAAGAAAACATAAAACCCCTGGCTTGGAATAACAAAGCCAAAGAAAATCTTTGTAAATAAAGAAAACACAAAAGGATTGGCCTAATAAGGTAATTGAATGCAGACATTTCCAAATACAAAATCTACCTCAAGAACCCAGAAAAAGAAGAAAAAAGTCACAAAAAACTTAAAAATGAAATGAAAAAAGAGGAAATTCAACAATATTCACCATTATAAACCTTTCTTCACCAATGAAAATAAACCTCTAAGGGTCCCATTTTCCAGCCTGAAATAAATAGGCTGTGGGTGGTCCCTCTCCAGTGACATGATGGTGGTCCTGCCTCTTGAGGTTTCACCCACACAAAACAAATCTTACATAAATAAACATAACAATATTAATACAAAATAATTACAAAAAACACATTAAAAATAAAAATTAACAATAACACAAAATAAGCATAAGGCAGAGAAGAAAACTTGATTGATGCATAACATCCAGATTTTGGATATATTTTCTGTAAATGAACTCTGTGGTTGAGACAGTGAGGGGAAAGAAACACAAGATAGTATTGGGACTTATGGATGAAATGATTGTTATTGAGTACAATTTTTTTTTTTTTCTTGATTTAGTTGTCACCACTTGTGTTTGAACTTCTCGCCTGACCCTTTAAATGATGTATATATGGTCATCTACTACTAATTTATATTAAACAAAAATTTTTTTCTGAATAACTTCTCATTTCCAGGATTTTAATATAGTATTTCACTAATAAATATATTCTAAATCTATTTAATGATTTACACAGAAGTGTACTTGTTCTTTTCAAAATTCCTCTTAAAATGTTGCTCTCTGTATAAATTTATATTTTAAAAACTTTATGCTAAACTGACAAAAGTATAAAAAAGAATTAGCAGCTCCTGTTGTGGTTCATTGTTACTGACACCTTTGTTTTAGCTGTAAATTGGATGCTATTAAAAACAGAAAGAATTATGAAAGCAAAATATTAAAAAAGATACACACTGAATTTACTATGCACTAAAAGCCACAAGGACAAAACAAGCCTTATTCCTTTAAAAGTAAAATACAATGCTGGGTACATTTAAATATACAATAATTGCAGCTAGCAATAATAAGAAAAATAAATCAAGAAACTACATTAAGCCAGCAGTCAGTCACTGATTAAGAAGCTGAGTGGTATAAAACAGCTGTGACATAAGTTCCCCAAAACCACAATTTATAAGAGCTGCCCCTAGGCAAACTGAAATTGACACTTCTGCTTAACTGAATGTCCCATTTTATTCAAAGAACTTTCTTCACCAGCCAATGCAGATTTAAAATATCAGATTTTTTTTTTCACTGTTAGTCAAATAATTAAATGATTGATTGTTTTCTTAAAAACTGTGAAAACTATAGTGACTGAAATGTTTAAAAATTGCTCTACTCACATGTCACAAATCAGCGAGGTCCTTATGGACGGCTTGTGAATTTAAAGACACTAGGGCCACATTGTGAATCATGTTTTCATAATGACAGAAAGCTGAAATTGGTAAAAAAAAAGAAAAAAAAAAGAAGAAAATGACAGCTGCTAGAGGCAAGGAAGAAACAAAAGTGAAAAATGGCAAATTGGAATAGTGTTTTAAATTATATTGTCTCTGATTTTTTCAGCGTAAAAAATACAAGATGTCAAAGCCTTTATTTGTAGAAAGCAATGATGGAATCAGCAGATCTAATGCTAGACTGCCTAAACTGAGTATAAAAACAATATTGTGTTACAATAAACAAATGATATTTATGTAGTCTATGAGGCATCTAAAGCAAGCAAATATGTCAGTTTAAAGATGAAGATAAAGTAAAGAAGATTAAGTTTAGGGCAGATGAGAAGCAAGTGTCTACAGAATTTTCATGAAACTCAGACTTCATAAAAAATATTTCAAAATGGAGAAAGAAAACTGTGTTATAGATTTACATAGTCCATGTAGCTTAATCCAAAATGTTATACATAAGAAGGAAATGTAGTAATTAATGACATTTGAGCAAGCATAGTAGTAATGGCACAGCTGAGGCATGTAGAGTATCCAGGTTGAGAACTAAAAGTTAGCGTCTCTGGTCTTTGCAGATGTTGCTGCCCCATTGACCTCATCTGTCTTTGACCTATAGAGGTTCACAGTTGAGTTTGATGTATTTAGGGTGAGAATTAGCACCTGCAAATCTGAGGTTACGATCCCCTTCCAGAAACAAAGTGGCTTGTTACCTGTGGGTATGGGATGAGTAAATGCTGCAAGTGGATGAGTATGGATGGAACACAGTGATGGGCTTTCCTCTCCACACTTACTGGAATGATTCTACTGCTCTGTATCTTCAGAACAAAAACCTTACATGCTCATGGTGTAGGTAGCTCCAGAACAGCGGTCCTTAGGTTTGGTCCTTGAGGGAGACAGTAGCTCTGGGTTTTTTATTCAAACCAGTTTTTTAATTAGAATTTTTTTGCTGTAGCAGTTGTTTTTTATTCAACATTTTTGTGCTTCATTTTGAAACTGAGTGGTTTACTTACCTTGGCAGTGACATTCATATCTCTAGTGATTCTTCCTATGAAGTCAGTTGACGGATTGGGAGATCACGGGGGGTCATGATGTCACTGGAAAGAGGTGTGTGGTGCTCCCAATATCTTTGCAAAAGGACGAAGGTCCAAGTCTTTAGAGTCCTAGTGCCTCCTGTCTTTCTATATGGTTGTGAGACATGGACACTATCCAGTGACTTGAGACGAAGACTGGACTCCTTCAGTACTGTGTCTCTTCGGAGAATCCTAGGATACCGCTGGTTTGACTTTGTGTGGAATGAGCAGTTACTCATGGAGTCCCGAATGAGGTATATTACCCGCATTGTGTCAGTTATGGCACGACGACCATGTGGTGTGATTCCCCAAGGGTGATCTGGCTCACAGGATCCTCATTGTTGAGGACCTGAGTGGCTGGACCAGGCCAAGGGGACGCCCATGTAACACCTGGCAGTGGCAGGTCATTTCCGGAGGGTGAGAATGGACCACCTGTCTGCCTAGAGGCTTAGCCAAGCAGGAGCCCAAGCTGTTTCGCCATGTGGTGGATGCAGCAACACGCTGAACCAGTGCATGCTACCCAACCCAACTGACTGATTTTGATTCTCACTTGTCAAGACCGAATCCTTAACTGCTTCTCTTAGTCAAAAACAGCTGTAGTTGATTTTTTTGTTTGTTTAAGTAATTGCCAACTGATAAAGAGATGCAAATGATAAAAGAATGTGTTCATCGTGAAGTATCTGGTTTAATAAAATATTTTGGAAAGAACTAGAAGAGAAACAAATAAGGAAGAGTACATTTTTGCTTCTGTCCACAATTGGATGATATTCTCAGAAAAGAAAAATCTACAGCATAAGATGACGTGATGTGAAAAAATGAAAGCCATGAAATGAAATCATAACTTCTAATTAGGAAATTGGGGTGTAACAAAAAAACGATATGGTGGTCCTCCAAGACCAAGGCTGAAAGTTGATTGGCATTTAACTGGTGTGTCCCATCATTTTGTTTGGCTGACTGTAAAAATATATTAAAAAAAGTTTTCTTTATTTATTTATCTTCACATACAATATATATTGATTTTCCCCTACTGGTAATAATTATATTGCTTGGCCTTTGGTGATTTTACATATTGTATTTTTTTCATATCAAGCAATTAATTGGGCTTATACACACTTGGATTAAAAATGTTTTGTAAATAAATACATGAACATCAAACGTCACAGCAAAGGACTAGGTTTGTTTCTCTGAGTTCATTATGGTTTTTAAATGCCACTAATCTTAATTTCACAGATAGTTCCTGGTCTGTATGTCAAATCCTTACCAATGTGGAAATGCTTCTCTAAGGACATATTAATACTGGGGTCTCTGAATGGCTTAATGTTGGCATGTCATCATGCAGACGACAACCTTGAAGCTTTCTGTGCTGTTTATAAACACTAACTATTGTTGTTTTAATGTCCTTTGCTTTATACCATTCTACCTTTTTACGTACAATGGAGTAAGAAGTGTGTTGGTATGAACACAGTTTTCAGCATGACTTGCAAGCTTTTTAGTGATATTTAACACAACAAATATCAAAGAAGTAGGTAACACAGAAATCAGTTGCACCTTAAAAGCATACAAGAAAAAAAAGACTTCTTAAAAGCCGCAAAATAAATAATTAACACTGCAGTAAATATCCAACACTAATTTTTAACATCATCAATTTACAAGTACCAGATTTTATAAATATGGACTAGAGTCCCCTGAACAGGGCTGTTTGATGCCTTGCTCCTGTTTACAAATTAATAAAGTGGACACTAAAAATAGGTAGATGGGAGAGTATTAAGAAACGGCAATTAAGAATATAAAATATATCATTGGGCATTAAGTATTAGAATCTATATTTATAGATATTTCAAGTTGATAATTGTGTTCTTCCTGTCAGGTGATTACAAGAACTTGAATATTCTAAAAGTAATTAGATTAGATTAATCACATTGGATAAAAATTAAATACTGAGATCTCTCCTTTATATAAGTACTAGCAAAATACCCGCGCTTCGCAGCGGAGAAGTAGTGTGTTAAAGAAGTTATGAAAAAGAAAAGGAAACATTTTAAAAATAACGTAACATGATTGTCAATGTAATTGTTTTGTCACTGTTATGAGTGTTGCTGTCATATATATATATATATATGTATATACACACACACACACACACACGCGCACACACACACAGACACAGACACATATAAACATATCTACACTGTCACAAAGCTGAGACATACTCAAAGAAAGGTTTGGGGCAGCCACCCGTATAATCTCGAAACCTGGCTGCAAAATTGTTCTTTTTATAGAAATACAGCACTGATGTGCATATAACGAGTCCAAGACAAGACTGAGGGAAAGGGGAAAAAGGGCAGGCTTTTAAAGGGGAAGACAGGAAGTGAGGTCATGGGAATCGGGCACGTGTTCGTCACTCATTGAATCAGGCCCGGACGTGACATCAGGGGGGCCAGCGCCGGTTAGTTCTGTCTCCATTGGTTCGGTCCCGGAAGTGATGTCACGAGAGCCAGGTGGAGTCTCCCAGGGATGGTCTACAGGGAAGTGAGAAAAAGAGTCAGTGCACTCTGCCACAGCCCGGCCTGTCTCAGAACTGCCGTCACTCAGGCCCTTTAGCTGCCTCCCATGCGCACGTGTGTTGACAAGGCCCCCCCCTTAGCCCAGACCCGTCGGGTCGGGCGACCCTAACCGAGAGGTCGTGAACCCGAGAAAGAGCATCAACATTGGCATGGAGAGCACCCCGACGATGAACGAGCGAAAACTTGTACCGCTGCAGGTCAAGAAACCACCGGGTGACCGGGATTGACTCCTTGTGCAGGGCCATCCACTGTAGAGGCGCATGGTCCGTGACAAGAGTGAACTCCCGGCCCAACAGGTAGTACCTCAGCTGAGTAATCGCCCATTTAATCGCCAAAGCCTCCCTTTCCACCGCTGCATACCTGGTTTCCCGGTCCAACAGTTTCCGGCTTAGGAACATGATGGGGTGTTCCACACCATCGACACTTTGGCTCAGCACGGCGCCCAGGCCTGTGTCCGAAGCGTCCGTCTGGAGGATAAAAGGCAAAGAGAAGTTAGGTGCCATCAAAATAGGTGCGGACGTAAGGGCCTGTTTCAAGTCACTAAATGCAGTGCCTGTGTTCTCAGTCCACCACAGTGTTTGGGGCCCTCTTTTTTGTTAAATCAGTCAAGGGCGCCGCTCTCTCCGAGAACCGGGGTACAAACCGGCGGTAGTACCCGGCTAACCCGAGAAAGGCTTGGACCTGCCGCTTGGTTCGCGGACGGGGCCATTTCAAAATGGCATCAACTTTGGAGCACTGTGGCCTCACGGTACCCCGACCCACCAGGTAGCCTAAATATTTGGCTTCACTTAACCCAAAGAAACATTTCTTGGGATTAATCCGGAGCCCGGCCTCAGGGCCATTTGAAGGAATTTGGGGGCCCCAAGCAAAATGGACATGGAGGCCCCCACACGCATGTAAAGGAACCACAGCATAGCCATACTGTACATATTTCTGCTAGCCTACCTGCTGCAAAATTGCACCATTTGTACAAGAAAGTAGAGCTATTTTATGTGTGTAATTTATCACTTACCACTGTCTTGTTTTTTCTTATCCTCCTCTTCCTTTCTCTTCTTTCTTTTTTGGCTTCCTGAAGCATAATTCCGCTTCATGACTGCCGAGGAAGTTTTGTATTTTGCCGGCAGCAGAGATCGCGTGGTTGGCTGGCTGCTGTCAGCAAGGGGGGCCCCCTTGAGGGGATCCCGATAACAGTGTCATTGCACTTTACTGCATTCACTATCAATGGGGCGCTCACACAGTTTGTCGCTGCATTTTATTCTTAACCAGTCGTTGTCTTGGGGCCCCAGGCCAGCTCGGGGCCCCAAGCAATTGCTTGGTTTGCCTGCCTTGTCGCGACGGGCCTGCCCGGCCTCAACAAGTGTTCGCAATACCGCTCGGACCTGCTGTAGGTGTTCTGTCCACGTGCTGGAATAGATGACCACGTCATCCAGGTAGGCAGCACTGTATGAGTTATGCGGCCGGAGCACTTTGTCCACCAGACGCTGGAAGGTTGCTGGCGCCCCGTGTAACCCAAATGGAAGGACACGATACTGCCAGTGTCCGCTAGGGGTACTAAACGCGTTTTTTCCTTCGCGGTGTCCGTTAAAGGAACCTGCCAGTACCCTTTTGTCATGTCAAGTGTGGTCAAGTACCGAGCCTGTCCAAGCCTCTCGAGGAGGTCGTCCACTCGAGGCATTGGATAAGCATCGAATTGGGAGACTTGATTAAGCCGACGGAAGTCATTGCAAAACCTCCAACTCCCGTCAGGCTTACTGACGAGCACAATTGGGCTGGACCAGGGACTATAACTTTCCTCAATCACACCTAGCTCCAGCATGCGCTTGATCTCAAGCTCCACTTCAGCCCTTTTGCCTCGGGAAGGCGATCAGGCGTTCTCGGACAATAACCCCGGGCTCTGTCACAATGTTGTGCTCAACCAGAGAGCTCCTTCCGGGGCGTTCACTGACTACTTCCCGGACAGCCCAGATAACTGTTTCCAGCTCCTGCCGTTGTCTGGGACTTAAGTCCGTACCGAAGTTAAGGCGGTGTGTGTGAGCGAAGAGTGAGCAGGGCTGGCCGGAGGAGGGATCGGGGTCCCTGTCCTTCCACGGTTTCAGCAAGTTCACATGATAAACCCACTCCTTTGGCCGATGATTGGGTTGACTCACCAAATAGTCGACCAGCCCCTTCCTCTCCTTAACTTCGTAGGGGCCTTGCCAATGGGCAAGCAGTTTAGAGTGGGAGGTAGGCACTAGGACCATGACCCGATCTCCCGGGTGGAACTCCCGAAGAGACGTGCCGCGGTTGTAATAACGGGCCTGTGCTGCTTGTGCTTCTTCCATGTGACTTTTAAGGAGAGGCTGAATCTTTCCCAATCTATCGCGTAACTGCGCGATATACTCTAATATGTTTGTAGAGGGAAGAGCCTCTTCTTCCCATCCTTCTTTTAGAATGTCTAATATGCCCCGAGGTTGTCGCCCATACAGTAATTCAAAGGGAGAACCCGTGGAGGCTTGTGGGACTTCCGATTAGCAAAAAGGACGAGGGGAGGAGCTGATCCCAGTTCCTTCCATCCTCGCTGACCACCTTACGTAGCATTTGTTTGAGAGTCTGATTAAACCTCTCTACTAACCCGTCGGTTTGAGGATGATACACCACGGTCTTTAAATGCTTTATTTTCAGCAACTTGGCAGTCTCCTTGAACGTCTCCGAGGTGAAAGGTGTCCCCTGGTCTGTCAAGACTTCCTTGGGAACACCCACACGCGAAAAGACCCCTACCCGTGCGATAGCTTTGGATGTAGCTGAGTGCAGCGGAACAGCTTCGGGGTATCGTGTAGCGTAATCCACGAGGACTAAAATGTACTTGTGTCCTCGGGCTGAGGGCTCTAGGGGTCCAACCAAATCGACCCCGATTCTTTGGAAGGGAACATCAATCAGGGGAATAGGGACAAGAGGAGCACGGTCCCTCCTGGGAATTTGTCGCAGTTGACACTCCGGGCAGGAAGTGCAAAAGCGACGAACCTCCTCATTGACTCCCGGCCAGTAGAAACGGAGCTTGATCCGCTCCAGAGTTTTTCAGTGCCCAAGTGGCCACCTAGGAGGTGGGCGTGTGCTAGCTCGCAGACCTGCCGCCAGAAGGTACGCGGAACTAGCAGCAGCTTTCTCTCCTGCCCATCATGCATTGCTACACGATAAAGAAGGTCGTTGTCTAATACAAAGTGAGGGCCCTGTGGTATAGACTGATCAGTGCGCTGGCCATTTACAAGGACCACTGCATTTTTTGCAAATTTCAGGGAGTCGTCATTCCATTGCTCCCTTCTGAAAGAAGCCGGCGTCTCTTTAAATTGAAACCGCAATACAGAGAGAGGGTCAGCGTCGACCTCAAGGGGCGTGGCCTCCTCCCGTTCCATCTCGGCTTCAGTGGATGACGTACCAGCACGCAACGGCCCAAAGGTAACCATGTCACTCAGGGAAGCCGCTTCGACTCTCTCTGCCGGCTGATTACACGGCGTGGAGGCAGCCTGAGACGGCTCATGCCCGTCTATAACAAGGCCCAAAGTATTCCCGGGACTGGTATGTGTCTCACGCTTTTAATTTCAGGCCAGTTCCGCCCCAGTATCACCGGGTGTGGAGGATCAGGAAGGATTGCCACAGTTAATTTCCGAACCGATCCCCCGTAACTGATGACACACGTGGCGGCCTTGTACCAGCGGGTTTTACGTGGACACAAGTTATACCGACCTTATACTTTAACCACTGTGCGGTAGCACAAAGCGGCGGCAACAATGGTAGTGTTGCTGCCGGTGTCTAACAGAACAGACGTTTTGTACCCGTTGACGACCACCATGCCTGTGTGTGGAACCGCCAACGGGTTTATCAGAGCACACCAACCCCACCTCCCCCTCCACCTGTATTCCGCTTCATTCCCAAGCGGTTTGAGCGCCCGCGGCCCAGGGGACGGCGGCACAAGCTCTGGGTTGCACGGGGGGGGGGCTAGGTGTTGGGACATACCCCAGTTGAGTTTGGCTAAAGGACGGTTCAGCTCCCTCAGATTGCGAGGCCGTCCTTTGTTTTTCTATGAGCTCTATGAGCTCTGCCATGTTTGTAAATTCTTTACCCCAGACCGGCTGGGTGAAGCCACGGGGTAGTGTGTCCAGAAGCAGGTAGCAAGCCACCTGCTCTATGACTTGAAAGGGCTTAAGTGTCTGTGGCGCAGCCACTGCCCTACTTTACCCATAGGGACCAGGCTTGCTGTGGGGCTGGCCGCTCTGGGTCAAACCTCCAGTTTTTCAGGTTACTCACCTGCCAGTCTGGGGCACCCCTAGGTGGAAATCGGGGCTCTGGCTTCACAGGGAGGCAGGCACTCTCCTCCGAGAGAGCACAAACAGCCCTCTTCGCCTCCCTCTTCCGAAGCAGCCCAAGTCTGTGAGCCCCTCCCGAACACTCCCTGGCCTGTCTAGATTGCCTAGTAGAGCATGCCGGGAGCAGAGCCTGTACCGGGCCACTCCGAAACACGGGCCACCCTCCCCGCCTGAAAACTCGGCCCCGGTACGATCCCACCTGGACGTGTTGCAGGTCCTGTCCCCTTCTCTTCCAGAACTTCTCCTTCCTGTCGACTACGCCAATGTCACAAAGCTGAGACATACTCAAAGAAAGGTTTGGGGCAGCCACCCGTATAATCTCGAAACCTGGCTGCAAAATTGTTCTTTTTATAGAAATACAGCACTGATGTGCATATAACGAGTCCAAGACAAGACTGAGGGAAAGGGGAAAAAGGGCAGGCTTTTAAAGGGGAAGACAGGAAGTGAGGTCATGGGAATCGGGCACGTGTTCGTCACTCATTGGATCAGGCCCGGACGTGACATCAGCGGGGCCAGCGCCGGTTAGTTCTGTCTCCATTGGTTCGGTCCCGGAAGTGATGTCACAAGAGCCAGGTGGAGTCTCCCAGGGATGGTCTACAGGGAAGTGAGAAAAAGAGTCAGTGCACTCTGCCACAGCACGGCTTGTCTCAGAACTGCCGTCACTCAAGCCCTTTAGCTACCTCCCATGCGCACGTGTGTGACAACACATACAAATATCTATATATATATATACATATACACATCTACATATATATACACATATCAACATATATATACACATACATATACATACATACACACAGATAAATATACATATATATACACACATACACATACATATATATATATACACACATACATACATACATACACATATACAGTACAGGCCAAAAGTTTTGACACACCTCCTCATTCAATGTTTTCTTTATTTTCATGACCATTTACATTGGTGAAAGGTGAAAGAACTGAAAACATGTTTTATATTCTAGTTTCTTCAAAATAGCCACCCTTTGCTCTGATTACTGCTTTGCACACTCTTGGCATTCTCTCGATGAGCTTCAACAGGTAGTCACCTGAAATGGTTTTCCAACAGTCTTGAAGGAGTTCCCAGAGGTGTTTAGCACTTGTTGGCCCCTTTGCCTTCACTCTGCGGTCCTTCATTATTTTGAAGAAACTAGATTATAAAACATGTTTTCAGTTCTTTCACCTTTTTTTGTTAAGTACATAACTCCACATGTGTTCATTCATAGTTTTGATGCCTTCAGTGAGAATCTACCAATGTAAATGGTCATGAAAATAAAGAAAACACATTGAATGAGGAGGTGTGTCCAAACTTTTGGCCTGTACTGTATTTATATATATATATATATATATATATATATATATAGTATATATATATATATATATATGTATATACATATATATATATATATATATACACACAGACACATATATACACATATCTACATATATATAAACATACATATATATCTACATATATATACTGTATATAGCAAAATCCTCGCGCTTCGCAGAGACAAAGAACTGCTTTTAAATTTTTATTAAGAAAAGAAAACCTTCTTAAACTGAGGGAAAATATACCAATAACTATCTGTTAAGGATCTCTTTGTATACCACATTGTCAGTTCAGCAGTCCAGTTGTAATATGACCAAGCTGTGCACTGAGATTACTTTTGAGAATGCAACGTATAGTTTTGTCCAGGAGGAAAGCAATGTTGCCTCAAATCAATGGCAACCTTTTGTAGGGTGTGTCCCTGAGACTTAATAATTGTCATCGCACAGCAGAGCCTTACTCGAAATTTGAGGCATTTCAATTGAAATGGGAGATCAAAGGGTATAACGGTGATGCCAGGAATACATTCAGAGTGTGGCTCTCTGCTGTTTTTTTGTGTAACTGCCTTCACACAGCTTCTCCGCTGCTTTATAAACGAATGCCATAAGGCCATCGTTTATCCTTGCTTCGCGGTTCTGTACTGTTTTATTGTTCATTTATTATGATTCTTATAGTTATTGTGTAGCTATTCGAGACTTACTTTACTGTTCAGGTACCCATTTCCTTCATTTAATCTGCAGCTTGTACGTTATTTTTTGTTCGTTTTATTACGATTATAGATATTTATTGATTCCCTTCTTTAGCTGACTGCCTGCTCATATAAGACGCTCCGCTGTTTTTTTGTGAAACAGCCTTTACACAGCTTCTCCGCTGTTTTATAAACGAACAACGTATAAAGCCATCACCTTGTCAATTGTGTAATGCGTTTTTTGAACAGGTTTGATGCATGGAAGTGATCACTTGTACTGCGTTCAGTCAGTTCACGTTAGCTGCTCTCTTGTGTGATATTGCGATGTCCACGGCTTTATTTAATGTTAGCTAAGACCCAGCACTTAAAAGTTTCTGGCTGCACTCTGGTTGTAATATGACGAAGCTGCGCGAGCTCAATCTTGATAATGCATCGTATAGTTGTCCAGGAGAAAAGCAATCTTGCTTGAAATCAATGGCATCGTTTTGTAGGGTCTGTCTCTGAGACTTATTACTTGTCATCGCGCAGCAGAGCCTTACTGGAAATTGGAGGCATCTGAATTGAAATGGGAGATCAGAGGGTATAAAGGGGATGCAAGGAATACATTGAGTGTGGAGAAACTCTAGAGACAGGTTGTGTATTAACTTGTAGATTTTTCTGTGAGTATTTGGTGGCAGCGTAACGAAGTTGCTTCCGCAAGACCGCGTTAGTTGTGGAGCTCAACTCGGAGCATATTCTTTTCCTACCTTGACAATTGTGTAATGCGTTTTTTGAACAAGTTTGATGCATGGAAGTGATCACTCGTACTGCGTTCAGTCAGTTCACGTGAGCTGCTCTCTTTTGTGATCTTGCGATGTCCATGGCTTTATTTAATGTTAGCTAAGACCCGGCACTTAAAAGTTTCTCGCTACAGCAATTCTAACTCCGTTACAAAGATGATACGAAATCTTGTTTATACCTCGTGTCTTCTCATTAAACTTGTATCTCGCGAATAAAGTATTCGCCATTTTTCTTCAGCGCTCTTTGGGAGCTCTTCCTTCTTTTCTACGTACTGCGGTCACAGTCAGTTCACGTGATTACGTGGGAGGCGTGATGATGTCACACGCAGCTCTGCCCCCCACGGCCATCGAGCTAACGTCCATTACAGTATATCGAGAAAAATAGGTTCCAGTTATGACCATTATGCGTAGAATTTCGAAATGAAACCTGCCCAACTTTTGTAAGTAAGCTGTAAAGAATGAGCCTGCCAAATTTCAGCCTTGTACCTACATGGGAAGTTGGAGAATTAGTGATGAGTGAGTGAGTCAGTGAGGGCTTTGCCTTTTATTAGTATAGATTCAGACCCCTAATTCAGAAGCAATGTCGATCTTTGGCAGCAATTCCAGCTTTGAGACTTCCTGGATAAGTCATACAAGCTTTGCACAGATAAGGTTGGGTAGTTTATCACATTCATCCTGGCAGATCTTCACAAGTTTCATTAGATTGGATTGAAAGCATCCGTGAACTACCATCTTCAGGTGTCTCTTCAGGTGATAGTTCTATAGGGTGCTGTGCCACTCAAGAACAGTCAGAGACTTGTCCCAAAGCCACTCCAAAGTTGTCTTGGCTCTATGCTTTGGAACAGAATATTTTCATGCCTAAAGGTGAACTGTTGCCCCAGTCTGAGGTGGATTGCACTCTGGAGCAGGTTTTCTTCAAGGACCTCTCTATATTTGACTGTATTCATCCTTTACTCAATTGTGAAGAATTTTACTGTCCTTGCCGCTTAGAAGGGATGGTATTATGCAGGTAGCGAGCAGTGCTTTTCTTCACCAGACATAGTGCTTGGAATTTTCCCCAAAGAGTTCAATTTTTGTCTCATCAGACCAGAAAATCTTTTCCTCACTCTGTTAGAGTCCACCAAGTGGGCCTTCATATGTCTTTTATTCAACAGTGGCTTCTGCCCAGCAACTCTACCATAGATAGATAGATAAAACTTTATTTGTCCTCAGGGGGATATCTGGCTGGCTTTTTTAGAAGCGCTTTAAATAAATAAATACATAAATAGATACATAAATGTATATACACAAACTACTGTATATAGTCTCAACACACACCAGAATGACTAAAAAAAAAGAAAATTTTAACAGAAAGAAAACATCTGACTTGGCAGTCACAGTGAAGCATTATGCAGGTGTACTGCCATTGTTACAAAGGAGCCCCAGTTGCATTTCTTGACACACTTCTACTAAACAATTTGTTGGCTGAAGGTCCTCAGTGTTACTGTCTCAGAAAGAGGATGTGCAGCATTGTTCATAATATCCCTCAGTTTTGTTTTAATTTTCTCATTTGCTACTACCTCCAGGAGGCCCAGAGTGCATCCCCTACCTGAGCCTTACCTTTTAATTAGCTTGTTGATTGGTGGGCCTCTCTTGAAGTGATATTACCAGCCCAGCACACCACAGTGTGTAAAATTACACTAACCATAACCGAGTTATAAAAGATGTGAAGGATGTCACTACCCATATTAAAGGAATGCAGTCTCCTACAAAAAAAGAGCCTGCTCTGCCCTTTCTTATATACTGTAGTTCCTCTGTGTTCCGAGACCAGTCAAACCTGTCATTGATGTGGATCCCCAAGTTCTTGTAGGAGTGCACCAACTCTACTTCCACTCCTTCTATATTGACAAGACATACTGTAGAGGCTCATTGGTGCAACAAAAGTTAATAACCAGCTCCTTGGTTTTGCTAATTTTAAGATGCAGACAATTCTCTGTGGACAAAGAAGCAATGTTCTACACCTGACTATTATGCTCTGTCTCATCCCTCTTATTGATATACAGTAATCCCTCCTCGATTGCGGGGGTTGCGTTCCAGAACCCCCCGCAATAGATGAAAATCTAGTGAAGTAGAAACCATATGTTTGTATGGTTATTTTTATATATTTTAAGCCCTTATAAACGCTCCCACACTGTTAGCATTATGAGAGCCCTCTAGACATGAAATAAAACCCTTTAGTCAAAAGTTAAACTGTGCTCCATGACAAGACAGAGATCTTCTTTCTTCTTTCTCACAATTAAAAGAATGCAAATATATCTTCTCTTCAAAGGAGTGCCTGCATCAGGAGCAGAGAATTTCAGAGTGAGAGAGAGAGAGCGCTGGCAAAGAAAAGCAAACAATCAAAAAATCAATACATGTGCTTTTAAGTATTCCGAAGCACCGCAATAAAGCGGCATTTTTTAGAGAAGCGTCAGTATCTTCTGTGCAAACAGCCCCTCTGCTCACATCTCCTCCGTCAGGCACAGAGAATGTCAGAGAGAGAGAGAGCGAGTTTAAAGCAACCAATCAAAAAATCAATACGTGTGCTTTTGTGCTTTTAAATATGCCGAAGCACCGCGATAAAGCGGCATTTCTTAGAGGAGCATCTGTATCCACTAGGCAAACAGCCTCTGTGCAAACAGCCCCTCTGCTCACACCCCCTCCGTCAGGCGCAGACAATGTCATAGAGGGTGAGATAGAGGCAGAGACAAGCAAACAATCAAGCACCGCGCGGGATGCATATCTTATATCATTGAGGAGTTTTAGTTAATATGTTAATATGATTGGGTAGCTTCTAAGCCATCCACCAGTAGCGTCCCTTGTATGAAATCAACTGGGCAAACAAACTGAGGAAGCATGTACCATAAATTAAAAGACCCATTGTCCACAGAAATCCGCGAACCAGCGAAAAATCCGTGATATGTATCTAGATATGCTTACATTTAAAATCCGCGATAGAGTGAATCCGCGAAAGTCGAAGCGAGATATAGCGAGGGATTACTGTACCTCATAAGTTAAGAATCATCTACTAATTTCTGCAAGTGAGTTGACCTAGGGATATATTTATAGTCAAAGGTGTACAGAATGAAGAGAAAAGGAGATAGGATTGTTCCTTGTGGTGCTCCAGCATTGCTCACATCCGTCTTCAAGTCTCACAAAGTACAGTTTTTCTGACAGACAGTCCATTATCCAGGACACCATAGGCTCATCCACCTGCATATCTCTGAGCTTAACCCTTAACAGGGATGGCTGGATGGTACTGAAGGCACTGGAGAAATCAAAAAACATAAACTATAAATGCCAGGTTGATGTTCCTTAGAATCAAGACTTCAGGGTTTCAGAATTTCTTGGCTTGGAAAGGTTTCTTATATTTTTCAATTAATTATACATTTTCTAGAGATATGGGAGAAGCAAAGCAGCTGCTTCCTAAGGTTGTTATAATTCACTTGTAAACAGAATGAATACTTATGTGTAACATTTTATAATTATTACATATTAGTATTGTTTTTTTCCATTTTGTGTTCTAATTTTTTAAATGGTATCTACCAGTTTCTTCATAGTCACTGTCAAGTTGGTTATGGTTTCTGTGACACAGAGATCATGTAACTCATCTCTCTCCACCCATCAAAGGATGCAACATACAGTGTCTAATGTTTTGTATATAAAACACAGACTCTCTGGTGAAGAAGTGTGAAAATAATGGTTTAGTTACAGTTAGGAACAATTGGTCCTGTTTCTGCTAATACTTTAGTCTTGCATTTTGGTCTTGTTATTGACATTTTTTATCTTTTGATATGACCGATCCTCTCTGATTTCATTTACCATTTCACATGCCCCTTTTTACCTGTTGCTCACAAAACCTTCCAATTTTTCCACACATTCCTATTTTGTCTGCTCTAATAATGAAGTAAATGCAGTTTAATGTAAAGAGGAGCCTTTACAAACATTTCACCTGAATGAAAACTTGCAGTGATTGCAGTTAAAGTCAGCAGTAACTTACTAAATAGTTGATTCACTCTTGAACAGATTTAGATTAAATCCAGAGAATTCGCCACATTGCTCTAGCATTGAGAGGCTGTCTAGATTGAGAGACAGTACTTTATTAATCCCTAAGGGGAAATTCACTGGCAGCACATAACATAAAGTCATATTGCTTAACAATGCAAATAAAGTGCAAACATTTATCTAAAACCCAGAACTGCATGCAATATTTAATTAATAGTGTCACCAATGAGAAATATTCTCTATAAAAACACGTCTGTTCTACCTGGCAAGGGTGAAAACAAGCACTATGGAAGGAATGATCATATACTTCAAGCCTGTGAGCATCTTTTTGTACCCCATGGTGGAATGAGCCAATCAGTAAAGGATCTTCTGGGCTATATCCAAGAGAATAAACAGTTGTAACGGTGCCTTCATACTCTTTCCTGCTACTGTTTCTGGTAAGTTTTAGATCAGTTCTGTAACGTAGCTGGTCTTCGTGATCTGCTGATACAGGTGGCTGACTTTCCCTAAGTTGGTGTTATTATCTCATCAGATCAGAGCACACAAAAGCACACTAGCAACAATGGACTGATAGATCCTTCCTACAGCCTGTCATACAATTTGCAGTACCTGAGCCTCCTTAAAAAGGACAGTCTGTTTTGGTTCTTTTGGTACAACAAATCTTTGCTGTCTACTTGCGCCAATCTACTTAGATAGACCATCACATTACTTCCATTTTCATAATGGTGACTGACGTCAGGGCATACTTGTTTATCTTTTTAAAGTTTAGTTACATATGATTGTCCATTCAGCACAAGACAACCCCTACCAATGTCTTTTTATACTCCTTCTAATTCTCATATGTAGCATTGACGTAGTTTAAAAATCTCTGTAGATGGAATAAGTATTGTACTAGAAAAAAAAGGTTGTGTTGTACGCTGAAGAAAACAAGATAGTTTCCTGGGTGTCCAATGTTGCTGATAACCATCTTCAAAACACAAAGTCCTGGACCCTCACAAATTTCCACCTGTCAGTTGGATAGTCCATGATACAAGATATCATAGGAACATCTGTCTGCTTTGACTCGTGCTTATTTCCCAACCTGACAGCTCATGATTAAATAAAGAATAAAAAACCTGGATAAATTAGTTGGTGGAAAATTCAAAGTAAATGGTCCTGACCAAGCCCAAAATGGAGAAGGATTTGTGGAGGATGCAGATCAGAGTTGTGTCTGACTGGTAGGGAGAATGTATGGGATCTGTAAGCCTAGGCCAGTATCTCAAATTTCTTCATTGATGTATAATAGTTTGACAGTGCAACTGAACAGTTTGGTAACCTTAAATAGACTGGGAAATGAATTGAAAGAAGAAAGCCAGAAATTAGTCGAGGAGAAGGAACAAGGAAGTCAAAGTCCAGAACAGTAACCAAAAATGAATTGCTAAAGTTTTCAGGACAACAATTTTCTATAGCAGAACAAAACATCCATACCATCTGTGCTTCAGAATAGATCATCCACCTGAAGTTAAGTATGTATGGACTCATCCAGCACTTGGATGGGAGACCATCTAAGAATGTTCCTATGCAATGATGGGAACACAGTGCTCTTAATATGGCACTAGCCTTTAGATGAGATATAAAAGCGAGGTCCTGACTCTCTTTGGTCATTAAAGATGCCTGGGCATCTTTCAAAAAGAGTAGGGTGTACCCTGATGTCCTGGCTAAATTGGCCACCACGGCCTTGTCTGTTCTGGCCTCCTAATCTTGCCCTGTCTCTAATTGTCTCTCTCTCTCACCCCTTCACCACCTAATAGCTAATGTGTGGTGAGCATACTGGCTGTCATTAGCCAAGTGGCTGCTACACATTAGTAGTGGCTGAAGTGGTTCCCCTCTGTCTATGTAAAGCTCTTTAAGTAGCAAGCAAAGCACTATGTAAATGTAAATAATAATTATTATTAAAGCTCTTTGAATTATCCACAAACGTGGAGTCAAATGAATCAGTTGCATCAGCTTGTAAACTGTCGTGTTGACGCTACATGGCACAACATCCAGGACCAGGAAGTGTGTCCTGACAATGGGTCCCCACCAAACAGTGGTATTCATAAGAAAAACAAAATAGTGTTGTGATAAAGGAATATTAAAAAAAAAACAATAAAGTATAATTAACTCTAACAAGTTAATTTGACCAAAATAATAATACCAAACAGTTCTTTGATAGACAGAACATCCAAAAATGTTTAATGAGAAACAATATATTAAATTGTTCAATTTGTAATGGTAACTAAATGTGGGACCTAATTACGTCCTTAAGAGCACTGGAAGCCCACTTTTATGTACTTGTAGTATACTAGCATAGATACAAAGTGACGAGAGACAAAACAAAAAGATAAAAATCTACTTGTTATCACTGCCTGCCCATACTGCTCACTGGATTTGTCTCTTCTGCAGTAACAGAGCATAATGAGCAGCTCAGATTAATTTCTAAAAAGGCAAAGGTAAGAGTGAACATACCCGTCTTGTATGTGTGCCAACTTTTTGGGGGAAAACATGATATTAGTGCAAACAGATGTCTGGGGAAAGTGTAAGGCAACATCATCCAAGAAATATATTTTTGCACAAAGCTAAATCTTTGAAGAGTAAAATAAATACTGTTATTCAATATGATCAAAGGCAAAGCCATGCAAAGATCTTTTAGAGGTTGGTGCTTGGAATTTAAAAAAGAAGAAGTCTCACACAGCCAAAATAAATCATGGCACCTACTGAAAGAAGTATCAGTTACATCAGATAGAATGCAGCCTAATTTTTTAAGTTTTATTTATTATATTTTTTATTTTTCTGTCTGAATTTTTTTTTTTATGAAAGCAAAAGCTCAAAGTAGCATAACTTTAAATTGGAGAGATTATTAAATAATCAGTTGTCCACCATAATGCTTGGGTATGCAGTTTCTGATAAAAAAAAACATTTTATCCCATGCACTGTATGTGTTATGTTGTACTAATACAACAGTAAAAGTTAAAAGGACATATTCAGATGCAGAAGTTAATAGTTAATATATATTCTGTCCTCAGTTGAGAGTATGCAGGAGCTGGTGTTCACAGTGGTGAGTTCATCCTTCCATTTCTGTTGTGTTATGTTTATTATGGAAGTCAAAGTTTTTATAGAAAGCTGCAGCCTTAACACCTTGCATCATCTCCTCTATGATACAGCAGGCTGTGTGACATCGAATTTTATAGGGGTGAGCCACCTACAATAGCGAACACAAGAGTAAATCCTGAATTGTTTTGCACTTGCCATACATATTCTACTCCAACAAGTACCTAAACAGTGCCCTAAATTTCCATCAATACATTCAGCTTGGGATTCTGGCTTTTTTAAAAGCTCATTCTACACCCAGTGACTTTTGGGACATTTTGATTTAAACTCTGTGAAATTAAAATTATCCAGAACCCTTCCTGTTATACAGTATTTTATGCTTGATGTTTATACAGTTGACAATAATGCCTCAGAATACAGTGAAAGTTTTACTTGCTTGTGTGAACAAATATGCAACACTGTCATATTTAATAAAATTATTCTTACTCTAATTAGAGAAAATCAAATGGAAAAAAAAACATCAAAAAGAATAGCATCTCGGTCTGAAATTTAAAATTCTCTATGAGTGTATCCGAGTTGTGACATTTATTTGTGTAAGGAATGTAGAGTAAGACACTTAAAATATAGCTGTTTTAGTAAGGACAGGAAGCAACAAATATTAAACTAATTACAATGTGGTCTATCACAGCAGAATCTGAATATCCATTTTAACAAACCGATCACACATTCAGCTACCACAGTTTCACGGTCATTATGCATTTCTGAAGTGTTAGAAGCAAACACAAATTACTTCTGCATTTGTGGATATTTGTGAGTTGCTAGATCTCATAATACTTGCTAACAATCTTGAATGCTAAAAGTAGAGATGAAACTCACATATGTTATAAAGAGGTAGGATTGGATACAACTAACATTAGACCTCTTTGGTCATCAGGCATTTAGTTGAAATGCTTTTCTCTTTTTGATGATGCTTAGGTTGTGCCTTTCTATGACCACGATTAGATTAAGAGAGGGAGTTCTCAAGATCAGTCCTGGGGTACAACAATGTGGCTGCAGGTCTTCTTTCCATCCTCTTTTTCTTATCAATGGGTTAGTCATACTTCAAATTGATCAAATTTCTTAATTAGCTAGCCTTCTCTCATTTTGAATTTTGAAGAAATTCAGAAATGTGTATTTGTGCGATATCTTTAAATACTTAACTTTATTTTACCATATTCTTTCTATGTCACCTTTGAAGTGTTATTTGCTCTGTTAATCATTTCCAAATATTGTTGAGATTGCAGCTTGCACTAACTTTGTGAAGATGTAAGTGCACCTCATAAAATGTTTTTTTTTATTTTTTAACATATATGGACATACTGTATCATGATTTACTCATAACAGTTTCTTTAGATAAAAATTATGTTATTGAACAAACAATGCAGATTAGACTTTGCAATAATTAATTCAACGAAAAACAAACAGATTAGTCATTTTTCATTGGTGGAAAAAGTAACTCCATCCTTGGTTCTACTAGTTAGTATTACTCTCTCTTTTCCAGAAACAATCTCAAGGAGGCATTTCCTATAACTGTGTCGAAAAAACTGACTGGAGGAAAGTTCTTCCCACTCTTCTTTGCAAAAATCTTCCAGCTTTGTGATGTTTGAGGGTTGTCTTGCATTCATGTTCTATTTCAAATCCCCCCACAATATCTTAATCTGATTCAGATCTGGGCTTTGACTTGGCCATTCCAGAACCCTTAACTTCTTTCTTTCTTCCATTCTTTTCAGCCATTCCTTGGTGGGTTCACTGGTTGTTTTATCTTGGTAGAGTAATATATATTGCTCTACTTTCCCCTGTTGTATTATTAATATGTAGCCTTAGAATGCCTAATCTCACAGATTTACCACTGATTATAAGATATTATTCTATACGACTTATCCCCACCTTCTCTTCTATATTTATAACCTCAGGCAATTAGATGTAGTAAAAAAAGACAAGCAGCCATTATTTCAGACCAATGGGGGGAAATAGTACATCTTGACACCTGCAACCCCCCAAGACCATATGTTAAGCTAACCTGGCTTTGTGTGGAGGATGAAAGAAAAGACTTTAGCAAAGAAATACTCATCAAATTGGTTTTAAACACATCCCCCAAATCCTGTCGTAAAATTACAAAGTCGTAAACGGGGGGGAAAACACGAATGCCTCTCACCAAAGTAACACTAAATTACATTGCTTCGCCTAAATTACAAATAAAGACATACAAAACATTTATCAAGTTATATGCAAATTCTTACATCACAACACTGGTATGTTTAGGGAAATTATTATGTTGCAAGGTCCATTATTCATTGAGCTTCAATCTTCTGACAGATGGTCTCACATTATTTTCCAGCACCATCTGGTACAATAAAGAATTTATATTGGATTCAGTGATGGTGAGCTGCCCCAACCCTGATGCAGCAAAGAGGCCCCAGACAGTATTATTTCACCATGCTTTATAGTTGCTATTAGGTTCTTCTGACCAAATTTTGTCTTTAGCTTTTCCTAAACATATTTTCTGATGCAATGGCCAAGTAACTATCTTTGCTTCTTCTGTCCAGAAGGTCTGATCTTTGCCTAGATGTTCATGGGCAATGTTAGTCTTGCCCTGATGTTTGTTCTAGACTGGTTATTCCCAACATGGGGCATACGTCTCACTGGGAGATAATTGGATTTTTTAGGGGGGGCAATTTGAGAATTTGTAAAATGAAAAAAAAAAGAAATTTACTGTTAAAAAGATAAAAAAAATAAACAATTTATATATTTATATAAACATAGAAGGGATGGTGAAGAACCCTTTATGATTTTACAATCGGCTTGGGTTTTTCTACTAATTTTTACAATTAAAATAACATGAATTGTAACAATGATTATACAATTTTGCAATATAACAAAAATATAAAATGTTCGAAATATTACAGAAAAAGCTGTCATTAAAGTAAATGTTGGGAACCACTGTTCTAGACATTAAATTTTTCCTCATGGCACACCTTCCCTGTAGATCTACTATGGGTAGCCATCTTCAAATGGTAGACTCATGCACTTTGCCATCAACAGTGACAAGAGCTACCAGTAGGTCCCATAGACTCTTAGAGACATCTTTCAGCATCTTCCATTCTTCTCTTGGGCTGAATTTGCTAGGACAGGCTGTCCTGGGCAAGATTGCAGTTGCTTGAACTCTTCTCCATTTGTAGGTGATCTTCCAGACAGTGGAATATTTGATTTGTTTGAAGATCTTTTTAAATTCTTTAGTCAAAATCATCTATAACCTTAATTCTGAAGGCCTCAGAGAGCTCTTTTGATAATCCAAGATGATTTCTAATAATGTTCTAATCATTTGCACCTGATCTGGATCTGGAGACAATTATAGGAGTGTATTTACTTTATCCACATGCAAATTTAGCATTTATGTATAAATTATTATTATTTTACCTTTATCTATAGTCAGTCAATTTCTAACCCAATTAGTCCAGAACATGATCACGGGGGGTGCTGGAGCTTGTCCGAGCTAGCATAGGGTGCAACGTGGCAACAAACCCTGGACAGGGTGCCAGTCCATCTCAGGACAATCACAACCACACTCACACACCCCAACCACACACTAGGGCCAATTTGATTTTACCAGTTCACCTAACCTGCATGTCTTAGAACTGTGGGAGGAAACCATAGCACATGGAGGAATCCCCATGCAGACATGGGGTGTACCTAAAAATTCCGCACAAGGAGGACCTGAAATAGTAAACACTTTTCTCCTTACTGTGAGGCAGCAGCACTACGATTGTGTCCCATTTGTTAAAAAAACATTTCATGGGATGTATTACTGACATGACTGTAAAAGCAGAAGTTGGTTGACATGAATAACTGAAGTTATGGTGGTCCACAGGACTGAATTTGAGAACCATTGATCTGGAAGAATAAAAATTGAAGAAAAGGGCAAAACACATACACTAATAAATGCATGCCTGTTTTTATACACAAGATGTTCATTTAGCTTTTCATACAGGTTTATGTTCTTATTGATCATATAGAAGTTGAATAAAATATTACTTTGATGTCTGCATGGTATTAACATTCCATTCATCCATTATCCAAGCCGCAATATCCTAACTACAGATTAATACAATAGAACGGTTTTGATGAGAACAAGCCATTCAGCTCCACAAAGCTCACTATGCTTCCCCCCTAATTTGTTTAAAATAACATTAACAGGAGTATTGAAAGTCCCCAAAGTCTTACTGTTTGCCACAAATCTTCCCAAGCAATAATATCAGTATGACTTAAAAAAAAGTAATTTAGTAATATTAAAAAGGCAAGTCTACAAGGGGATATTAAAGTCATGGGGACTTTCACCACCTGAATGTTCTCAGCATTTTGAAAGAGTGTGGATGCAAAGCCTACAACTGTTAAGTTTAACTTTGGTAGAACAAATTTTGAATAGAAACTGCAAAGTCTAAGGAGGATAGACTGGGATAAGCTTTTAAGTATGGAGATAGTCAGTGAGCAGTGGAACAGGTTTAGCAATGTTTTACATGTAATGCAGGACAGATATATACCTAAATCTGGAATTAGTAGGAAATTTAGATAAACTCAGCAGTGGGTTAATAAATGGGAAAAAGAAGCTGCAAAGAAAAAACAGCTGTATAAGGTGTATAATAAGACTAATAACTCCAATGTGAATCGTAGAGTGTATGAGATCATGAGGGAAACCATTAAGGAGGTGTGAACGTAGCCCAGACACAGACAGGCGGACATGTTGTTTTCACCCACAAACACGTTTATTTACAATAATCCTATTTACAAATTCCAAAAGTGCACACAAACCCCAAGTCCCCAAATTTCTGGCCAACACACAATGCCTCCACTCTTCAGGCCGCCTCCACTCTCCTCTGCTTAGTCCTTCTTCCACCTGACTCCAGCCTCGAATGAAGGGAGGCGGCCCCTTTTATTAGCACCCGGATGTGCTCCAGGTGAACTCCGGCAATCACTCACCGACACGCCCCTGTGTGGCGGAAGTGCCGGCTGTACTCCTGGAAGCTCTCCGGGTGTCCCTTCTTCTCTTCCCCCCAGCACTTCCTGGTGTGACAGAAGTGCTGAGGTCCAGGGCTCCAAAGGCATCGGGGCGCCCCCTGGCGGTGACCATTGGCCCCTAAAGGGTTGGGCTTCCAAGCCCTCTACCCGTGGCCCCTAAAGCAACCAGGGTGGTGGCCCCCACGTGATCCAGGATGGGCGTAGACCCTCTTCCGGTCCTTCAGGGCGTCCCGGCCGGGTCGTCACCCCTGGCATCCCTGACAGAGGATATTAGGGAGGCTAAAAGAAATTAGACAGTTAGAGAGGAATATAGCAGATAAGGTGAAATATGACCCAAAGATATTGTTTCAGTATTTCAGTAGTAAAAGAACACTCAAGGAGGAGGTGAAGTTCATCAGGAATAGGAAAGGGCAATTAAAAAATGAGGTCTTCACAAATGAGGAAGTAGATAACCTTGCAGTGGTAAAAGGTACTACTAAGGAATTAAAAAATTGTAGTGAGAGAAGTACTGCTTAGATTAAATAGGCTGAAATCAAATAAATCACCAGGGGCCTCATGTATAAACGGTGCGTATGCACAGAAATGTTGCGTAAGAACTTTTCCACGTTCAAATCGCGATGTATAAAACCTACACTTGGCGTAAAGCCACGCACTTTTCCACGGTACCTCATGCCTTGTCGTACGCAAGTTCTCTGCTCGGTTTTGCAGACTGGCGGCACCTAGCGTCAAAGCAATGGTACTGTTCCTGTGTGATTACTCATTATTTTCATGACGCGGCTTTATAAATACACCGAAACTAACCGCATATTGTTTATTAGTGTAATGCATCTGATTGTAATTAACTCGTAACAATATAATGGTCCAGGGAACAGCCATAGTATTCCAAATACCATAACTGCTTTAGCGTTGTTACTCTCACTGCACCTTCCTCTTCTTATTATTTTTCTTCTTCTTCTTTCAGCTCCTCCCATTAGGAGTTGCCACAGCGGATCATCTTTATCCATATTACTCTCACTGCACCACGCGGAGTATTTATATCACTGTATCTGAGTGTGAATTACAGCAGCAGCAGATCAGAAAGAGAATTATAGGTATACAGCTTCAAGGACACGCTGTCTCAGCCACTGCAAAACGTTTTAAAGCCTTTCCTGTACGGACCTCGCGGTTCAGAAACAGTTTAATCCCAAGAACTTTAAATGCACTCAATCAATTGCACCTTGTAGAACTGTTTTTTACTTAGTTTTTTTTAGAAGTACAATCACCCCACTGTAAACTTGCACTATAGTTATAATATCGCACAACCTAAGCCACTTAATAAAGAGTGTATTTACATATGATGACGATATCATTTTTAAGGTGAAATGCAGCAAAATATGTTTGTTAAATTATACACATAAAACTTTAACTTCATTTAAATAATCTATATTCTTCACTGGGAGTGTCGTTAAGGATAGAATAATTAAATATGTACTACGAAGATATTTCAATGTTCTTTAAAACATTTTGAAGAATCGACGCTAAGCTTACAGATGGCTTAACTTCTATTACAGAGCTGATTGTGTGGCGATCGGTTACTTGGGGAAAGAAAAACACTGACTGCAGTGACAGCTATGCCAATATATATTGAATATAAAACAGAAAGAGAAAATAACAACACAGCAAAAAACGCAGCGACAAATTTCGGCAAAAGTTAAATGCTTGTGTCATGAGCACAAGGCGGCTATGCAGTGTCTGCCAGGGTGATTAGGCAGATCCCAGAAACTATAGGCTAGTAAGCTTAATGTGCATCACTGGAAAATTAATGGAAGGAATTACTAAGGATAACATTGAGCAACATGGCAACAACAGGAGTTTACTGAACAGTCACCATGGGTGCAGAAGAGGGAGGTCGTGTTTTGCTAACATGCTGGGATTCTAAGAAGAAGCAACAAAAAGATACGATCAAAGTGGAGCTTAAGGTATTATTTAACTTGACTTTCAGAAAGCATTTGAGAAGGTGCCATATGAGAGGTTGAGCATCAAACTAAAAGATTTTGAAGTTCAGGGTGATGTTTTCAGATGGGTGTAGAACTAGCTCAGGCACAGAAAGCAGAAGGATATGGTGCAAGGAATTTTATCAGAACTGACTGGTGTTAAGAGTGTTGTCCCAGTGGTCAGTGCTAGGGCCGGTGCTATTTTAATATATATATATATATATATAACTTATTTCGATAGTAATATAAATAACAAGTTGGTTAGGTTTGCAGATGATACCAAAATTGATAGATTGGCAGATAATTAAGAATCAGCTGAATCGTTACACATGGACTTGGACAGCACACAGGGTTGGACAGATTTGTGGCAGATGAAATTTAAGGAAGTAAATGTAAAGTATTACATGTAGAAAGTAAACATGTTAGGTTTGAATATACAATAGGAGGTCTGTAAATCGAAAGTTCACCTTATGAGAAGGATTTAGAGTCATAGTGGATTCTATACTATCAGACAGTGTTCAGAAGCCATTAAGAAGGCTAATAGAATGTTAGGTTTTGTAGCATGGTGTGTAGAATACAAGTCCAAGGAGGGGTTATGCTCATCCTTTATAACGCACTGGTGAGGACTCATCTTTAAAGTACTGTGTGCAGTTTTGGTCTCCAGGCTAAAAAAAGGACATATCAGCACTAGAAAAGACAGTGGTAGACAGTAGCACTTTAAAGACTTTCAAAACTAGAATTGGTGATTTTTTAGAAGAATGAAGTGGTTTGAGACTGGTGAGCTTTGTTGGGCTGAATGGCCTGTTCTCATCTAGATGTTCAAATGTTCAAGCTGTTCTAGTGCCTCTATAATGATTCAGCTGATTCTAAATAATAAAATGGAACATACCCAATGTATAATATAACATTCTCAAACTAACTCAAACTAACCTAATCCAATTCAGGGTCACAAAGGGCCATAGCCTATCCTGACATTTGGTATAAGGCTGAAAATAGCCCTAGGCAGTTGTGTCAGTACATCATGGAGTCTCTTACCACACCCATACACACACTTACACCCTTTCAGGTGCCAATTTTGATGAAACCGGTAACATAATCTACACATCCTTGAGAATGGGAGAGGCAAACCATTAGAGACACAGGCAGTTTTGCAAAATGCACACCAAGAATATCCATGTGTGATGCTGGTACATTGAGGCAGCAGTGCAGCCTGCTGCACCACCCAACGACCAAACAGCTGTAGCTCTCAAAATATTAGGTACAAAAATTATTTCACTTGGATTGTCAGGTCTTGAAACTAACCTTTTAAATGTCTGTGGGTAGATTTTCATAAAGATTACATCATAAAATATGGTTTCTGCTATGTCAAACATCCTATATTATAATTATTCAAGGCCAAGCAATTAACTGAATTACTGAAATGGATTATTTCATTTTGTGTTCTCTTTTGATCTGGATTTCCTTAAAGCTAAAAGGAGATGAGTAGCCAAAAAAAACCAACAGTGAGCGTGATGTGTATATTTTTATACTTATTTTTTAATTTGACATTTGTGTCATAGTTTAATTGGCTTTTTCTTTACTTGCACTGGTATTGTGTGAGTGATTGACATAACTGTTATCTTACAATTTCTTCATGTTAAATTATCTGTCAAACATATAAACACTTTTTAAATTTTTCATTATAAATCTGTAATATGTCCCTAGTTTGTTATTCTTTGCTTGCTTTTCACTTTAATTTTGTGGTAAAAAATGTTCTTTCAATTTTAAGGCGAATCAAACCAAAAATCTGCTTTCTATTCACATCAAAGAATTATCAAATATTAACATGTTCAAAATGTCCTTAGCAATTACCTTTTTAACTGCTTTCATTGTAAGCATTAATTATGCATTTTGAAAAGGACTGTGGATTGTAATTTAATTTCTGAAATGGTGCAGAGTATTTTTCTCAAATGCTTATTGTAAAAAGAGTGTGAGAGGATGAATCTGCATTATGGTTAACAGTCCATCATACATATCAGGTGCAGGTTTAGATCATTTCTATAAGGACAGTCAGGAACAGACTACATTTATACAATTTGTTTCCACAGTTAAGTATACACATTATATACAGTAAATGAGGTGTAATTTGTAGAACGTTTGCTTGAAAGTGCATTGACACAACTGAAATACTAACAACATAGACTTTTTCGCAAAGCCACAATGTTTTTACTTTTGCCTGTTAGATAACCATTTAAACTAGAGTTCATCTGAGTCTGTTAGGAATGTGTTAAACTTCAATTTGCTGCTTTTTTAATGTCATTTTTATTTTCATTTTTTTTAATATTCTGCTAACACAGTCATGTTGCCATTTTATGTCTTTGTTCATCTGTGGGTGCTGCCGTTTAATTCCATGGGTTCTTATTGTTTCTCGCTATTATGGAGCTTTGTGGTTGCTAGGAATGTGATGCATTTGTCATGTGATGTATGACATCATGGTAGCTATGATAAAAATAGCTGGTTGTCCACTGAGAGAAGTGTGTGAACATTAAGACCAAAGCTGTTATGATGCAAGCCTAACAAATTCAAAGTGGACCAAGGGCCTAAACCAGGCGTTCTTAAACTTTTTAATCTGAGCAGGGTTTTAAGTTTTTGCTACTCCTTTTGCTTACCTTTAGAATACTTTTTGGGCCTTTGGTTGCTTTCTTTTTCTTTCTTTAGGTACCAACCACATTACAGTAATACTTTAACAAGCAACTAAGTACATTTCCATCCATCCATTATCCAACCCGCTATATCCTAACTACAGGGTCACAGGGGTCTGCTGGAGCCAATCCCAGCCAACAACGGGCTCAAGGCAGGAAACAAACCCCGTGCAGGGCGCCAACCCACCGCAGTAAGTACATTTCTTTAAACAAAAATTAACATCTAGGATAAATAATTTGTATCTTTTGTTAATTGGTGTAATTAATACAATTAGTAGAATACAAAGAAAAAACAAACAAATAAACACAGCTCCATTCTACTTACTACAAAGTAATCACATCAAAAACAAATCACATTTAATTATTTTTCATGTCTCTCCGTTACCGTAGGAGGTGTGGAAGTAATTTAAACTTAAACCCTGTCAGCTGGCTGGCCTCTTTAACAAATAAAAAAGACTGTTTTGGTTGAAAGTGCATATCAAGATAAACACAAACGATAGTTCAGATTTTAGGCAGCACAGTAAGTTTCTGGGTGATCTGCTTGAAGGCACTTTACCTGACTGTGTTTTATTGCTATCCAACTGTGAAAAAGCACATAAGCAGAGTGCCATCTTCGAAAACTGTTGTTATCACTGTAGGGAATATAAGTAATTGGATGCTAAAAGAAATGACAGCTGTGGCTTTCTCCTTGAGGTAAAATGGGTTACAAAGTACCCTTTACAAACATAAAGGTATGACATTAAAATGATCTCTGAATGAGTAAAGCTTCTATATCATCCTGTGTAACCAAAGGGAATGAAAGTTCACTTCAGGTATAACATTATAGTTATATCTTGTATCTATATAAAGTATTTCTATTTTACTTCAAATGGCAAATGGGATGTTAGCAGCTTACCGGTTATGCATTGTGTTTAGTGACGGAAATACACTTTCTGGCAAAGCCATAAACTTCAAATAAATCTGACTAAAAACAATCCCTTCATGTTTGTGGTCTAACCCACACTCCAAAGGAAATAAATGGGACATTGTCCCTGCTGCTTAGGGTCTTTACAACTGGACATTTTCTGGGCCTCTGGGTTTATACAATCAGATATCAGGTTCAATCTATGTGCATAATGCTCCGTTGATTATGAGGAATGACTGCAATACTTATGCCTTTCATTGTGGATCACATCATTTAGAGAAGAAAAATAAAATGATAGTAGCTAACATTTTACAACAAAGCAAGACTTGCTGCATGAACTTGTGTGTGTTTGTGTTGTGTCACAATTTCAAAACATCAGTCACCAAATGGAGTTACTTTAGCATATATTATACTTATGAACTCCTTTCTCAACACAAATGAGGATTAAGCTAGAGAACAGACAGCAGGAACAAGGATTGTACTCCTTTATTAATGATATGTTTTGCTCTACATTTCAATAATGAGGGGCTGCATTTTTAAAAGGAGCAAATTATGGCACAGAGAAATCTGTTAAGCAAAAGCCTTTTGTTCTTAAACATTAAAAGGCTGCCTTAGATATTCATAGACCTCATTGGGCAATTATGCTTTTTAAAAGAGATTAAGGTGAAAAGATAAAAAAGGTAAAAGACAAGGTGTGAACTCAGAAAAAGAAAATGTTAGCTCATTAATCACATTTAGAACATTCTATGAATATCAGAAAATGTGATCTGTGAACACACATGCAAACTCTTTCGTGCACAAACACGTTTAAAATGATATCTTGAAAATGATATTCCGGAACTATACCATGCAAGCTTCCCTACGTGGAAACAGTCAAGGACAAGCATCGTTTCATCTTAAGATAATGAAGCCTGAGAAGGAGACTCAAAGGAATGAAGGGAAAAGGTAAAGCTGATACCAGATGTTACTTTTAAATAATCTTTTTTTTGAGTTTAATTCAACTAAACTCTAGAGGACACACTTACAGTACCATTATAAAGACTCTGAGCTACTCCTGATATGTAGAAAGAAGAAAAGACAAAAACATTTTAATGAAAGCAGACCACTGAACCCTACAAATCACACATTCAACGAATGTTTTGTAAATATTATAAAATCAAGATATAAATGCAATGATTTTCAGTATTCATTTACAATACAACTCTTTTGAAACTTCTTATTCCATTACACTTGCATTTGTGGAGAGACCACATTGTGTGCTATAAAGTAGGAACAGCCCTTATAATGGACTCACATTCTGTAATATGTTATACAATGCAATCTGTTCTTTTAAAATTATGTGAATATAGATGTTATTTACAAATGGTCTGTATGTGTGTGTGAAATAATGGGTGGTAATGCTTGGTTTTCTGCAATAATTGCTCAAAAATGTGATCTGATCTTCATTTAAGTCAGAACAGGCAACCACAATATGTTTGCCCTAATAGCACACAAATGTAATGTTAAATGTCCTTATTGAACACTCCCATCAAACATTCACAGTGTGCTGTGAAGAAAGCAAATGAACCCTTGGATTTAATTGGTTGAACCTCCTTTGACAGAAACAACCTCTTACAAGTGCTTCTGGTAGCTGTGGATCAGACCTGCACAACATTCATGAGGAGTCCTGGACCATTCCTCATTACAGAGCTGCTTCAACTCAGCCATATTCTTACGATGTTTGGTGTGAACAGCTCTCGTGAGATTATTCCATAACATACCTGCTGGGTTAAGGTGTGGGCTCTGACTGGACTACTCCAAAGGGCAGATTTCATGTTTTGAATCCATTTACTTTGATGTTTACGGTCATTGTCTTGCAGCATCACACAACATTTACTGAACTTCAGCTGTCTGAGAGCCACCATAACATTATGCTGTAGAAAACCTTGAGAATTTTGTAAATTCATTTTCACCTCTATAATGGCAAGCCGTTCAGGCCCTGAGTCAGCAAAACAGCCCCAAATCATGGCAGTCCCTTCATCATACTTCACCATTGGCTTAATATTCTCATGTATATATGCAGTGCCCTTTTTAGGCCATATACACTGCGGCATATTCTTCCTGGAAAATTCAACCTTTGTTTTATCCCCCAAAAGGAGTCTTGCAATACTTTTTGGTAAATTTCAAAATTGCAGTAATGTTTTTTGGAGAGCAGTGGCATCCTCCCTGGTGTCCCGCTATGGATACCACACCCGTTTGTTGTAAAGTACACCCATGAACAGATATATTAACCTGTTTCTAAGGATTCTTCCAAACCTTTAGCGGTTACTCTAGGGCTCTTATTTCATTGAGCATTATGTATTGAGCCTTTTGAGTCATCTTGGCTGGGTGTCCACTTCTAAGATGTCTTTTTCTAACCTGCTTATTCCAAAACAGTGTCAGCAGAGGGTAGTCAGGTTTGAGCTTATCCCAGCTAACATTGATGCACGAGGCAGGAATAAACCCTGGACAGGGCGCCAGTCCATTTCAGTGCAAAAACACATGTACCTAACACACATTAGGACCAATTTAGCATCACCAATTTATCTAGCCTGCATTTCTTTGGACCGTGAAGGAAACCGGAATACCAAGAGGAAACCCATGCAGACACAGGGAGAATATGCAAACTCCATGCATGGAGGATCCAGGATGTATTTTCTGGACTCTTTACTGCCACCCTAGTAGAAAATCGTCTCTGTTTTTGTACAATTTGTCTATCTGTGAACTGATGTATATCTTAAATCTTTGAAATTAATTTGTAACCCTTTCCAGTTTTATACAAATCAACAATTCTTGATCATAGACCTTCTAAGAAATCCTTTTTGCCAGGCATGCTTCATATCAGCAGATGCTTCTTGTGAAAGGCAAACTCAAAATGTCTGGGTCTCTTTTTTATAGGTCAAAGTATCTCAAAACCGTACCTCCAATCTTGTTTCATTGAAGCCTAGGGCTTTACATACTTTATCCAGACTGTGAATATCTGAATGATGTATTCAATATGTACAAGAACAAGTTAATAAAGTGTGCCTTATTATTTAATTCAGATAATATTGGTTTATTATTGTAACTTAGATGATGATCAGGGCTGTATTTATCAAGCATCTCAGAATTACTCCTTGTAATTGCATTAACAGTCTGACTAGGATAGGAGTTTGTCCTTCTTCAGAGTAGGACAAAAGAAGTATTTAGAATGTGGCCTAGTCCCATTCCCAGTGAGGAGTAGAAGGCCATGTCTGAGAACGAATGATGTCATGATGTTATGGCACTCCTTGCCACAAATTATCTCTCGTGATGTCATTTTTTTAGTATTTTGATGCTAATGCTGAGGTTTCCTCACAAAGATATAATAATGATTTTCAAAGTATAAGAAAAAGAAAATCATAGTAAGGTATGATATTGTGCCAAGCTAAACAGCTTATGTGAATGATATTGCACTGAACACCAAGTTAGACAGACTGAGACATTTACCAAATAAGAGTTAAGCCCGATAACAGGCGTGTTTATTTAACAACGAATGATCCACAGCCGTATTTTGAGAAGACTCACCTTCCCGCTGTTATGGCCATGGAAAATGTCTTGTATAGTAACAGTTACTGAAACTAGCCACATCTATTCCTGCACTTTTGCTGAAGTTGCATTCATTCTTGCACTGTTCCCTGTCATCTGTCAGAGTCGCATGCTGTGCTTCTCTTTATGATTCCACCCCTTATCTTTATTTATTCAGTGCCCCAGGAGTTTTCTCCTGCCTTGTTGAACCTTCCTGGTTTATAAGGTGCTAAGTGAATGTTCCAGGGGGGTTCATTGAATGCAGAGCTCAGCACACCTGTGTGACACTTTGCTGTCAATCACCCGTCCAGCCTTGCTTATTTATTTTAATATTAACATGCCTGCTACTACACTACAGTTTTCATCCTTGACCACCTGTGTGCTGATACTTTGATATCACTTGCAATTGACGTATCCTGCTAATTCACACTTGGGGAAATGATCTTTATGTGTGCACCGATTTGCCTGATTACAGCTTGCTTTATCATTACCTTACGTGAAGTGATGGGGAAATTAATACATCTGTGTATTAACTGACGCGTTGTAAGGACATTCAAAGTTTGGTGCAAAATTTGAAAAATGCTTGGTTGTGACATACAAATATCATTGCTGTTGTAAAACTGCCTTTTAATTGTGGCCAAAAAGCATAATGTTCCTAAAACTTTAATTTCAGAAGATAGCACGTGACACTTAAGATGGATTGATCACTTAATATACAAGAATATTATAACGTTATGAGTATTATTCTGTCTCTGTCAGGATGATATATTTTAACAAGTTCATTGTAGTCAAGATTTTCTAAACCATTCAGCCTTTCCTGGAATATGTGTGCCAATCAACACCTGAAAGCCATCTTCTGGCAGCTCCTAGCAAGACAGGGCAGCTCACAAGCTCAGTTCTGGCGGTTAGGTGTGGTGTTCTAACTTTGGAAAATTGATAAAACGCTTTTACTCCTACTCCTAAGATTTTTGAGCCAGTTAGGACTGTTTTCATATTGTAAGACACTTCATGAATACGGATATAGACCATGTTTTATGAAAAATCTATTGTAGATGCCACATGGGCTAGATGGACATCCCAACCAGGAGAGGGGATGGTTCTTTACCTGGATGGGATGACCAAAAAGGATGGATGGACAGCCCACTAGGAAAGAAAGAAGTCGCTGGAAGCGTTTTATTCCCCCAGCGTGCAAGATGGCAGCAGCCCTGGATGTCGGTGCCCCCTAGGAAACCAGCAAGGCATGCCGGGAGATGTAGTTCAGCAGAGCAGACCTGCTGTACTCACTGGGGGACACGAGAGGGCATTGCAGAGAGACAAGCTCCCTGTTATAATGGATGGACTTCCATGTGACCCGGAAGTGCTTCCATCAGGCAGTCTCCCTGGCACTGGAAGTAATCCTGGGTCTGAAATTAAAGGGACCGCACTGCCTTATTCAGGCGAGTTGGAGCGGGGAGGTTGTGGAGCAACGCTTGAGTGGAGGAGAGTAGTGCGGTAGAAAGAAAGAATTGTGGAGAGAAAACCTGTGTTTTGTTCTTTGAGGTGATAAGGTTAATAAACCTACCTTTATTTGAACCCGGGACTCCTCTGTATGTGTTTGTGTTGGAGTTTGGGCTGTTGACGCCCTGGTTTCCATCACAATATACATAAATTAAATTATTTCCAAAGGGTTCCCATACTTTTTTCTTGTTGCTGTATGTGTGCTGGTTAACTTGCTCTTTTGTACTATCCCATGATTAAGAATGACTGCTTGTCATGCCTTGTTGGCTGTGTCATTGAACATAGATACTCTGGTATTATATTTTTATATGTTAGATCAGAACAGTATATAAATAAATATTTAAGAAATTTAAAACAATAAACCATTTTTAATAATTGTAAGTGTTTGCTGTCTTTCATTTTCTTAAGGCTCCGAAAATCCTTCATAAAGTTAAGATCCATTATTTATCAAATATTCAAGGATTTGGAAAGTGGTTAAAAATAAATTTCACACAAATAGTAGAAGCAAAATAATAAAAATGAGAATATATGGAACCATTAGCTTAACAATGTTTCCTGCTTACTTTTAAATTATAACTCAATATTATTTTGGAAACACTGGGTAAACTGGTATTTATGAGTAGCACTGGGCTAAATGGCCTGTCCTCACCAAAACATTTCCTTATGATGTGATTACAGAAGATTGGCAGCTCCATCTTCTTGCAGAAAATGTGCTGTAATGCCTCATATACCATTGTGGTGTAATGGAGATAGAGATGAGGAATGTGAATGAGCCAGCACTGCCTGCAAAACTGTACAGCAACAAAGCAATGAATTAAACCTGCATTTGAAGTAGTGGAAATTAATCTGATGCCTTCAAGCAGCAGTAACATGTCTATGGCACTTTAAAACATACTGTAATTGCTTCACCAACAAACACGCAGACACAGGTCAATATGTCAGCAGAATGATAATCATGCTGCTTTTACACTTACAGTTTAACTATCAAGGAAAATATAAACATCAAAAAATATCACAAAGAATCTAATCAAGCTTGCCTAATAAAAGAGTCAGATAATACTATATACCAAATGTAACAAATGTAAAAACACTAAACTATATGACATTAAACACACACGTAAAAAGTCATTTTAATGTGACCTTATACTTGCCATCAGATATAAAAAGACCAAGGAACACAATAATATCAAGTGATATTATGTTTGCAATGGGAGAAGTGTCATTGTTGTCAGACAAAGAGCATCCTCAGGAAAATGTCAAAAATGGAATATGGTCTTTGTAAGGTGAATGCTAAATAAAGCACATATATAAACTCTATTAAACACATGGGAATGTCTGTACAAGTTCATCTGCAAAAGAAAGCCCTTGCCTGAAATAAAGAAAAATAGAAGTAATAATAATTGGGAAACAGTCGTATAAAAACAAAGAGCAACAAAGGCAGTTTATTAACAGTGCGATTTACATTAGCAAGTCAATTCAAAAGCAGTTAAATTATTTTAAACTTTCATGTGTAGGTGTAGTCCTTTAAAAATTGAGCTAGGGGGTAATAGTAGAAATGATAGGGCAGGACAATGGTTGTGGAAAAATGGGAGGTAAAGACAAGGAAAGAGACAGAGAGATGATAAGTTTCTAGAAGATAGCACATGCATTTAGAAATTATGTGAGGAATTGTTAAGTTCTCGACCAGCTAACTAAAGTTAACTTACAAGTGGGGAAATGTAATTATTTTTATTATGAACTTCAACCAGAAGTTTTTTTAGTTAATAGCCTATTCTAATGGGAAGCTAACTTTTTTGATACACTATGGGGTGTTGTGAATGTTTTCAAGATCTATGTCGAGAGAGCCAACCTGGTGAACTGCGCAAGCAATGTCGTTTAGGGGCTAGACAAACTGGGACTTGAGTGAAAGCTGAAGATTGGAGGTGCATCACACTTACCTGCAGCTGATTGTCAACCGAAGAGGAGCATATCATTGGCCATAAATACATACTGCAGACAGACGGTGGAGTGGAGTTTCCTGTGTGCTCTACAGTGTTATGAAATAAATCCAAAAAAGTTACAAAGCACTTCCAAAAACGCAACCTAGAGGGGTTTATACCACCAAACCTCGGATAAATAAATGGGCAAACAAAGAACAACAAGTTATTTCTTGTATACCCCAAAATCACATAAGGAGTGCCTAAATGGGCTTTGATAGGCTCTGTTTTCTGACAGCCCCCTTAGCCTTGACTCTCAAAAAAAAAAGACAAAAAAAAAAATTTAAGTAATTTTGGGAAAGGTAATTCTGAGAGAGATCTCTTTCTAGGAAGGTTGGGCATGTGAAAGGTTTAAAAAAAATTAGGTAAATACAACACAGAAAACAGAATACAAATAATCCTCTTCACAAAGCTAGAGGGTCAATCTATCATTGACACCTCCGGAATATAATACAGTAGTACAAACTACTGAGAGAAACTTTATAAAAATAAAAAAGTTTCATTCATAACAAAAAATGCTCAGTCACACAGTAAAGCCTTCAAGAGCAAAATGGCAAAATGGAAAATGGCAAAATGGAGTTGCCTAAAACACAAGGCAATCCAAGCAAACAAAATCACAAATCCAGAGAATTTATTTACGAATTCTTTCTATCACATATACTTACAAAGTTACAACTATTTCAAATCGCACAAGGACTTTATGGACACCCTGTATATATATTTATGAAAGGGGGTGTTGTTGATACATGTTTATGAATAATAGTTCATACATTTAAACTGATCAATTGAGCAATTGTGTGTTTTTGATATTAACTCAGTGGTTCTCAACCTGTGGGGCCCCCCTAGGGGGGTGCGAAGATGTGAAAAAAGAAAACAAGAATAAAAAATATTAAAAAAACATCTGTTGAAACCAAAACAAATTAACTTAAACTACATTCTGAGAAAAGTTAAGTAGGTATAATAAAATATGCATCTACATTTCAAAAAATTGTTAGGGGGGGCGTGTTATGAAAACTCGGGTCGCAAATACTTAAAGGTTGAGAAATGCTGTATTAACTGGTTATGGATGTGAGAGTTGAATGGTGCATTAGTGTTTTGTGTCAGTAAATGTGTTTAGATTGTAAGTTCATTGTGCTATCAAATGTAGATAAATCTAAATGTAAAAGGGAAAGAAGGATGAAAGCAAAGTGCTGAGAACTAGTTAGACTAAGTATATTTAAAGGAACTCAGGTCAGCCAAGGGAGTAAGGAGGCGCTACATAAAAAAGACATACTTTAGTTTATTTAAACGCAAGTAAATTTTGCTTCAATTCAATAATACTATTAGCTACAAAAATGTGTTATATTTAACCATGTCCTACTTATCTAACTGTCCTAGTCCATTATTTAGTATTATTATTCAGGTTATTTAAGTTCATTATGGGATAAATTAAAACACGTACTGCATATCTGTTATCAACATGCAACACGTCACAAATGTTACTCATGGTTGGTTCCTCCCTTGTGTCCAGTGTTGAATGGGCTTGGCCTCTCACATCCCTGAATTGGATTAAGCAGGTTTCAGAATGTAATGCATGACATATGATACATGTAGGGCTCCATTCACTCTCCTTTACACCAGGGCATGCTGGCCTTTCTGGAAAGTGAGAAACTTCTTTATCAGTGAGAAACTGCAGTGACACAGTCAGGTCATGCCTCAATTTCTTCAATGTTTTTCCTCAGTTTCTCACTCCTGCTCTCTTTTTCTGTCATCCTTATGGCTAAAAGATTAACCACTTTGTGGAATGTTCGTGGTCTGCGCTTAAATGGTTAAAGTGTGAGCACCCATGATTATGTTGAATGGAAATAAATCTATGTCACTTTCCTTTTGGAACCTTGTTTAAAGCTAGCTAAAGATGTGCCCTGTTCTGGTAATAAATATTACTTTGATGCTGCATCTGTACTAGCTAGAATGTCACAACTTTAACTTAAATCTCTTTGCTCATTTGCTGTTTTTTTGCAGATATTCAAGCTCAACCTCTTACAAGTCTTCATGAACCAGTCAAGTTTAAAATTTTAAAGACTTTGAAATAATTCTTGACATTCACAGGAATTCCTGTATGAATTCCATATTAGGTAAATCACTTGTAGCCATCTCTTAGCACACTATCTGCTTTCTTCTCAAACGTACCTCTAATTTAATAATTGGTTGAATGTTTTTGACCAATAAACCCCTCCTCCAAAGAATACTTTTTCCCTCATCATCCCTTCTAATCTGTGATTTACTGTGTTTTTTAACTGTTTGCCTCCTCAGTCACAAACATCTCTCTGCACTCCTCTGCACCGTAAATGCGATTTAGCAAAGTTAAATGTTCCCTTGCTTCTGTCTTCCATTGCCTATTAGATGTTAAATCCTTATTTATTCTAAAACTTACTTCATAATTTGGGAAATTAATTTCAAATAATTAGGGCACTATGGACGACCTTGTATATGTCTGGTTATCTATAAAAGGCTTTGTTTGCAGTTTCACAGTAGAATTTGCCTGTGGTTTGGCTCATTTGAAATGGGAAAAGATTTCTGAGTCACATGTTGTGTCTTTTGAGAGAGTTGTGCACCCTTGTGTGATGGACCCATGGTATAAATTACTAATTATTCACACTAGACTGGAATGAAATTCCCTGCTTCTTCAAATGGGTGAATTTGAGGCCCACTGGAAATGTAAATGGTACTAAAGAAATACACATTAAAACAGCTGCCTCAGACTCAGAAGATACAATTCATTGACTTCCATTTTGGGCATCAAAACTAAATTGAGGTTTATAACCAACTGAGGTTTATAACATTTTTGAATACTGCTGACTTATTTGTGGAATTTTCCAACACTTCTTTGTTGCTAGTTCTTTTCTACAAGTTTGGACATCAGTTGGCTCACTAAGGAAAAAGCTTCCATAACAAACCCCCCTTCCTCCTTCATATGGAAGCTCTGGACACCGTGGTTAAAGTTGGATCTGCAGGATCCAATGGTCTTCTTCCTTAGCATTTATCCAATTTTTGGAATTAGCTGTGTAACACACTTTTCTGTATGCTGAATACTGCCATCGCAGCCACAAAATGAATCCCACGTTTAATTTGGTAATGATTCCACTTATTTTAAAACATGGAAAGGAGCCCTCAGACTGCCCGATTTCTTTGATTGTATCCCTGTTGTGTTATTTGCTCCGTATTTGTTTTATTTCTGCACAGTCCTGAAATGGATTAGGTGGATTCACAGAAACAGATGGATAGATGCTTTCTAGTGATAGAGCAAACTATATAAATAAATAAAATATGCCATCATCTTAATTCATGTGTGAAATAATTTTCATTCTGCCTATAAAACAGAGCTTGAATGTGCCAAATGGCTGATTAAAATGATTTGAAATTGTTTTTCAGAGTGAAAGCTGATTGTGATGTGGAAGAAATTATGCACTGTATATCAAGATTTATGTTCCATGTAATTGGTTTTTGCGACTGCTCTACATAAATTTTGCATTTGGACCAATAATAGAGCAACATAGACCCAATTCTCATTAGTTTTTTTGTCCCCCCTCTAACAGCCATCAATGATCAATGGGCTCATTGTTGGCCAGAGAATTTAGGCGATGGCTTACCTGGTCCCCTTTTGGATGATATTTGGGTCATGGTTGATAATTTGTCTCAGTACTTCTTTATTTCTTGATGAAATATGTGTGTTAATTTTAATTAGAAAAAAAAGTGGAGCAAGGGTAGCCAAATATTTTGCTCATACAGTATTTAAAGAAAAAGAAAAAATTGTCTTTTTTCACCACCTCTCATGAATAAGATTGCCTCTGGTTTTTAATCCTCATGCTTCAATCCTTTGAAGATAGCATGGCAACAAAATAGTGTCTCAGCCAAAAAACAAGCTTGATTATTTACAATACAATACAATACAGTTTATTTTTGTATAGCGCAAAATCACACAGGAAGTGCCGCAATGGGCTTTAACAGGCCCTGCCTCTTGACAGTCCCACAGCCTTGACTCTCTAAAAAGACATGGAAAAACTCCCAAAAAAACCTTGTAGGGAACAAGGAAAGAAACCTTGGGAAAAGCAGTTCAAAGAGAGACCCCTTTCCAGGTAGGTTGGGTGTGCAGTGGGTGTCAAAAGAAGGGGGTCAATACAATACAATACACAGAACAAATCCTCAATACAGCATGAAAATAAAAATTTTAGAAATACGGAGCAGAATTTAACAGTAGATATCACATAATAAGATTTGGATATTTTTAGAGTCCTGGAGACCTCACCCATCAAGCTGCCTCCCCCATTTGGCCATTTCACGGCTAAAACAGTGCTGGGCTAGCCAATCCGATGAAAGGACCCCTCTTTCCCATGATTCCTGCGATCCTCCATCAGGGATGACTTTACCATAGGCAGGTAAATATCTTGGCAGGTGGGCCGTGGCACCAATTGCCACATTTGAGTACAGAGAACAGAAACAGAATAGGTGAGGGTTAGTATTCAATTATAACTATCATGCTACTTATGTTTTAGTGCTAATGACTAATAACAGAGATGCAGTATGTACAGTTAATCAGCAGCTCTAGTCAGGATATACTAAACTGAAGCAGTGAGTCTTCAGCCGGGATTTAAATGCTGAGACCGAAGGGGCATCTCTTATAGTAGCAGGCAGACCATTCCACAGTTTAGGGGCCCTGTAACTATAAGCTCGACCTCCCACTGTTATTTTATTAATCCTTGGAATCATAATCATATTTTCTTGTTCTTGTAATAATTCTTGCAGCCGCATTTTGGATTAACTGGAGGCTGTATAGAGAACAGTTTGAACAGCCAGTGAACACCGCATTGCAGTATTCAATCCTACTAGAGATAAATGCATGAATTAATTTCTCAGAATCCTGTTTATTTAGAAAGCGCCTTAATTTTCTAACATTTTTAAGATGGAAGAAATATGTTTTGGACAACTTTGTAACATGTGCTTTAAATGACATGCTAGAATCAAAGATAACTCCTAGATTGCGGGCTGATTGAGTAAAATTAATTGGGATTCCAACTAAATTAAATGATGACAAAATATTGTTGTGATCAGCGTCATTCCCTCCAACAATTGACATCTCTGTTTTATCTGTATTTAAAGACAAGTAGTTCTCATTCATCCATTCCTTTAATTCGCTAACACAACTAATTAAAGACAACATCGGAGAAACTTCATTTGATTTAAATGAAAGGTATAACTGGGTGTCATCCTGCATCCTTGATCCAATACCAACAAGGTTTTTCAAAGAAGTATCAGGCGTGCTAATTGATAATGTTCTGGACATAGTAAATTCGTCATTAGATACGGGGGTCTTCCCAGACTGTCTTAAGACTGCTGTAGTTAAACTCCTTCTTAAGAAACATAATCTTGACCCCATCTCTAACCTGCCTTTCTTAAGTAAAGTTCTGGAGAAGGCAGTCATTATGCAGTTAAATGACCACCTAAATAAACATGCTATTCTTGATAAATTTCAGTCGGGTTTTAGAACAAATCACAGAAATGGCACTCGTTAAAGTAGTAAATGATTTGCGAGTGAATGCAGACAGAGGCCATTTATCTGTTCTCATCCTCTTAGATCTGAGTGCTGCATTTGACACCATTGATTATAATATTCTTAGAAATCACCTTAGTCAATGGGTGTTCCACAAGGCTCTATCCTGGGTCCGCTGTTATTCTCAATCTACATGCTTCCGTTAGGTCAGATTATCTCAGGGCACAACGTGAGCTACCACAACTATGCTGATGACACACAGCTGTACTTATCAATAGCACCTGATGACCCTGATTCTATTGAGTCACTAACACAATGTCTGACTTGTATCTCAGAATGGATGAATAGTAACTTTCTCAAGTTAAATAAAGAGAAAACTGAAATCTTAGTGATTAGCAATAATGGATACAATGAGGCTATTAGAAATAAACTGGATACATTAGGATTAAAAGTCAAGACGGAGGTAAAAAGCTTAGGGGTTAATAAGGGCAGTCATGAATGCACATGCGCGAGTGTGCAGCAGCTTGGTGCGGGTGCTTCCAGAATTATCGTGTGTTTTTACTTTTTTTTATACTTTTTTGCAATTATTTATTTATAATTTTTTTGTTTTTGTATTTAAAATAGTAGGGTCGCCCTTTCAAATCATGCGTTTTGAAAGTGTTCTTGTTTTTAGTTACACAATTTTAATTACATTTTCGGCGCTCCGGGTGATCAGCGCGCAGCAGCATGGAGGCGGCTCCTTTGTTCACACCGTGGAACAGCTGATTGCACTGAAGCCGGCCGGCATCAGGGATCCGACTCTGTTTAGGACTCTAAACATTCCGGAGGAGATACGGAGGAGGACGATAAGGGGATGCAGAGGTGGAAGGAAGCGGCGCAAGGGAGCCAAGGTGGAAGAGAAACGCGCGGCACATAAGGAAAGGATGAGAAAGTACAAGCTGTATGTCCCGTCTCTCATCATGGGTAACGTGAGATCTCTGGACAATAAGATGGACGAGTTGACAGCTTTGTTAAAGACTGAAAACATCTTCCGTGAGTGTAGTCTGATGTGTTTTACAGAGACTTGGTTACATAGTAATGTGCCAGACTCTAATATTACACTGGACGGCTTCAGCGCGATACGGAGTGACAGGACGAGGCGAGAGAGCGGGAAGAGGAAAGGAGGGGGGCTGGCTGTTTACATCAACAACATGTGGTGTAACCCCGGTCATGTGAGTGTTAAGGAGCGCGTTTGTAGTCCAGATATTGAACTGTTGGCTGTTGGACTTCGCCCATATTATTTACCCAGAGAATTCTCCCAAGTGATAATAACTGCGGTGTACATTCCTCCATCCATGAATGCCGCGGCAGCGTGTGACGTCATCCATTCGGTAGCAGCCAAACTCCAGACTCGGCACCCTGACGCCTTTCTCTTGATCTCCGGGGATTTTAACCACACATCGCTGACCAAGACCATTCCCACTTTCACTCAGTATGTTGATTGTCATACGAGGGGGGAGAAGACACTAGACCTGCTGTATGCCAATGCTGAAGGTGCTTACAGTGCTGCAGCACTTCCCCCCCTGGGGAGATCAGATCACAACCTGGTCCACCTCATGCCAATATACAAACCCCTGGTTCAAAGACAGCCTGCTATGGTGAGGAGTGTAAGAAGATGGTCAGAAGAAGCGACTGCTATGCTACAGGATTGTTTCGAGGCTACAGACTGGGAGGTTCTCAGTGCACCATATGGCGAGGACATTGATGGAATGACGGACTGCATCACGGAGTACATTAACTTCTGTGTTGACTCCTGTGTACCGATGAGAGATATTCGCTGTTTCCCCAACAACAAACCCTGGGTCACCAAGGACATTAAAGCGTGCTTAAATGCAAAAAAAAGTGCTTTTAGGTCTGGTGATAAGGAAGCAGTGAAGAAGGCTCAAAAAATGCTAACCGGTAAAATCAAGGAGGGGAAGGAGTCATACAGGAGAAAACTGGAACAACGGCTGAAGCAAAACAACACGAGAGAGGTGTGGAGGGGCATGAGGAGCATCACTGGCTATAAGACAAGCGGCCAGGCTATAGAGGGGAATGAGGAACGGGCAAACGACCTCAACACTTTCTTCAATAGATTTGATGTCCCTATGTCTCACACTTCCCCCGGCTTCAGCCCCAATCTACACTTTCCTGCTCCTATGTCCTCCCCTACACAGAGAACAGTCACCACTTCTGCACTCCCAGAAATCAACATCTCTGTGGATCAGGTAAAACATGGCCTGAGTAAGATCAACCCTACAAAATCTGTAGGCCCGGATAAGATCAATCCGAGGATCCTGAAATCTTGTGCTCCCCAACTATGTGGTGTCCTCCTGTACCTCTTCAGCCTGAGTCTGTCTCTACAGAGAGTACCTACACTGTGGAAGACATCATGCATTGTGCCGGTACCCAAAACACCACGTCCCTGTGCCCAGAACGACTTCAGGCCTGTTGCTTTAACATCGCACATTATGAAGGTGTTTGAGAGACTGATCCTGGATACACTTCGTCCCCTGGTGAAGTCCTCTCTGGACCCTCTTCAGTTTGCCTATTAGCCGTTCATGGGAGCTGATGATGCCATAATACACCTGCTACATCGCACCTACTCTCACCTTGACAAGCCTAGGACCACTGTAAGGATGATGTTCATCGACTTCTCCAGTGCTTTTAATACCATCCAACCGGCAGTACTGGGGGAGAAATTAATGAACATGAACATTGACACCCGCTTGGTTTCCTGGAACATGGACTATTTGACTTGCCGTCCCCAGTATGTCCGACTACAGAACTGTGTGTCAGAGACTTTGATCTGCAGCACTGGAGCTCCCAGGGGACCGTACTGTCTCCGTTTCTTTTCACCCTCTATACATCTGACTTTAGATATAATTCGGAGTCATGTCACCTGCAGAAGTTCTCTGACGACTCTGTGATTGTTGGGTGTATAAAGGAGGGTGACACCACTGAGTACCAGTCTGTTGTGGATGACTTTGTTTCCTGGTGTGAGCGCAATCATCTACAGCTGAACATCAGGAAAACAAAAGGAAATGGTTGTGGATTTTAGGAGAAGCAAGACTCCCGCGACTCCTATATCTGTCAAGAGGGAGATAGTGGACATGGTCTCTGATTACAAGTATCTGGGAGTCCATTTGGACAACAAACTTGACTGGTCACTCAACACAACGGCACTCTATAAGAAAGGACAGAGTCGGTTGTACTTTCTTCGAAGGCTCAGGTCTTTAACGTATGTAACACCATTCTAAGGATGTTCTATGAGACCGTTGTGGCGAGTGTAATTTTTTACGCAGTGGTCTGTTGGGGTGGGAATATTAAGGTGTCTGATAAGAACAAGTTGGACAAGTCAATTAGAAAGGCCGGATCTGTGCTAGGCATGGAGCTTGATTCAGTGGATGTAGTAGCGAAGAGGAGGATTCTATCCAAAGCACAATCCATTGTGAATAATCCTTCTCACCCGCTATACAGTGTTTTTGCTGAACAGAGGAGCAGTTTCAGCCGGAGACTGATTACCATCAGGTGCTCCACAGAGCGCCATAGGAGATCCTTTCTCCCAACGGCCATAAAAGTTTACAACTCTTCTCTGTGACCCTGTATGTGGCTTTTTGCACTGATTGGTATATAACAGGACATTAATACTTACTTACTTTTTTTTTTTTTTTTCCCTTAGTCAATATCTGTGAGCACCTGTAACCGAGCACAAGCAATTTCCCTTTGGGATTAATAAAGTTTTTTTGAATTTGAATTGAATTGAATTGAATTGTTGACTGTAATCTGAATTTTAAATCGCATATTAATCAGATCATTAGGACAGCATTTTTTCACTTAAGAAACATAAGTAAAGTTAGACCTCTTATATCACTGAAAGATGCTGAGAAATTAGTTCACGCGTTTGTTTTCAGTCGACTAGATTACTGTAACGCACTCCTCTCAGGACTACCCAAAAAAGACATAAATTGTTTGCAACTAGTGCAGAATGCAGCTGCTAGAATCCTAACTAGGAAAAGAAAATCCGAACACATTTCTCCAGTTTTAATGTCACTACACTGGTTACCTGTGTCATTCAGGATTGACTTTAAAGTTCTGCTTATGGTTTATAAAGCCTTAAATAATCTCGCCCCATTGTATATATCGGAATGTCTGAAACCTTATATTTCAAATCGTAACCTCAGATCCTCAAATGAGTGTCTCCTTAGAATTCCAAGAACAAAACTTAAAAAAAGTGGTGAGGCGGCCTTCTGCTGCTATGCACCTAAAATCTGGAATAGCCTGCCAATAGGAATTCGCCAGGCTGATTCAGTAGAGCACTTTAAAACACTGCTGAAAACACATTACTTTAACATGGCCTTTCTATAACTTCAATTTAACTTAATTTAACTTAATCCTGATACTCTATATGTTCAATTCATCATAATAACTATTCATGGTGGCTCTAAAATCCGTTCTGACCCCTACTCTCTTTTCTGTTTCTTTTTCCGGTTTCTTTGTGGTGGTGGCCTGCGCCACCTCCACCTACTCAAAACTTCATGATGCTTCAACAATGATGGATGGATTAAAAGGCAGAAGTCTACATGACCATCTTCATCAAGCCCTTCCGTGAGAACCCTAAATCCAAAGAGGACTGTTTCATTTATGTTAGGTAGAATGCCCAGAGGGGACTGGGCGGTCTCATGGTCTGGAATCCCTACAGATTTTATTTTTTCTCCAGCCGTCTGGAGTTTTTTTTGTTTTTTCTGTCCCCCTTGGCCATTGAGCCTTACTCTTATTTGATGTTAATTAATGTTTATTTATTTTGTTTTCTTATTGTGTCTTTTATTTTTCTATTCTTTATTATGTAAAGCACTTTGAGCTACTGTTTGTATGAAAATGTGCTATATAAATAAATGTTGTTGTTGTTGTTGTTGCTGTTGTCGTCTGCATATGAATGAAAATTAACATTATGTTTCCTAATGAGAGATCCCAGTGGAAGCATGTAAAGTGAAAACAGTAAAGGTCCCAGTACTGATCCCTGCGGGACACCATATTGAACTTCTGTGTATAATGATGGAGTACTGTCAGCACATTTCTGTACATATTGGAATCGATTTGATGAATAAGAACTAAACCAAGCAGCACGTGGCCTGTAAGCCCAACATCATTTTCTAGCCTGTGCAGTAAAATAGAATGGTCAATGGTGTCAAATGCTGCACTTAAGTCCAACAACATAATTACAGTGGAGTTTCCTTCATCAGAGGATATCAGAATGTCATTTACAACCCGTGTTAGTGCCGTTTCTGTACTATGACCAGTGCGAAAACCAGACTGGAATTTCTGAAATAAATTGTAATGCGTAAGGTGTGACTGAAGCTGACTGGCGACTACTTTTTCTAGTATTTTAGAGGGAAACGGTAAATTTGAAATAGGCCTATAATTATTTAGTATGTGTGGGTCTAGGTCTGACTTTTTAAGTAATGTTTAATGACTGACACTTTTAGTGCATCAGGTACTGTGCCATGCAATAATGAATTATTGATAATGTTTAGAATAGGCGCTGCAAGAACATCCATTGCACTTTTACTAGTTTTGTTGGCACTGGATCTAGGGAACAAGTAGTGGGCTTCATTTTAGAAATTAAAGTTAAGACTTCCTGCTCAGTTACAGGATTAAAATTATTAAAGTGCTGAATGCAATGTGAGCAGGGTCTGCTAAGCTAGTATTTGGTTTGTACTGTGATGCTGAGATCTGTGATCTTATATTTTTAATTTTCTCATTGAAGAAGTTCATAAAGTCTGTACTGCTAATATCTGTTGGTATTTTGCACTGTTGATCTGAATTCCCATTTGTTAATTTAGCCACTGTTCTAAAAGTACCCTAGGATTTTTATTATTGCTATCTATTAATGTAGAATAGTATTCTGAGCGAGCTTTAAAGAGGGCTTTTTTATATTTATTAACACTCTCTGTCCATGCAATTTGAAAGACATGTAGCTTTGTTGTTCTCCATCTGGCTCCAGTTTTCGACACTCTAATTTAAGAGCTCGAGTGTTTTCATTAAACCAGGGAGAGTTTCTATGTGCTTTGATCACTTTTGTTTTTAGGGGAGCCACTGTGTCCAGAGCATCTCTCAAGGTCACATTATAATGTGATGTTAGCTGATCTAAATTGTTTTCCACGTTTACATTTGATGTTAACTGATCTAAATGGTTTTCCACAATTACACTCGACTTACTCAAGGTATCTATAAATTTTGAAGCAGAATTACAATCTAGATGTCACACTGTCTTTGTTTTAATCTGTGAGTGCGTTGGCATGGGCAGAACTAAATCAAATGTAATTAAGAAGTGATCGGAAATAACTACATTTAATGGAGTAATATTTAAATTTTGAATTTCAACTTTGTAAGTTATAATTAAATCTAATGTGTGGTTATGATTATGAGTTGGACCTTTGACAATCTGACAAAATCCTACTGAATTTAACAAATAAGTAAAACATTTGCTAAAAGTGTCAGTTTCCACATCAATGTGTACATTAAAATCCCCATCAGAACTACGTGATCATAATTTATAGCCAAATCAGACAGAAGGTTGCTAAATTCAGTCATGAACAATGAATATGGCCCTGGTGGTCTGTAGACTAGCACTATAATTGTGTTGGAATCTGTTTTAATATTTAAAATGAATGCCTCAAAGGATGTAAAGTTGCCTAAATTTTTAGACGTGATTTGCATTTTGTTACAATGAATTATTTCCAAGGCCTCCTCCTCGACCAGAATCTCTAGACTTATGAAGGAACGAGTATCCATCTGGTGACGCCTCAGCTAGGGAACAGTGTCACATTTACTAAGCCAGGTTTCAGTAAGAAGACACAGATCAGATTTTGTACTTAATATAATATCATTTACCAAAACAGCTTTAGTGCCAAGAGAGCGAATGTTCAATAAACAGCATTTAAAACTGCATGGTTCTTTCTGAACTGCTGATATATTTTTGTTTTAATTTGAATTAAATTTCTATTACAGATGCCCTGGTGGAGGTCTGGTTTTATCCCTTGGTCTAATTATACAGCTTATTTTTTGGTTATCAATTAATTTAAGGTTTGTATCAAGACTAAATTTATTGGATGCCCACACAACAGGGATTATGGGTAACAGCTTCAGGAAAATAACAGGTGGGATAAACAGCCTGTGATTTAAGATCACATGACTGTGGCCTGTATGGTTCTCTAATCAGTCAACCAGGCAGTTTTGCTGCCATATTTTGGGATAATACATAAGATCCCCTCCAGTTGGGATGAAGACCATCTCTTCTGAAAAATCCAGGCCTTTCCCAAAAATCATCAAAATTGTTCACAAATGCTATGCTTTTATTTGTACAAAAGGTTTCTAGTCAGCAGTGAAGATAATGCAATCTGCTATAAATCACATTCCCTCTATATAATCTTGGTAAGGGACCAGATACAATTAAATTCCAACATTTTCTTTTAGCTTTGGTGCATAGAGAGATGATGTTCCGCTTTAATACCTCAGATTGCTGTAAATAAATATCATTAGTATCATATATCTGAGGCACTGACACAGCTAATTTAATTAGTGTCTTTAATGATCAGTTAGAACATTAGCAACATTTCGACGAGAACAGGCCATTCAGCCCAACAAAGTGCACCAATGCTATCCACCTATTTCTCTCAAATAACATCATAGTGAGTTTTGAATGTCTACTTACTTACTTTTAAGCCTACTTACTTCCACAAGTCTTGGTAATTTATTTCATGTTTTTTGGTTCTCTTTGTTAACAAAAATAATGCTGTGTGATTTATTTTCTAAATTCGATACGTCCTTCATAAATACTAACACTAATAATAATATGAAAACCATAAGACAAAGATAAAATTTAAAGAAGAATTAATTTGAGGGCAACATGGTGGCACAGTTGTTAACATTTCTTTTTCACAGCTTGTTACATTTAAAAGCAATATTTCAAGGCATGAATATAGAAAGTGCAATACAAATAATTGCAAACACATTAATGGTTGTTAACCTGGAGGCATCCTCATGGGTTTTGTGGTAAAACATTTTGAAAATACCCAGAGTGATGCTTTAAAATGCTCCTAAATTGCTGTTGAAATTTTATTTCTAATCGAGCACATACAGTTTTAAATGCCAATGAGCAGTATCACTGGCTGGCTGAAGTAACATGACAATTTAACATTAAAGTAAAATCACCGATACTGTATATGACTATTTTTGCACATCTTTGCAGGTGAACGCTCTTATTTAGAATTTCTAGTTGTGATCATCTTGTTTTGCCAGAGAAGCACAGACACAAGTGTGCACATCATTTAAATTACAAATTCAGACTGACCAATCTAAACATAAAAACTATACCCTCAGTTGATAAAAAAGTATCTTTGGCAAATGCAGAAGATGGAAACAAGGAACAGTCCAGCAGTGTTTCCCAACCTTTAATAGCCCCACAGCCCTAGAAAATATTTAATTTATGTTTGCACCCCCTAAAAAAGTAATATCACGTTTGAAGAGGAAGAAGTTAATTTTTTTAACCACAAATTGAACCACATGCAGTACTGTTGGTGAACAAATACAACTAAAAAAATAAGCTTTTAACCCGGTACATAAACTTTAAATATAAATTGAGCAATTCCTGTGAAGCTTAGACACTTGATTGATTGGGTTGGGATATCCCTCGAAGCATCAAGAACTATGAGGAAAAAACACATGATCAACAATCAAAGGGTTCATGGGAGTGCAATGGGTGCCAGCAAACTTCTAAGCAACGAAACAAAGTTGACGAGCTTTGTTGCCCACTAGCACCTTAACTGCAGTTCAAAAATGGATGCACTGGACAGTTAAAATTGCTGCGCAACTAGGACCACTAGTAGGAGAGATAGACTAAGTGTAAGCAGCAGCTGTTGTATCCAATTCAGTCACACTTGTCCCATCCCCTGGCAAAAATGTCAATCAAAGCTTGAACAGAAATCAGTACTGGCCCACACCCATGTCTATGGATCATTGCAAGGTCCATATTCCTTTCTCTTAAATAAAGTTATTCACTTTCATGAATGCTCTGCCCGCAACAAGGAACCCACAAAACGTGCATGTCTGTGGCTCTTTCACAGATGACAATTGTCCGTGCAATGCTTGATTCTTTTCATACCATAGAGCAGGAGTACTGACTATTAAATAATGTACGAATGACAGGATACGGCAAAACACTAACTGCATCACAATAAAGTCAGACAACAAACCTCAGTCAGTTTTGGCATGCAGTGAATAAACTGAAGCAACAACAAAAAGATATTTATTACTAAAATTTAAACAGTGTATTGTATGCTGCTAGAGTTACTGGAACAGAAGATTTAAAAAAATTAAGAGTTTTCTCAGAAATCAATAAACTTATGTTGGCTTTTGACTTTGAAGGGCATTACTATATATAAGATAATGATTGATTAACATAAAAGCACATCCATGTTGAAGGCCCAGCTCTTCACAGCTACACCAAACAGTGGGAGGTTGTAGTTACTGTACATATGTGAAAAATGAATCATGTTGGAAAAAGGTTCAAATTCACTGAAATGTGACGAAACTTAAGAAATTAAAAGTTGTATGGAGATGTACAGCTGACAAGAGCTGATAAACAGCAGGGTGTAATTTGGAGTGGAAGCAAATCTGCACTGAACAGGAGACAACATCTTAGCATGCCACTAATGGATGACACTAGTCACAAAAAGGCGGTAGACCCTGTTGGACATGATGCCTCTGAAGGTTTACCAATGCAGGAGTGAAAGAGTGTCAGCATAGTATCTATAAAGTTTATGTGAAGGTTCTAGCAGTGTAATGGACTCATTACTATCTACGTTTCCACAGTGTACAGATGTCATTAAGAAGGATAAAAGGATGTTTGGTTACATTACATGATGTGTAAAACAGAGGTCAAGGGAAATTTGGTTAAACTATACAAGGCATTAGTGAGGCCTTCTCTAGTTTGCAAAAAGACATAGCAGCACTAGAGGAAGTCCTCAGAAGAGCAACTAGGCTGCTTCCAGAACTGTGCAGTTTAATCTATGACATGACCAAAGTCGATCCGGTTTTTTATTTTTAATTAAATTCTTCAAAAAGAACATGGGAACACAGATATAAATTTGTTAAGTTTTTCTCCACACATATGTAGAACCATGAACAAATAAATAAATCGACCAAGTAATGTGGTAGAGAGTGGCAATTTAGAGAATTTCAAAACTCACTCAATGTTATTCTAGGAAAAATTAGGCAATTGGGATTGGTGAGTCCATAGCCATGGGTGTAATTGACTCACTAATTGTCAAAGGATTTGAGGTGAAGGATGCTGGTGGGTAAAAGAGGCCAGACGTTAGATGAGAAAAGATAACGAGAGAGTCTGGGGGTAATTTAAAGTAAGTCAGTGTTGGCTACTCCACTAAGAATATGACTCAAAACCTTTATAGGAAGGCCTGGAGAGAAAGCAAGTCTTTGGATTTTATTTGCTTTCTTTGTACTTTGTGTTATCCCTTATTATCTCTCACTTGTATTTTTAATAAACTCATCATTTTTGATATATTTGGCCTCCTTGGCATAACATTAGGCATGAAGAGGTGCCCCGAGGAACCCAGTGTGCATAGAATTACAGTAACGGCAGTGACAGATAAATAGGAGAGCACAGTGGATATTGAAGAGACCTTTAGAAAATAAAATAAACCTAAGTGTTGCAAGTTGAGCCAAGGTACCTTAAACAACTTTTTAAGTAGTTTATTTTTTAAATCATTCAGCATTGAAAAAAGCAATGAATCTATAGAGCAAGCATAATTTAATTTAAAAAAACAGATGAAGACATAAAATACAGTTAGGCCTCAAGCTCAACAAAAATAATTTAAAAGCAGTAGCAACTCAGCAATCAATCAAGATTTAATTTTAGTATAGAAGTAGAATAATAAATGATTATAAGCACTGAAACTGCCAAAAAATGATCTCTAAATACAAGAATCAGGGTAAAATTATAGGGCTATAAGAAATCATGTTATATGCATTAAAATAGTGACCACTGAACCTGCTCCTGCTGGTCCACAACTGACCGAACACAAGATTAATAAGATTCCTCTTATTGGAAAATGTATGGTATTGTTTACCAAAGTGATCCCAAAGCCAATTACAATATAAAAGTAACATAAACCCAAATGTAAAGTATATATTTCTGAAAACTAAGCCTCCATTCATCATATTTTCCACCTAAACCAATAACAGCTTTCCTCCCTCATTCACCCAATCCACTCTATGACCGCAGTTAATAAAAACCAAGAAGTCTGAGGATGCTCTGTACCGTCTCTTTTAAATGTTCTCCTTTAGCATGAGTAACAGCACATAATGGCTCTCATGGTGCACCAGAATGCAACTTCACTCATATCAATCATATTCTTTACCTGGTGTAACAAAGGCGCAATATAGGTGCCTGACCCGACACAAATAGACACAGAGGCACGTATAAATACCACACAGATCTTTATTTTTCTTCAACTGTGGGACATGTCTTCCCCGGGCCACACAGCCCAAACACAGTCCCAAAGCACAAGCACAAACCCAAAACAATTCTCTTTCTTTCTTTTTTTCTTTTACCACCACTCCTCCTCAAGCTTCGTTTCCTTCCACCCAACTCTGGCTCTTCTAGTGGTGGTGGCTGGACCCTTTTATAGCCCACCCGGAAGCATTCCAGGTGATTGACCACCTGGTCCTGATTGCACTGCCGGGTGGGGCCGAAGACTTGTCCAGCCGGGCTGTTGGAAGCAGACAGCCCCCCCTAGCGGACACCCCGGGCCCCAACCAAGCTGTGGAGGACTCCATCTCCAATGGAGCTCTGCGGGTGGTTGGGGAATCACCATCGGCCAGAGAGGCTGCCACCAAGCGTCCTGGGGGAGGTATTGGACTGCCCATGGCGGCTTCCCCGGAACATAAGCAGCAGGGGCATCCCTGCCGGGCATGGGACCTGGCTGTCCACACTGGGTAAAATGGATTAGCTGCTTGAAGATCCCACAGTACAGCCATGAGTTTAATTTACTTCTATTAAGCTAAGTAAAGAAATGTGCTACAACTAATGATCCATAGCTTTGGTCAAGCTTGCCAAATAACACTGGCAAAGCTGGTGCACCCAGCTGGTGTTGGGTTACTAAAAGTATAGTTTGATGCCTGTCCTGTGCCAAAGTGTCCAGGATAGATTATGAATATCTGTAACCTTATAAAGGAAAAAATATTTTCAAAAAATGATGGATATTCTAATACTCCATCATTCATGTAAACTGAATTAAATAATAATAATAATTATTATATAACCTGTTTATTTTTAAAATCTGCATTATTTTATTTTGTTTTTTATTGATTTTGTTATAATCATTCCATACAGATAGATCAATTTTTACAAAAAATAGAATTGAAAACAAAGCAATCCAACCCCCACCCCTGAGAAAGAGAGCATGGCCATCAGAGTAAAACTTAAAGCTGGTCAAAATACATAAACTGATGAGTTTAATAGGCAGATAAAAAAAAGAAATGCAAAGAGAATTATTTCCTCAGTGCTTTAAAAGCTTATTCTAAAATATTATTGATTAGATCCTGTCATGTTTTGAAAAAGTTCTGCACAGATCCTCTAACTGAGAATTACATTTTTTCCAATTTCAAATACTATAAAACACCAGTTACCCACTGACTTAAAAGAGGAGAGTGAGGATTCTTCCAGTTTAGCAAATTAAGCCTTTGTGCCAATAGTGTAGTAAAGGCAATCACAGTTTGTTTGTCCTTCTCCGCTTTAAGCCCATCTGGAAGAACACCAAACACAGCTGTTAATGGGTTAGGAGGGATTGTGACACCAAGGATGTCTGACAGGCATTTAAAAATGTTTGTGCAGAATAATGTTAATTTGGTGCAGGCCCAAAACATGTGACCCAGTGAGGCTGGGACTTGATTATAATTTTAAGTTGAATAATTGTATGTTTTGTGCATATGGAGCTTGAGTGAATTCTCTGCATTGCTACCTTCCACTCCTTTTCTGATATATTGATTAAGAGATCTTTTTCCCATTGTCCTCTTGGATCTTTGAAAGGGATGGACTGTAAAATAATTTTATATATTGCAGAAATGCTGTCTGAGTCCGCCAAACTGAGCAATATTTTTCCAGCATGGAGGGAGGTGCGAGATGAGGAAAATCTGCCAGGTTCTGTTTGACAAATTTTCTAATTTGAAGATAGTGAAAGAAATGTGTTGCTGTAAAGTTAAATTTGGAATGTACTTGTTCATAGTAAGCAAAGATGCTGTCTATATAAAGATCTGTAAACAATTTAATCCCAAATGTTTTCCAGACATTAAAAACTGCATATGTTTGTGAGGGTTAAAAAAGGTGTTTCTCATGCAGAAGTGCCACAGATAAAAGATTCTCCATCTTAAAATTTATTCTACATTGGTTCCATATTCTGAGTGAGTGGAGCACAATTGGGTTATTAGTATATTGCCGATAACTTGCATTTATTGGGGCACAAAGCAGGGGATATAAAGAAGTACTGCAGGATTTTATTTCTGTTGCTGACCAAGCCTGTGTATGTTCATCTACTTGTGTCCAGGTTTTTATAGCTTGTATGTTTGCTGCCCCGTAATAAAACTGAAAGTTGGGTAGAGCCATGCCACCTTCTGCCTTGAGTCTTTGTAGGGTTGCTCTTTGGAAACGTGGATGTTTTGAGTTCCAAATAAATGAGGTTATGGCTGAATCTAATTGCTTAAAAATGATTTATTGATGTATATTGGAATGTTTTGAAATAAAAAGAGAAGCTTAGGAAGAATATTCATCTTAACAACGTTAATTCTTCCAGCTAGAGTGAGATGAAGGGTTGACCATCTATGCAAGTCTTGCTTAATTTTTTCCATACAGACGGTGAAATTTTGTTGATAAAGAGCTTTATATTTACTTGTGATATTTACCCCTAGGTATTTAAACTAATCTGCAATGATGAAAGGGAAGGTGTTCTATTTAATATTGTATGCTTGAGAATTCACTGTAAAGAGCACACTTTTATTCAGATTAATTCTGAGACCAGAGATCTTTTGAAATTCTGTAAGTGCTGTTAAGACTGGAGGCACAGTATTTTGTGGGTCTGATATATACAATACCATATCATCTGCATATAGATAAATTTTCTGTTCAAGTCCTTCTCTGATAATCCCCTTTATCTGATAAGCATTTCAACAGTGAACTGCCAGTGGTTCAATGGCGACTGCAAATAGCAGTGGTGACAAGGGGTATCCTTGTCTGGTACCACTTTCTAGTTTAAAGTAGTCTGAACAAATGTTGTTAATACAAACTGAGGCTTCTGGATTGGTATATAGTAGTTTGATCCATGCATAAATATTCGGGCCAAACCCAAATTTCTCTAATGTAGTAAAAAGGTAGTTCCATTCAATCATATCAAATGCTTTTTCATGCATTCAACGATAATAATATCTCTGGGGTGTTTGATTTTGCTGGTGAATATATTACATTAAACGTGTCGAAGATTGGAAGCTAAGCGTCGTCCTTTAATAAATCCAGTTTGATCTTGTGAGCAGCACTTTCTCCATCCTTCAAGCTAAGACTTTGGAGAGTATCTTAACATCATTATTCAGAAGGGAAATTGGTCTGTATGATGCACATTGTAATAAGTCCTTATTTTGTTTAGGAAAGACGGTGATTAATGCTTTGCGAAATGTTTGAGGTAGAATTTGATTGTCTCTAGCTTCTGTAAATGTTGCTAATAAGAGGGGAGCTAGCTGAGTGGATAATTTCTTATAAAATTCTACAGGATAGCCATCAGGGCTTGCTGCTGTCCCGCATTGAAGTGACTTTATAGCATCTAGTAATTCTGACAGCGCCAAAGGTTTATCCAGTTCCTCTGCACTAAAAGTATCTATTTGTGCTATCTGTAATGTATCTAGAAATGCATTAGATTGTATGTTGTCTTCTTTAAACTCAGTAGAATATAAGGATTTATAGTAGTCTCTGAGTGTGTGCATTATATTTTTATGGTCAATGATTTTATCTCAGTTTGTGTTGATGATTGCTGGGATTAGATTGCTTGTGGATTTGTTGAGCTAAGAGCTTATTAGATTTCTCTCCGTGTTCATAATAATGATGTCTTGATTTAAAAATGAGTCTTTCAGTTTCTTTAGTTGTTAAGAGGTTGAGCTCTGAATGCAGAGCCTGCCTTTTCCTATGAAGAGCCTCACTTGGACACCTGGCATGCTCTTCATCTATTCTAGTAACTTCACTGGTTAGCTCTGATACCTTATTGGTTTCTAATTTATTTTTGTGGGAAAGATATGAAATAATCTGTCCTTTTAAGAAGGCCTTTAGAGTTTCACAGAGTATAAGATACCTCTGAGGATGTATTTGTCTCTAGGAAGAAACTGATTTGTTTGGATATAAATTCTGTACAGTTCTTGTCTGCTAATAGAAGTGGGTTAAGACGCCATCTGCGAGAAGAGTGTGTGGGGCCTAATAATTTTAGCTCCAAAATCAAAGGGGCATGGTTGGAAACAACAATAATGTCGTACTTGCAAGATTTAATCGTAGGCAAGAAATTATTATCTATAAAGAAATAATCGATTCTTGAGTCGCAATGATGCACTGAAGAGTAGAAGGAATATGTTCTTGAGTTTGGGTTTAGAAATCTCCACGTGTCTAATAAGTTGTGATCAGTTACAAATTGTGTAATTGTCTTTGCAGTGTTAGATGTCATGACAGGAGACCTATCTAAGAGTGGATTTAAAACACAATTAAAGTCCCAAGCCATTATAATTTTATGAGTGTTCAAATTGGGAATGGATGTATATACATTTTGTATGAATTCCCTATCATCAACATTGGGTGCATAAACATTTATCAAAATCACTTTACAGTTAAATAAATTTCCCATGACAATCACATATCTCCCTTCAGGATCAGATACTATATCTGATACCACAAATGAGACTGTTCTATGTATGAGAATTCCCACACCTCTAGTTTTCTTTGTAAAGCTGGAATGGAACATTTGGCCAGTTCAGTCTTTTTGCAGCCGGAACTGATCCTTGCTTAGTAAGTGGGTCTCCTGTAAACATACTATCTTAGTGTTTAAACATATTAGGTGAGAGAATAGTTTCTTTCTCTTTAATTTGTGATTCAGGCCTTTAACATTCCAGCTCTAAAAGTTAACTGTCCCATCATGGAGACATTGATTCTGAATTTTTGATGTAATTTTGTAGTCTTAACTGGGTGTGAGACAGCTTTAACCTTAATTTCCAATTTTCCCACGGGATATTGCCGTGCAGCTTATTGTTACGTTGGTAGTTATCATTATAAAGATTAAAATAACAGATTAGATATAGCTTGCTCTCTTCCTCTCCCCCCCTTTTCCCCCACCCCCCCATTCTGCCTCCCCATGTGAGGCTGGACCCCACTTCCCCATGTCCCAGTCCTCTGACATAGAGACAGAGCACGTCCAAAACAAAACAAGCCCCCCAGCAGTGGCATTTGGGGTTTAAAAAGTAGAGATATCTATTGCAGATAAAGTCTAAATACTATAAGCATCTATACAGTATATATAATTCACTAAGGGCACGCAAGACAGAGAGCGCGAGCAAGACAGAGAGCCACGCCTGCCAACTTTAAGACCATGGGATACGCTTGACAGAGCTCCGCCCGCCAACTCTAACACTCCTGCTTGCTCATGTGTCCGCCCCCAACACGTCAACAAACACATCCTCATTCACTTTGGTCTGTGCCACAGTCCACATGCAGCTGTGAGCCATATTGACTGTTCATGTTGATAATGATGCGGCGTATGCTACGCTGCGGGTTGGCTAGTTAAATATAATCATTAACAGACTATAAGCATAAAATATAATCATCAACAGTCTTGAAATATTAAGATAGTAAACCCAGGGAGTGGTGTTAAAAAGTGGCCCTGGATAAGCATAGTAAACTCTAATGCAATAATAACAATAACAATAAACCAAGGGTATGATGTTAAACAGTTTCCTTTAGAATAGTTAAAAACAAACCAAAAAACCCTGCTTTAATTTCTTCCACACATATGCCTCCAATTATAATTAAATCATAAACATTAATAAAAAGTGCCCGAGAAGAGAAAAGGATGTTGTGATATGTGGCCGGCTGCCGCCAGATGGAGCCCTCCCTGCAGTACGGGGGTGCCCCAAAGACCAGCAGGGAGTCATGGGACATGGAGTTTTTGTACAAGACCCTGCTGGATACCTCAGGGGCCGCAAGAGGGAGCTGCAGGGAGGAACAAAGACTTCTTCGTGCCCTATGACCCGGAAGTTCGTCATAGGAAGAGCGACGGTCTTACGGGGTGAAAAGAAAGGACTTTTACCTGACCCGGAAGTGATTAAGAATCATATGGACTGGGGATTGGGAACACTTCCTGGGTCAGGGAATATAAAAGGACTGTGGGAGCTCCCAGACGGGGAGCTGAGCTGGGTGGAAGGCTGGCAACGCGTCTGGGAGCTGGAGGATTAATTTATTGTGTTTATTATTATAGTTATTGTTATTATATGAGTATTGTGGTGGAGAGTGTGCTTTGTGCACTGTGGCAAGGGTGGACAGGGGTTCAAGGGAGAGAGAGCGCCCCCTATCTACCACAGATTTATAATTATTTTAATGCAGAGTTGCTGTGTGCAACGTCCTATCCTGGTAGCATCAGCCCAAATCAGGAACCAATAGGCCCATCTCCATACTTATCAAATGTTTCTAAGCTCTATAAAGGCACTGTAACACAGCAATCAGAGCAGAAATTTCAATTGTACAGTGTGCAGACCGGCCTCAAACACGAACAGACACCGAGACAGCTATGTCCAAAACACACTCTTTTTATTGTGTTTTCTCCTCCCAGTACAGCACAAATCACTCACAGTCCTTCTTATTTCTTCTGCTGTCGTCTCCACTCCTCTCTTGTCAAGCTCTGTCACGCTACCTTCAAACTTCCGCTCCCGGAGTGGAGTAAGGTGGCCCCTTTTATTCAGTACCCGGATGTGCTCCAGGTGCTTCCTGACGAGCTTCCTACAGCACTTCTGGGTGTGGCTGAAGTGCTTCATGAGCACCCAGAACCACACCAGGTGTACTTGTCTTTGGGCTTACCAGCACTTCCTGTTGTGCCGGAAGTGCTGCAATCCATGTTCCCTGGAACGTTTGGGCATTCCCTGGCGGTGGCCACGTGCCCCAACAGGGTGGAGCCTCCCAGCTCCGATCTTGTGGCTCCCCTGTACCCCAGGGCAATTGCCCTCTCATGTCCCGGGGAAGGTATTGCCGCTCTCACGGCCCTTCCACGTCCCAGGCATCCCGACTGTGCAGCCGTCTATCACAACAGTCACATAATACGTAATAAATATTTTTCTTTACTGTATCACCTAAAATGATGAAAGGTATTAAATACTAGCTGTGTAAGCCGGTCCTAGAAATCGTAAGAAAAAAAACTGAAATGTAGAGATGTCTGGTAATTGAAAGAAACTACTTTGGGCATCTCTCTCCTTGGAGGTTTCGTGTTGCAGACATGCTCACATTGTTTGTGCAAGCGACTGTCTTTCTTCTAAGGTTTCCTTTTGCCAGCATGCTCTGTTCGCTTCTGTATTAGTGGCGGGAGGAAAAGTAAAAGGGATACCGCTCGCCTTGCTTGTGTATTAGCCGCTAAGCGAGTGACTCTTTCTTCAGAGGTTTCGCTTTGCCGATGTTGTGCTCCCCTCGCAGGTGGTGGCCCTTCCCCCTTCTCCATCTGAAACTTCTGGGCCAGACAGACACACACACTTCCATGTGTAGACGTTTATATATAAGATATTTGCATAAGTGTTTACATATCTATCTGTTTATGATGAAGACAGAATCAAGGTGCAATGGTACCCATTTTGCTCTTACAACTCTAAGGGAATAGGGTAAAATCCTAGTCATTGTTTTTAAGAAATTTGTACAACAAAACTGAGGTGATATCTTTCTCCCACAGATCTCATGCCAATTGTAATTTGGAGTAATTAGGTTTAAATAGTGGATGGTGTGTTTTTTTTGGTTTTTTTTTCAGATTCTGAGTCTACAATGATCAAAACATTGAACAAAGTTGATTTTAGGACGATGTCTATATGTGGGTGTCTGTCTGTGGAAAACCAAAGTTGATTTTTTACCTCTTAAATTAAATTTTTTTTGGCTGACTACATTTCAGCAAAGGTATAACATTTTAGGAAAGGCAGTTTCCTAGATTTCCAACATGAATAGCAAGACTTTTGTACAATGATGACTTCAGAAATATTTGAAAATAAGCTCCATCGCATTTATCTTGTTACAAGTGCCAGGTTTGTTTTTTTGGCCACTTTGCTCCGTTACTTGCCCCATAATCTTCAAAAAAGGTTTGACCTATGTCCAAACGATAAGTGCCATAGAAATTGTATAATTTAAGTGGGATTTTTGTAGTCTGCTCCTGTTAGTCATGGGACCAGGCCTAGTTATTTGCAAAATGTTTACACAAGTAGTTTTTGAGATACATAATTTACATAAATAAATATGTATGCACATACAAAGTCACAAGCAGGCGCATGCATGCACACACACACCCAAACACATTCTCAAAGAAATTCATAAGTGAAGATAGCCGACAGCTTGTTTGCCCTACCTAAGCACATTCTGAGTGATGATGAGAAAGCAATGAAACACAAACAAATGAACACACACCATAATAGATCTGTAAAGGTCGACGTGCACAGAGGCATTATGTCAACTGTACCAATCTGTCGGTCTATGCAGCTTGTTTACTTCATTTGACCCAATGTGTTTAATTTTCAAATTAAATATTATTAAAGTTGTTCATTTGATTCCATTCTCTTTTTAATTTTACATTTATTTGTGTACTATGAAGTAGTCATACTATGTTAAATGATGAGGCAGGGCGAGTCCAGAAAAAGTTGGGGTAAAATAAAAGATCAAAACAAAACACATGCTCAATGGTGCTACAGTCGTCAGCTTGATACCTTCGATATCACTCTGGTGGGGTCCTCAAAGACTTTCCGTGAGGCGTAGTCAAGTCCAAATTAAGCGTCACATTCCAGGAACGTCTCCAGACTGGAAGGGGTGGGGCTTCTTTGGCTCCGTTGCCTTCAAGGTTGGTTTCTCGAAACTGTGAGGGAAAAAGGAGACAAGACTGTTAGCAACAGCTCGCCCTTTACCCCCTCTGGAAGGCAGTTTAAAAACTATTAGGTAAATGAATGTACTTGATTGTAAATTATAATGAAGTACGGTTAGTTGTATTGTTTTGTAGAATCTTCCTGTGGAATCACTAAAGTGAAATTTATATTCCATAGACCATTCCACACTGTTTTTTTTTATTCTTCCCTTATTTTTTACTCTACATTTTGAATTTCCTACATGTTGAGTTTCACTTGGACAAACTACTGATGACTTTCATCTTTATTCTAACTTTTCCTTATGTGTGATTCTCTGATGAGATATGCTGCCTCCTAAAATGCATCGCTTATTATTGAGTCCAGAAGGCTATCACACCACACTACTTGAGACAGAAAAATGTATTGCTCTAATATGGTGAAAAGAATTTAGAAATGTGCGAGCAAATAGTTTTAGAAGGTTATGCAAACTGGTCATCTCATTGTTGTGTATGAATGTGTCCTGCAATCAGCTGGCTGGGCTGTGCCTGTTTTTTCTATTTCTTGTAGGCCACAGAAATGTGGTAAGCGCATTACCAAATTTAAGTTACAGAAACCAGGGGCGGCACAGTGGTGCAGTGGGGAGTGCTGCTGCCTCGCATTTAGGAGACCTGGGTTCGCTTCCCGGGTCCTCCCTGCGTGGAGTTTGCATGTTCTCCCCGTGTCTGTGTGGCGTTACTCTGGTTTCCTCCCACAGTCCAAAGGTTAGGTGCATTGGCGATTCTAAATGTCCCTAGTGTGTGCTTGGTGCGGTGGACTGGAGCCCTGTCCGGGGTTTGTTTCCTGCCTTGTGCCCTGTGTTGGCTGGGACTGGCTCCAGCAGACCCCCGTGACCCTGTAGTTAGGATATAGCGGGATAATGGATGGATGGATGGAAAGTATGCCAGCGTAAACGAAGGGCACTTAGTGTTTGTGGGTTGAAGGCGATGACATGAGAACGCGGGGCCATCTAGCAGGTGAGCGTTGTGAGGTGCGGTGAATCTGGGCACACGTGAAGCTGGTATAATGGCCAGTATGGGCTACTCCATACATGTTCAGTCTTACATACCGGTGTCCTCGCAGTCTGCCCAGTGCAGGCGGTTTAAGGTGCGGCACACCTGAAAGAAAAAGTCGCCATTTGTTTTTGTAACCAAGGTTGAGTCAGAGATGGGGATCCCGTACTATAAAAAAATTTGATTTACTTACTGGTAAGTTGGCAACTGGTGTGCTTGAACTCAGCATAGCCATTGGCCGTCCAGTGGGGGCTTACATGTGTGTGACCTGCAGGGGATTGATTTTAAATAGAAAGTTGCTTGGGGTGTGTCATGGCATGTGGTGTGAACGTGCCAGCATCTACCTGGAGAGATGGATGGAGTAGACTTGGTGACAGTTTGGCTGGATAATCTTGCTGGTTATATTTAAGGAGTTGCCGGCCAACGGGGTCGTCAGTGAACCTAAAGGTATGGTAGGATTCAGCACTGCTGAGCAACTGAAGGAGCAGTTGTGATTTCTGACAGCTTTGTAAATATTCTTTTTGTACAAATATTTAAATATCTCCGAGTGATAATTTTGGTGGAGGTATATATACTTACTTAGTGTTGAGATAGTTTTGATTGCGGGATTGGTGCAATTGTTTTTGTCTTTTTGTATATACACACACTTAAGTTTTTTTCCTGTGATTAAAAAAGACTACTTTCATTTTTGGTTTTTGTGTGTGTGTGTAAATTTTGTTTTCTTTTTTGTTTTTATTTACTTTTTGAAGGAGTGTCAGTGCTGAAGGATTGTGAAACAGAGCCCACTTGACCCATCCTTAATAACTATTAAAACATTAAAACCATATTGTAATGGCTTTGTTGATGTTTCTTCACTAACACCAGAAACCATCAATTAATTAAACCAGGAACTATATTTTATTTTACTTGATGCATTAGGATTAAAAGTCAAGACGGAGGTAAAGAATTTAGGGGTAACTATTGACTCTGACCTGAATTTTAAATCACATATTAATCAGTTTACTAGGCAAGAATTTTTTCACATAAAAAATATAGCAAAAGTTAGACCTCTTTAACATTGCAAGATGCTGAAAAATTAGTTCATGCTTTTGTTTTCAGTCGGCTAGATTACTGTAATGCACTCGTCTCAGGACTACCCAAAAAAAAATAAATCGATTACAACTAGTGCAGAATGCAGCTGCTAGAATCTTAACTCGGAAAAGAAAATCTGGTGCACATCACCCCAGTTTTAATGTCACTACACTGGTTACCTGTGTCATTTGGAATTGACTTTAAAATACTGCTTATTGTTTACAAAGCATTAAATAATCTCACATCATCCTATATTTCAGAATGCCTTTCACCTTACACTCCAGATTGTAACCTTAGATCTTCAAATGAGTGTCTACTTAGAATTTCAAGAGCCTAAACTTAAAAGAAGTGGTGAGGTGGCCATCTGCTGTTATGTACTTAAAATCTGGAATAGCTTGCCAAAAGGGATTCGCCAGGCTAATACAGTGGAGCATTTTAAAAAAACTGCTAAAAACACATTATTTTAACAGAGCTTCATCTTAGTTTAATCCTGATGCTTTGTATATTCAATTAAAGTATCTATCTATCTATCTGTCTATCTATCATTACTATTCATGGTGGCTCCAAAATCCATACTAACCTCTACTTTCTCTTCTGTTCTTTTTCTGGTTTTCTGTGGTGGCGATCTGCGCCACCACCACCTAATCAAACCACTGTGATGTCCCTACATTGATGGATTAAAGGCCAGAAGTCCATGTGACCGTCATCATCAAATTCTTCCATGAGAACCCTGAATACAATGAGGACTGATTGAGGTCATTTATGTTAGGTAGAATGTCTAGAGGGGGCTTGTAGCCTAGGAACCTCTGCAGATTTTATTTTTTTTTCTCCAGCCATCTGGAGTCTCTTTTGTTTTTTCTGTCCTCCCTGGCCATCGGACCATACTTTTATTCTATGTTAATTAGTGTTCCCTAATTTTAATTCTTATTTATTTTGTCTTTTTTCTCTTTCTTCATCATGTAAAGCACTTTGAGTTACATTTTTGTATGAAAATGTGCTATAGAAATAAATGTTGTTGTTGTGTTTATGTGGTACAGCACTCTTGTAAATAAAGTTGCACCTTTCACCCATCAGTTTTTGTCTGTGTCTCTTCTCTCCACTGATCCTGTTCGGCTCATGAACTATCAGACAGCATTTTCTACACAAACTGTTTTTTTTTTTTCTCTAATGTTGCATTTATGTTACTGTACTCCTAGGGGAGTTACTGTAAGTCATTGTTCTTCCTTTCTGTTCCTCAGTTAGTGAGGTTATTTTCCACCTTGGCGATTTATTCCACACAGTAGGGCACTGTAGGCTTATAGGAGTAATTAAATCATATACTATCTGCTTCTAGTGGCCCTATCAGTAAGTACATGCATCAACTTTAACATGTGAGGGCAAAATAGGACAATGTTTGGTGTACCAGGATCATTTCCTAAAGAAGGGAAGGGTCAGGTCCTGCACATATTGTCTTTCAGTTTAAAGTGGTGAAAGAAATACAAATAAAGATAAAATCTCAGATGACCATTCATTTTCATTCCTTTGATATTTTATGTTATAATGTCTGTCAAGCAGCTTATTATATTAAAATCCAAACTGTAGTTCTTCTGCAATGTTACATTGTATTAAAACTTTTACAATCCTACAGAAAATAATCTATCTAGTAAGAGTCTTAAAGGTTCCAAGTTGTTTTATTAAAATGTGAAAAGGTAAAACAGCATCTTTAATAACTATTAAGTCATTAAAACCATATTGCAATGGCTCTATTGATGTTTCTTCACTAACACCAGAAGCCATCAATTAATAAAACCAGGAACTAGAATGAGGCCAGAGGCCTGGTACCCTGTGTTTTTCTGTGACAAGGAAGAACTCTGAAGGAGATGTTAATTGTATGAGGGTAATTCAATAATTATCAGCATTTCTGTGGTATTTTTTCTTGGGTTGGCCTACAGCTTTCTCCATGCACACATGAAAACATGGTGTGTCTGTGGTCACTGATAAAATGTCAGCCTTTATCAGTCAGTTTCTTTTGTTGTCTCTTAGGAGTAAACATGTCTGCTCTGTCTGAACCAAAGAAGAGAAGGGAGCAGAGATCCACTGTTTATGGGCTGGAGATCTATTCAAAATCCATAAAAAGTTTTCTGCACCAAATGGAGACAGTGCTTTACCACAGTGAAGTGTTTATGAATGGATTGAGAAGTTCAAAAATGGTCAGACAAGACTTGAGCATGAAGAAGAAGCAGGACTCTTATTCCACATCCACTACTGATGATAACATCGAGCCAGTCTGTTCCATGATTCTGATGAACCAGTGAGGATTTCACCCTCTGGTACATCTACAGTCCATAAAAAATAGATCACAGGCACATGGAATAAGGTACCATCTAATGTAGTAGACACTACTATGTTGGTGACCTTTCAAACTTGACTTAATGTTATTTTGGAGAAATTAGGTAAATGGGATAGGTGAGCTTGTAAATGGCCTAAGAGAGTTTGTTGAGTTGAATAGTCAAAGCTGTTCTAATGTACCATACCATATCATCTTTAAAGCTTGCTTAATCCTGAGCTGGGTTGTGGGGGGCTATCCCAGAAAGCATAGGAATCAAGACAGGAATAATCCTTGGACAGAGCCTTCACTTTCACACACCACACACACACACTAGTGCCAATTTAGTGTCACCAATATACCTAACCTGCATGACTTGGATTGTTGGGGTAAACCACAGCACCCAGATGAAAGTCATGCAGACATAGGGAGAACATTTAAACTCCACACTTGGATGAGCTGGTACACGAATCCTGGTCTACTTACCGCTGTTCTTCGGCTGCCCTGTCCTTGTGCTGATATTCTAAAACAAATCTAAAAAATTACAGCATGTGATTAAAAATTACCCACAGAGGAAGAAAGCTTATAGTACTGCTTGTAATTTATATGATAAAATTGGCAGTAATAATTCAGTGGGTACCACATTAACACTGCCCTGTTGAGGGATTGCCAAGTCAGGCCATGTTTTATATAATGAGATGTTTGAATACTCCCAGGAACCTTCAAAAAAACTTAATGAAATCAACAAAATAAGTGACAAGGTTGCTTATGGACAAAAAACACATAATAACAGAGGTGAGTTTCTAAAATATTTTCTGTCTGTTGATGCAAGGACCACTTGGTGTTCCTCTATCAAACAAAGTTACAGTAGTGTTCATTTTGTTTGGTAAAATTATAAAATGCATTACTATGACCACCACGGTACAGGTGTTCCTCAACAATGGGTGTCTACTTGTCATTTATTGACTTTATTTCATTTGCAAGATTACAGATGACCGAATAATACAGCAGTTGAGCAGGTGCCTTCTTTCCTTCAATGGATGCCACTTTGTCTCCTCATTTATATGCAGTGTACATGTGCCTTTGATAAAAGCTAACTCATCCCTGCATGTGTGAAAGGAACTTTTTTTTAAAAAAAAGAGAAATATTCTTTTAGAAAAGTTTGCAGTGAAATAGAAATTCCCAGCTGTACTTATTTTTTATATTCAATACCATAAAAACACAAAGGGAGTTTGAAAACTGTAAACAATGCTAATAAAAATACTGAATTCACAACACTAAAAGATGTCTCCTTCATGCCACCTTCAGAGGTAAAATTTCTTAACAAATATTTCTTAAGACATATGTTGAAAAATGCAAATACTAGCAAACATTAGAAATAAACAGACTTACTGGAAAGTGGGTAGTGCTGCTGCCTCACAATTAGGAGACCCGGGTTCGCTTCCTGGGTCCTTCCTGCGTGGAGTTTGCATGTTCTCCTCGTGTCTGCGTGGGTTTCCTCTGGGTGCTCCAGTTTCCTCCTGCAGTCCAAAGACATGCAGGTTGGGTGCATTGGCGATCCTAAAATGTCCCTAGTGTGTGCTTGGTGTGTGGGCTGGCGCCCTGCCCAGAATGTGTTTCCTGCCTTGCACCTTGTATTGGCTGGGATTGGCTCCAGTAGACCCCTGTGACCCTGTAGTTAGGATATAGCAGGTTGGATAGTGGATGGTGGTTGAGTGTAATTTCAGAACTCAGTCCAAATGAGTGATAACTAAAGCGGAGGTCAACAAGATCTTACAATGCTCTGCTTCCAGAGATAAATCTTACACAATCACTTAGTTACATTTTACGTGCCTACAAAAAAATTTAATGTCAGTATTTGAAATAACTGTCTTGGGAGTTCTATCAACTCCTTAGCCACAAGAATACACTGCCATCCTTTTGCTTCTTACAGATGACACATCAATATAAAATGTCTGTGTAGACAATCATATTCTAAATCCATAACATTCTTCTGTGCAGATGTTCTCATTCCCATGTTATTCCAGCTGGCATTTGTGGTATCAGTGCAGAGCTGTGAATTAAGAGTGGGGGCATGGTGAGAGTGAGAGAGTCCAACTGACATCACCAAGAAGTGCTCCACTCCTTTAGCATACAGATAAGGGTGTTTCTTCTTTAGCTCAGAATGTGAACAGGGAGGATGAGGGCCATTAGAATCCAGAGTTTACAGGTTTATGTCTGGCCACCAGCAGTTACTACAGTGCAAAACTGTGAACTGAGAAGGATTGTGGTGACTGTATGTGTACCCTGCATATACTATCTTTGTTTAAAAGATACATTAGGCGTAAAGGTGTTGATGTTAATGGTATTCTTATAAAAAATATAAGAGGCAAACCTGCTCTTTCACAGCTGCACTAGTATGTTCCTCCATGTCCAATAAAGGACCAAGGAAATTTGCTAGAGGACGAAGAATCAGTGTTAGGAAAGGATGCAATATTTAACAATAGCAGATTCTTAGAATGATAGCCAGGACAAAAAGACAGAAAGGATAATGGCCCAATGACAGCATTTCAGTTCTGGTACAGATACCCTCCCATTCATCACACACAAACCTACTTTGAATTAGTGTATCATGTTTAGGACAAGAGTCTTTTACCATTCCTGAAGAAATTGGAAATAAGGGATCTAAGTTCTTACCAGTACTTGAGTAGAATCTTGTAAGCTTAGAAAGTTAAAGTGGGGGGCTGAATTCATCTTAATAATGGCCAGGCAAGCTTGAAAGGATAAGGGGATACTGACCCAAGAGAGGACAGAAGCACTGACTTCATTAAATATGCAACAATAATTAGAGGAAGCCATTGCACTAATTGACACAGAAATGTCCTCCCCAAGGTACCTGCAGCTATTAATGACTGGGATTAATTGAGGTAAACAGGCTTGCTTTGATAAATTATTAAGTGGTAAGATGTATAAGGGAAAAGATTATAGAGGAAAGAGGAAATTGGACTTCTCTGCTTAGAACCCTTTTAATGGGCAAGGTTGGAAATTGAAGAACTTGTAAGGACTTCTGCTAAAATGGATTACTTCAACATTCTGATAAAGTTTATAAATCCAATTTTGAATCCCATTCTATCCATCACCTGCCACAATAAAGGACATTTAATGCAATCAAAACTTTTTTTTTCTGCCTCTGAAGTACTGAGAGTTGGGCCAAAATCAGTAACATACAGTTCCACCAAACATTGGGAACTACTGAAGCCAGTTTGATCAGGGAGAGCCAATTTATTAATGTTTTTGTGTAAGTGATGGCCGAGGACATTAGTATGTGAGTTTATAAGTAAGAGGGGCCTGAAACATTAGCATAATTTAGGGTTACCTAAAGAATCCTCATTTTTGCTTAACATTTATTAATTTTTCTGAAATTTATTCTAAATTAAAACACAATTATAAGGATCGAATAAGTGTTCATATATTTAAAGAATTATCATATTGTCACATTTAAGAGTAAGCCAGTTTTGGAGATTGAACTGACAACCTTTTCTTTTGTAGTCTAATTCCTTAACCACTGCGGCACACAGATATGTAGAAGATGATATTTGATATATATTGTTATTAAGTTCTGATTATATTCTCTGTCACACACATGCGATTAGGAGGCAGTCAAAAAGCCTAAAGGTGAATGAAATATCGTGAGATAAAGGATTGTCACGTGGTACTTACCTGGATCTCTTCTCTCTACAGAAAAACCGAGGAAAAATAATTACATCCACTTCCGGGTTACAAAATGGCCAGTGTGACGTCACTTCCAATGACTCAAGATGACGTCACATCCGGCCATCACAACTGACCTTACTTCCAGTTCCATCTAGATGACGCTGTTTCCGTCTCCTACATTCAGCGTCACTTCCTGCCAACCATTTCCCGTTCCAATAATTCATTTCTGTATATAAACGCCATTTTGTGCCATAAACTATGTCAACTGTTACCTCTCAGGACTTTTGATCATTTATTTTTGCAACTTTGCTTCATTTGTCCTCAGGACAATATACGGGGACAGTCCCCAAAACTTTATCTTTGTGGAGTTTCTTCTTTTTGGGATATATTTCCACATTTCTTAATACTAGAATTACGAGAGCCTATGAAAAACTTGTCGATCCGTCCCACCTTAAATCACCTCGCACCTCTCCATCAGCATCTTTTGTCCTTTAAATGTGTTAATAAGCAGCAAGCAGTCTGCTATCACTTCCCCCACTGGCGCACAGTTTTCTCAGCTCAAGTCTGTTTACCTGCGTGTCAGCTGCTTGGAGTTGTATAGAGTGAGAAGTCAAGCAAAATCACACCTTTTATAAATACTATATTGTTATTTGGAACACATGCATTATCATGTGTGTTCCATGTCTACAACTATCTATGTAAACATATCAAATATCAAATAACACTTTCACAAAAGCTCTGCACTCTACTTTACTTTGACTTTATGCTGTAGGAAGTAAATAAATAAAGGTAAGTAGGTATATAACATTTGATGTGGCTGTTACATACAAAGTACAGCGATGGTAGCTTCCACCTGCAGCTATAGACTCTTCAGTGCGCCAGTGACTCTACACGCTAGTGTTTAGATATGGACGGTTTATGTGCCCCCAAAAAAAGTCTAACTGCATTCTCGTACAATTGCTTGCGTACTAACTGTCAGCAGGCACTTTTCGTGCCATTATACGTATTGTTATAGCGCGTCTATGTGAAAAAAGCAGTGTCAAATGCGGTGGGGGGAGAATCATGAATGTGACTGAGAGAATAAAACTGAATTAAAAAAAAAACAAAGCTAACCTTTACAAGTATCATAAATTTCATCGGCTGTTACAGACTGGAATCAAATGTATGTTTTTATTCTAAAATTGTAAGAATACAGGCATCTAACTTCTCAAAACGTACTCATCCGGGATCAAACCCGTGTAGTTTTGATTACCAGTCAATAGTTGATACCGTTGTGCCACCGAAGCAATCATAGCAAATGCGTGTCAATGTCGCACCCTAATGTGGGTTCATTTTCTTCGGTTAAATTCTTGAATAAAATCGCACTTGTTCTGTTATATTTGTACCTTTTGTGAAAGTGTTTATTTGATATTTGGACTTCAGGCTTCACACCTTATACACATGTCGTAAATGTAAGAAGGACAGTCCTAGAGTGTGTGTGGGAACTGTTAACATTTGAATCTGATGATTGTATATATCTCTGTACTATTCTGTCCTCTGTATCTCCTGGAGTTGAAAAGAGATACCAACATGCAGCAACATGTGGACACTGGCCAAGATCGGAAAAAAAAACAAAAAAAACAAACGCAGTCACGTCATGACTACAACCGCATGGAGGTATGCAAATGAATATAATGTTGCATTAGTGCAACAACGTTTTCCGAAATGTGCAATACAGGTCATAAAATGAATTGTTCCAAACGTCATATATATCTAAGTCTCTCTTTTTTTGTCAGAGCGGCTTTGACATCATGGATCAGAAGGCGCATACTAATTCAGCGTGAGCAGGAACTCTCAAGAATAAAACTGAAAAAAAAAACAATTAACGTCCAAAGTCACTCTCAGTCACGCAAAACACTCACACCCACGTCCACAATTTTTCCAGTCTCGTTCGAGCACAAGATCTGCCACGGTTTTCAAATAAAGAGGGGGTATAACAAAACAAGTTTGTACCTACTACGTCTTTATCTGAAAAAGGCGTCACATTGTGGAAGCTTGAATGTGAGTGACAGAATAAAACTTGAAAAAAAAAGACAAGTACTATAAATTTACAGATGAAAATGTATGCTTTTATTGTATGATATAAACAATAAGAGTAGCTCACTACTCAAAATGGTAAAGTTGGGAAGCAGCTGATATCGAAACTGCGACCTCTTGATTGAAAGGCAGCAGTTCTTAGCATTGCACCACACAAGCTGTCATATCAACCGCCTACTGTAACTTGCTTTCTTTTTTCTTTGGTTAAATCCTTAAATAAAAGTGCACTTGTTTTGTTATATTTGTCCCTTTTGTGAAAGTGTTTCTTTGATATTTGGACTTCAGTCTTCACACATTATAAACTTCATGTCTACGTTTTGTCAATTCTTAATAAAATATGAAAAACGTTTCTTTTTTAACGATGTGTTTACATAGATCGTTGTAGACACGGAACACACATGAAATTCATGTGTTCCAAATAACAATATAGTATTTATAAAAGGTGTGATTTTGCTTGAATTCTAACTCTATACAACTCCAAGCAACTGACACACAGGTAGACAGAGTTGAGCTGAAAAACCTGTGCGCCAGTGGGGGATGTGATAGCAGACTGCTTGCTGCTTATCAGCACATTTATAGGACAAAAGACGCTGATGGAGAGGTGAGAAGCGATTTAAGGTGAGATGGATCTACAAGCTTTTTCGTAGGCTCTGGTAATTCTAGTGTTAAATGAAATTATCTACTGCCAAATATACTGTGGAGCTCGGCCCAGACACAAACAGGCGGACACGTTGATGTCACCCAACACACGTTTATTTACAGTCATATTTACAAGTCAATAAGTGCAACACAAAGCCACAAGATACTCCCCCAAAGTCCTGTCCACAAGACCAATGCCTTCACTCTTCAGGCTGCCTCCTCGCCTCCTCCCAGACCTTGTCTTCCTCACTCCCGACTCCAGCCATTGTCTGAAGGGAGGCGGCACCTTTTATAAGCACCCGGATGTGCTCCAGGTGTGCTCCAGCAATCTTCCACCGACACGCCCCAGTGTGGCGGAAGTGCCGGCTGTATCCCCGGAAGCACTCCGGGTATCCCTGCACTTCTTCCTCCCAGCACTTCCAGGTGTGGCGGAAGTGCTGAGGTCCAGGGTCCCCAAGGCATTGGAGTACCCCCTGGCAGTGACCACGGGCCCCTACAGGGTCGAGTTTACAACAATTTGTTCTTGTAATGCAGAGTATGTATCTCATTAACTATACTCATCAGTATATGGTGTGCTTCTCGACAGCAACACACAAATTAACAGAACAAGCTTTCAAGGCTGGCATACTAAATTTGGTCTACAGTGTATTGGTATATAGCATGAACAGTTGTAGATGAACGGAAAAGCAGTTTAAAGGCCAGAGAGAAAAGGTAGACCTTCAGTCCTCCTTCAGTTCTGGTCTTAAATGACAAGACAGACTGTCATTAAAAATGAACATTGGAAGACATTTGCTAAAAGCAAAAGTCATAAATATGAATTATTGCGTTTCTGTTTTGGAACAGAAAAACTGACATCAAACAATGTCCATTGTCCAATAAGTTTAAATTGCGTAGTGCTAGAACAAAGGACAATTCAAGTCTGACCGGAAGTCTATAAAGCCACCTGAGGAGTATCGGTCACACTGTTTGATTTGGATAAAGACTCTGGCAGCATCATTCTGAATCTGTTGTAACCTGTTTATACTTTATGCAGAAATATCATTGAGAAGAGAATTACAACATCCTGTGAAATGGACGTTATATAGCGCCTGACCTGACACAGACTGACACCAGAGGCATGTGTAAAAACACTAAGACTTTTATTTTTCTTCACCTGTGGGGCACGTCTTCCCTGTGAACCCCACAGGCAATACACAGTCCCAAATCACAGTATAGTCACCAAGCACCTTTTTCTCTCACCATCACTCCTCCTCAGCAAGCTTTGTCCTCCACCTCCTGACTCTGGCCGCTGAGTGGTGGTCGCTGGCTCCCTTTTATCAGGCACCTGGAAGTGCTCCAGGTGGTTGATTGCCGACATCCGGCTGCACTTCCAGGTAAGGCGAAATCAGTGCCCAAAAGGGGCCAGCCGCTCCTGTTGCAGCACCCCCTGGTGGCACCTGCAGAATCCCACAGAACTGCACAGAACTCCACCCCCCATGAAGCCCTGGGGGTGTCGGAAGCACCACTGCAACACAGGGAGGCTGCCATCTAGCATCCAGGGGTGATACTGGGCTTCCCACTCTTGTCCCCCTGGCAGGAGTGGTGAAGGAGACTTAGAGTCTCGTCCGTTGCGGGAGATGGACGTCTGAAGCGGAGCTCCATTAGCAGCGGTGTTATTTTTTCCATTATTTCTTATTATCCTGAGATATCTTGTATTTATCCAACCCGAGGTTTCTACTACAGTATATGCAAGCATATATAAACATGGTCAACAAGAAAGGGGCTCTGAAAGAAACGGAAAAGAAAACTAAAGCTACATCCAAGCCTAGACAGGCAAGTCCAAGTTCAAGTTAAAGGTACGGCCTGTCAGAGACTGACCTGGAACAGACCGGCCGAAAGCCCAGACTCCTCGGGACCATGGTCCACTGCATCGTCTCCAGTTGAGAGTGAAAATGGGAGCGAATGTGCAAGTGATGCAGGTCACAATAGCTTGCCGATTGGAGAAGATCATTTCAAACTGGAAAAGGCCTTGCTGACCGCGCTTTCCCCTGCTCCTCGAGAGCCGGGAACATCGGCTGTAATATAGCCCGCCACTTCGCCTACAGTGCACAAAAGCAGAAATGATCTGTCCGAACTGAAGGTGATGATCTCTGAGCTTGAGCAAGAGATAAAGAATGATATAAAGAAAGAAATAAATAGTATGCTCAAGACAAGCGAGAGGATAAGCGAGAAGACAAATGAGAAGCTGCGGCAGGATAATAAAGAATCGGAAAAAAGTGTATATGATCGGTTTGAGGTGGCCTTTAAATGTATGCTGGAAAAAATTGAGGAGCACATTCAGGAAAATGTGTCTAAACTGAGGACACTTGCTGATCACCTGGAGGATGTTAAGAAGACATTCACGACTTGAATTGAAACAGCTGAAAATCTAGCATCCACCGCTGATGGAAAAGCAACAGCTGCCAATTCCGAATGCAAAAAACTCGGAGACAGACTTGCTGCTCTGGAAGATGGATACAGAAGAAATAATATTAGAATTTAAGGTCTACCTGAGAATCGCGAAAGTTCAAACCCAGTGAAATTCGGAGCTGAACTGTTCTCCAAAATAATTGGAGAGGGCTTTAAATCAGACACTGAGATAGCTGCAGCTTATCGCATATGGGGATCGAACAACTCTAAACCTAGGACTTTTATTGTGCGCTTTGATAAGTTACAATTTAAATTAAATGTAATGTCACTTCTCAGACAGAAACAAGAGGTTATATCTGAAAATAACCTAATTCGTATTTTCCCTGATTTCTCACCCTCAACAGCTGCTAAGCATGCCTCTTTTTATAATATTAAACAGTGCTTACAAAAAGCCGATATCAGATACAGCCTCTTGTATCCTGCCAAACTGAAAGTGGAAATTCAAGGCAAACATTACATATATACCAGTAGGGAGGAAGCAGATAAATAGTTAAGAAAGCTGATCCCGACACTTTCCTGAAATACGCACCCTGTCATGGTATCGTAAAGAAGATATATCCGACTGTCTGATCCTCTTGTAATGACACTGGTACCATAATTATACATCCTTTTCCATTCTCTGTCACTATCTGTTTTTGTTTTAATTACAATTTTACACGTTTATGTATGTATGTGTGGAAGAAATGAAATTAGTAACCCTTTTCTTTTTTTTTTCTTTTTTTATTATTATTATTCTAAAAGAGACTGTTAAACATCATATCCTTGGTTTATTGTTGTTGTTATTATCGCGTTAGGGTTTACTATGAGGACCATTATTTAATACCATTCCCTGGGCTTACTGTCTTAACATTTCAAGAATGTTGAAGATTTTCCTTTTTTTTTGTTATGCTTATAGTATTTAGACTGTATTGGCAAAAGATATCTCAATTTTAATTCACATACACTGCTGCTGGGGGCTTGTTTTGTTTTGGACATGCTCTGTCTCTAGGTATGTCAGAGGACTGGGACTTTGTGAAGTGGGGCTCAGCCTCACGTTGTGACGCAAAGTGGGGCTGGGGAGCAAGCTATCTTTAATCTATTCTTTTAATCCTTATAATTATAATTACCAATGTAACAATGGACTGCATGGCAATAACCCCTAGGAAAATTGGAAATTAAGGTCAAAGCTGTCTCACATTTGGGTAAGACTACAAAATGACATCAAAAATTTAGAATCAATGTCTCCAAGACAGGACAGTTAATTTTTTGAGCTGGAATGTTAAAGGCCTGAATCACAAATTAAAACAAAAGAAAGTATTCTCTCACCTAACAAGTCTAAATGCTAAAATAGTGTTTTTACAGCAGACCCACTTATTAAGCAAGGATCAGGTCCGGCTGCAAAAAGACTGGACTGGCCAAATATTCCATTGCAGCTTTACAAAAAAAACTAGAGGTGTGGGAATTCTTATACATAGAACAGTCTTATTTGTAGTATCAGATGTTGTATCTGATCCTGAAGGGAGATACATGATTGTTATGGGTAATTCATTTAATTGTAAAGTGATTTTGATAAATGTTTATGCAATGTGGATGATAGGAAATTCATCCGAAATGTATTTGCATCCATTCCCAATGTGAACACTAGAGGATTTTAAATGTGTTTTACATCCAGACCTAGATAGGTCTCCTGTCACGGGGCGATGACAACTAACACTGCAAAGACAATTACACAATTTGTAACTGACCACAACTTATCAGACCCCTGGAGATTTCTAAACCCAAATTCAAGAACATATTCCTTCTACTCAACAGTGCATCATCGCTACTCAAGAATTGGTTATTTTTTTGTAGATAACCATTTCTTGCCTACAATTAAATCCTGCAAGTACGAAGCTATTGTTATGTCCGAACATGCCCCTCTGATCTTGGACCTAAAATCATTATGCCTCGTATACTCATCTCACAGATGGCTTCTTAACCCACTTTTATTAGCAGACGTGAACTTTACAGAATTTATATCAAAACAAATCAGTTTTCTAGAGACAAATACATCCTCAGAGGTCTCCGCAGGAATACTCTGGGAAACCCTGAAGGCCTTCTTAAGAGGACAGATTATCTCATATCTTTCCCACAGAAATAAATTGGAAACCAAGCAGGTATCAAAGCTAACTAATGAAATTACTAGAATAGATCAAGAACATGCTAGGTGTCCAAGTGAGGTTTTTCATAGGAAAAGGTAGGCTCTGCATTCAGAACTCAACCTCTTGACAACTAAAGAAACTGAACAACTCATTTTTAAATCAAGACATCATTACTATGAACATGGAGAGAAAGCTAATAAGCTTTTAGCTCAACAAATCCACAAGCAAGAAGTTTGTAATGCAATCCCAGCAATCGCCAACACAAACGGAGACATAATCATTGACCATAAAAATATAATGCACACATTTAGAGACTACTATAAATCCTTATATTCTACTGAGTTTAAAGAAGACAAGACATAATCTAATGCATTTCTGGATGCATTAGCGATACCACAAATAGATACTCATGGATAAACCGTGACACTATCAGAATTATTAGATGCTATAAAGTTACTTCAGAGCGGGAATGCAGCAGGCCCTGATGGCTACCCTGCCAAATTTTATAAGAAGTTCTCCACTCAGCTAGCTGCCCTCCTATCAGCAACATTCACAGAAGCTAGAAACAATAAAATTCTACCTCAAACTTTTCGTCAAGCATTAATCACCATCTTTCTTAAACAAAATAAGGATGTATTACAATGTGCATCATACAGACCAGTTTCACTTCTGAATAATGATGTTAAGATACTCTCCAAAGTCCTAGCTAGAAGGATGGAGAAAGTACTGCCTTCAGTAATATCACAAGGTCAAACTGGATTTATTAAAGGCTGACATTTAGCGTCCAATCTTCGACGCCTGTTTAATGTAATATACTCACCCGCAAAGTCAAACATCCCAGAGATTTTATTATCCTTGGATGCAAAAAAAGCATTGGATATGATTGAATGGAACTACCTTTTCACCACATTGGAGAAATTTGGGTTTGGCTCGAACATTTGTGTATGGATTAAACTACTGTATACAAATCCAGAAGCTTCAGTTTGTATTAACAACATTAATTCAGACTACTTTAAACTAGAACGTGGTACCAGACAAGGATTCTCCTTGTCACCGCTACTTTTTGCAATCGCCATTGAGCCACTGGCAGTTCACTGTCAAAATGCTTATGAGATAAAGGGAATCAACTCACATGCAGAACCATAGGTGAAGGGCTTAAGCATTTCACTCTTATAGTGCTCCTGTGTAGTATAATTATTTCCTGTACCATCATCAGTCCACACCTTGAACCTGTCCCAGTCATTCAATACATAAGACACAATGTTCCTCCGGATATCAAGAGTGAGCCTGATATGGCCGTGCAATATGTAACACAGAGAATGGAAAAGGTAGGTGCCATCTCCGGGCATGGAAACCACTCGGTAAGTGACAGTTCTTTGATCAATGGTGATCACCTCGATAGACATGTTAATGGGGGTACGGTTGGAATGATAAAGGAAATGGGTACCTGAACAATGTAAAGTAAGTCTAAAATACCTAAACAATAGCTATAATCGTAATAAACGAACAATAAAACAGCAGAGAAGCCGTGGATTAAATAAAAAGGCTGTAGTTATCAGCAGGGAAACATGAATCCCGTGGTGAAACAAGGAAGGGAATGTAGAGACTGGAGTGACGGACGGCCTTATATAGGCAGGCAGTCAACAACGTGGGAGGCGTTGGGATGGGGGACGCAACGCCGCCTCACACGGTGACCGAGCTGCAGGCTATGGACGTATATATGTATGTAAGTAGGATTCAGTTAGCGTTGGGAACCCACGTACCAAATTTATTGAAGATGGGCCCATAAGTAACAAAGACCGTTGAAAAGTTCAATATGGCGGCCGACAGTGGCATCATACCACTGAAATAAGTACATACATTTGTTTCGGTTAGCGCAGGGAAGCCGCCTACCAAATTTCGTGAAGATGGGGTCATAAATAAGAAAGTTCAACGTGGCGGACTTTGTCGACCGTTATGACTGTAACGCGTAGAATTTCGAAATGAAACCTGCTTAACGTTTGTAAGTAAGCTGTAACGAATGAGCATGCCAAATTTCAGCCTTCTACCTACACGGGAAGTTGGAGAATTAGTGACGTTGGAAAGTTCAATATGGCGGCCGACAGTGGCGTCATACCATCGAAATAAGTACGTACATCGGTTTCGGTTAGCGCAGGGAAGCCGTCTACCAAATTTCGTGAAGATGGGGCCTTAAATAAGAAAGTTCAACATGGCGGATGTTGTCGACCGTTATGACCGTTACGTGTAGAATTTCAAAATGAAACCTACTGTGCCGCCCTAGCATAAAATTACTCAACTCAAAATTATATATCGAGCACATCTGTCTCGCTTAAAATTGTCCAAAATGTTTCCGGGGCAAGATCCAACCTGTGAACGCTGCAATCAAGTTCCAGCTTCATTGGGTCACGTGTTTTGTGCCTGCACCAAATTAACATCATTCTGAACAAAAATTTTTAAATGCCTTTCAGACATCCTTGGTGTCACAATCCCTTCTAATCCACTAACAGCTGTGTTTGGTATACTCCCAGATGGGCTTAAAGTGGAGAAGGACAAACAAACTGTGATTGTCTTTACTACACTACTGGCATGCAGACTTATCTTGCTCAACTGGAAGAATCCTAACTCTCCCCTTTTAAGTCAGTGGGTAATTGATGTTATATACTATTTGAAATTACTTATCACTTAGAGGATCTGTGCAGAAATATTTCAAAACCTGGCAGGATCTAATCAGTAACATTTTAGAATAAGCTTTTAAAGCACTGAGTAAATAGATTCTCTCCCTATTCCTTTTTTTCTTTTTCTTCTCCATTCATCTATATTCACTTATTAACTTATCTATTTACAGTACTTATTTTTACTAGGTTTAAGTTTTATTCTGCTGCCCATGCTCTCTTTTTCAGGGGCAGGGGTTGATTTGTTTTCATTCCTATTCTTGTAAACTGTGGTGGGCTGGTGCCCTGCCCGGGGTTTGTTTCCTGCCTTGCACCTTGTGTTGGCTGGGATTGGCTCCAGCAGACCCCTGTGACCCTGTAGTTAGGATATAGCGGGTTGAATAATGGATGGATAGATTCTTGTAAAATTGATCTATTTGTATGGAATGTTGTGTGATTTCAATAAAATCAATAAAAAGATTCTTCTAATATTTCAAAAATATATACAGCATAATGAGGTTTAGACTGTAATAGAGATCTGCAATTCATAGGTCAAGCTGCAGTCAAGTATCAGTAATTTTTGCAAGAACTGAGGTTTAAAGAGTCAAACATATTTTTTATATGTTCAGATATAGAATGTTTCTAGGCATTTACATAACCAGCTATGCATTTCTTAATAAGCATCAAAAAATACCTCAGTGGTAACAAAAAGAAGTACTATAAGGAATAACACTCATACCCAAAAAATGTAGTTTATATAACAATGTATGAAATACACAAGACTAACAAAGAACAAGTACACAGTGTCTTTAGGAAGAAAAATAGCAGAAGAACAGAGCCTGGCTTTTCAGACAAATATCTAAACTGTGTCCCCAGGGGTCCTTTATTAGTCTAAAAGGCTGAGGTCATGTTAGATGCCTATAACATGACATCATAATGTTACTGCCATCTTGTATCTCAGGAAAGAACAGGAAACTTCCAGCCAAATTAAATTGAAGATTAAAAATCAAAAAAGTAAATGATAAAATTCTGAGGCTAAGGATCTGCGCTGGTATCCCGAAGGTTGCCGGTTCGAATCCCTGTCACTGCCAAAAGAGATCCTACTCTGCTGGGCCCTTGAGCAAGGCCCTTAACCTTCAATTGCTCCAGGGGCACTGTATAATGGCTGACCCTGCGCTCTGACCCCAAGGGGTATGCGAAAACTAACAAATTCCTAATACGAGAAATTGTATAAGGTGAAATAAAGAAAAAAAAAACAAAACTACCTGCTAAACTGGCTGTAGAACCTGAAAATTATGTTGGAGTCTTTGTGTATCTTCATCTAACTGGAGTTAGCGTGGTGAGAGAAGATTCAGCAGTAATTGGTTCCTGTTAGTCCAACATAATCCTTTTCATGTTTCAGGAGAATACAGCAGTCAAAAACTAACAATGAAGTCAATGAGAATCAGAACAAAAAGGCTGCCATTATTAGTACTGAGGTGGAAGGAGTTACAATTCTCATGAGTTTAATGCCAGTTATCACAGGAGAAAAGTAATTCTCTGTACTTGCAGTGATTCAGTGATCAAACCTCCTTGTTGATATAATATGTTCTTGTTTTTATCAAAGGAAAAAGTAGATTTTTGATGTGTTCAAGTCCACATGCAGCTTTTTCTTGCCTTACTAGATTAGACGTTGGCTCTCAAAAACCTTGTGCAACCTCAACTGAACGATTGACTGCATGTTTATATCTATATATCTGGAGTTGCCTCCTTTTCAGTAAAATTTCTCTTAATGGTGGATTTTATTTCAGTATATCGGAACATAGGACTTCTTTAAGGTAAAAAGGAGCAATAGGTTTAAAACTGGAAGCATTTCTTTGCACAAATAATGGCAGTCAATGGCAGTACTCTTAAAGTAGATGCTATACTCGTTTGTCTTTTGTCCACAACCACATTTTAGAACAAGTTTCCTTAATTAACCAGATTATGAGACTCCTGTTATTTGTAAACATTTTCTGCTTATTTTCTCAGCTAAGTAATTTCAGCACAGTGTTGCAAATAGAAATATATCTGTGAATTTGATCATATGCTCTTCATTGCAGTTTTGTATAAATGTATTTTGTTGAACCGAGGCCATTTCAGGCATTCCTAGAACTTTTTACTGAAAGTGGTTAATGCGACTTCTACATTTTATATGTAAATTAGCTCATTAAAAACAAACAACAGTTGCATTTACTAACCACCTACTTAGAAAAGAGATTATTAAACACATCTGCGTTACAAGCATAGCCAAGAATGATTAATATTTTTGAAGTAATATTTAACATGAGCTAGTAGGATCTGCAAAGCCCAAAGTATTAAATAAAAGTTGCATGCACCAGCTAGATGTAAACTTTGTTTTACTATAAAGTAAAATATTTTTCTGTTAAAAATATATATATATATATATATATGTAATGAAAATTCAAAATATTTCTGGGAATTATGAAGTTAAAATAACTAGTTCAGTTTATCTTAAATTTGATTAGATATACTTTATTAATCCCCAAGGGGAAATTCAAATGCAAACAGCAGCAAAAACATAAAATACCAACTCAAAGTACAATAAAAGACAATGGAATAAAAACATGTGCAATAAATATTATGTTAAAATAAGTGTAGCAGGCTGTCTGTACTATCTTTCTATGGCTTCTTCCTGGAGCGAAGGAAAGGACATTGGGAGGAAGCGTTAAAGTGTCTAATGGCAGCAGGCAGAAAAGTTGAACAGAGTCACCTCCTACTACACCAAATAGCAATGAGCCTGTGGCTAAAAGTACTCCAAGAAGACACTCCCTGGAGGGAATAAACAGAATTGTTCATGATAGCATCCAATTTTGCCTCTGTCCTCTTTTCCATAACAGCCTCCATATTGTTCAGAGTCGGTCCTGTGATGGAGCTGGCTTCATTGGTTAGCGTGTTTAGGTTTTCTGCATTGCCTGAACTCAAATTAGACCACATTGTAAAAAATTACACTGGTTACAATGGATTGGTAAAACATTTCCAGCTTTCTTCACACATCAAAAGATCTGAGTCTCTTCAGGAAGAACTGTCTACTCGGGCCCTTCTTGTACAGTGCCACCATATTGTCAAACCTGTCCATATGGACCCCCATGTTCTTGTAGCTCTCCACCAACTCCACTACATCCCCTGGGTGGTGACTTTGACCCAGTGATGTCACACGCCCCATCCTTTCTGTTGACCTTACCTAGCAACAGCACAGCAACTGAAGAACAGAAAATTCTCAAAGTGGCTCCTCCCATAAGAAAAATAATATGGGACAGCAGGAAAACGCATTTCATATTTAACATTGTTACAATCACGTTAAAACAGAAATCACTTAATTTGCGTTGGAGTATTCCAGGCCAAGAATGTTATAAATAATTTTAGATGTCAAGGAACCATTTAAACGACTGAAAAGAAAAGTCAGATTGTTATGTTTCAACCAGGGTGTGTTCCTTGGCTGTCTTCTTTTTCCATTGTACAGTAATATTTTTTTAAGATTTTTATTGTATTTATATATCCTCTGTTGCTGTTATTCTGTTTATGTATTTAGTATGTATATGTTTTATTTGTTCTCTTTTGTTCCTTGTGTTTCTTGGTGAAACCCCAAGTTGGGGAGCGACCCTGATTTTGCCACTGAAGTACCGCCCGCCAGCCTGGACATCTGAAGCTAAGAAAACAGGTTTTTTAGGAATTTCATGACTTATGACCGATTTGAGTGCAGATGTTTGTATTGATTGGATTTTTTGGTTTTCCTGCAATTTTTTTTTTTGCTTCTGTCCCTGGAATGTGATCTTTGGATCATATACTGGGTCTTGCTTGTATTTTAAAAGATAGGTCATTGGCATTGTTCTCCTAGCCAAAGGTTTTGACGGTTATTTTCCCATAAAAGTGTATGTTTTATGTATTTTGGTGATATATTTTTGAATATTAAAGAAGTGTTTGAAAGTCTAAAGGCCTGGTAGGCTGAAGTTTGTTGAGTTGAGTTTGGAGTCAGACTGCCTAGGGTAGGCCTTCTTTGTGGATTTTTTAGTGGCCAACAACTTCTTCACTATAGTAGTGTGCTGAAATCATAATACAGATTGTAGTAGTAGTTTTGAAGGTTGTGGATAAGCATTTCACTAATTTCACTGCTTGAAAGATGTGTATACCGACTTGACATTTGTGGTTGTCTAAAGTGAACAAGCATTTGACAAATGGTTGGTGGAATGTGTCACATATGATCATTCATCCCAAATTTGACTTTTTAATAACAATAACACTAATACAGTATTGAGACTTATATCACCTTTAATTTTGAATGTACAATGGGAGGTCTGAAAGTTGAGAGTACACCTTATGAGAAGGATTTAGAAGTTGTAGTGGTCTCTATGCGATCAGCTGCCAGACAGTGTTCAGAAGCCATTAAGAAGGCTAACACAATGATAGGTAATATAGCATGATGTGTCGAGTACAACAAGTCCAAAGAGGTTATGCTCAACCTTTATAATGCACTGGTGAGGCCTCATATGGAGTTTTGTGTGCAGTTTTGGTCTCCAGGCTACAAAAAAGACATAGCAGCACAAGAAAAGGTTCAGAGAAGAGCGACTAGGCTGATTCCAGGGCTACAGGGGTTGAATTATGAAGGAAGATTAAAAGAGCTGAGCCTTTATAGTTTAAGCAAAAGAAGATTAAGAGGATACATGAAGTGTTTAAAATCATGATGTGAATTAGAACAGTGGATCAAGAATGTTATTTTAAAACTTTACACAGAGAGCCAACGACACTTGGAATAAGCTACCAAATAGTGTGGTACATAGTAAGACTTTAAGGACTTTCAAAACTAAACTTGATATCTTTTTAGAAGAATTAAGTGGATAGGACTGGTGAGCTTTGTTGGGCTGAATGGCGTGCTCTCATTTAGATTGTTCTAATGTTCTAATGTAAAGCCTCATTGGACTTCAGCAGTGAAATAGTTCAGCTCAAGGCCCTGTGATATGTTTTATAAAAAAAGAGTAGTGTTACAGATATTTTTTAGTTGCTCTCTGAGGTAGTGCAACAACCTTTAAGATGGTGATATTTTCTTCGCCAGTTCACACCTGACAAGATGAGTCACCAACACAATGAGCTGGCATTCCACCATTCAAATGATCAGCATCAGAGTCAGCCACATGGTACACTAGTGTGCCAGAGTTGCATGAATTCCAAAAAGTGTGGCAACATTGAAAGGCTGATGCATTGGAGTCCATTAGATAGTCTCCGAGAAGCTTTGGCATGGCGCTGCAGTATAACCGTCATACTGTATATAATATTACATTCATGACTAACCTAATCATTCTGTAAGAAGCAGAGGTTCATTAATGAGTTATTCAGAGTTGGAATCTACATTAGTGAGGAACTAGCACTACCATTTCAGCTGGGTGGCAAAGATGTGGGAAGATGGGGGCACTGAGGTTGCTGCAGAACTCCTTTTGGTTTCAAATAATTATTGATTATTAGCACGGCCAGTTTTCTGCATGAACTAACCTATGATGCAGCCCAGGGCTGCCGAAATGTATTAACTTGTATGAAAAAATATTTTTTCTTTGTTTTTCAAAGAATATTACTGCATCTATACTGGCTGAACATATCTTCTTTAACTTCATTACTGATATAAATCTTCCATAGCTAGTGACAAGCACACTGCCTTTCCCAATTTTAGTCATCTCCAATGACCAGCAGCTCTTGACATGGAGTTTATGGCAGCAGGATGGGCAGAATATGGGCTAATCAGGTATATATTTTCCTATATCTTCGTGTAAGTTTTAGCTTGTTGGTGGGTGGAGTTAGAGATTTTCATGTTTAGTTGCACTTGGGCACATGTCTGGGTTGCTCTGGCACTGAAAGGCACACAATAAAGGTGAAATCCAGGCTGCTCATATGTTCTGATGTCATGACAAGCTGCTGACTTTCTTTGGTTCTCAGTCTATATAATTCAAAAGGCTGACATTGAGATGTACTGGTAAACAAAACCAGTGCCTTATGGACAGCAGATAGGAACTGAAAACATTTCAGCTTACTTATCAGGTGTTTGCATTTTGCTACCTGTTTCTTTACACCCTGGTGAGAAATTCCTTTTGAAAATAAACCCGTTATTTGACACACTGGTAGAGAGAGACACCAGTGTCTACACATGTGAACAGAATGTTGTTGAGAAATCATGTATGGTTTAAAAAGTTCATTTGACAATGAAGTGATGAAAACATTGTGCAATTACTGAGTTGCCACTATGTCTGCTCTAATGAACAATAGGTAACTGGAGGTTTGACAAAAGAGTTAGCAAATTGGCAAAAAGCTAAGCCTGCTGTGTTTGTATTTTAAATGTATTTATTTATTTTATTCTATTCATTTACTTGCTGCAGTAGGGCAAGTAGGGATCAAGTGAGCATACTGTATAATCTTTGTAGCTGGCAATACCCCTTACCAAAAACTTGTTTCCGTGCTCCTGCTGGATGGACCCCTTCGATGACGTTTGGGAAACTGGATTATTGTGCTGTGTTCTTTTTTAACATGTAATATGTGATGCAGTTATTGGATGTTGTAAATTTAGGCATTCTCTCACTCTATCTCTGCTGCTTCAACAGCCATTTTCTGGATACACCCAGTTTGACTCTTTGCTCCCCAAATCCTAAGGGTAATGGAGCAGATGCCCTTCCTGATGACAGCCTGCTTTAGTCAGGTTTTACAACACAAAAGAGAGACGTCGACCTCTGTTTAACCCTTATACCGTAAGTCACAGGAGTGTCATTATGCATTTAGATTACATTGTAGTAACCTGCAAAAAACAAATTAAGTGACATTATACTTGGGCTAAATGAAGTACTGCATGTGATTCTGGACACCACATTATAAAAACAAAATAACAACTCTAAAAGTCTTGCAGAGAAGATCTACCAGGTGCTTCCTTTGACTATAAGGCATGCCCAACTATGGGATCTACTGTAAACTTCTTTTGTCCTGAGCTAAGAAGACTGCATGAATATCTAATAAAGGCCTTCGAAATGCTTGATGGCATTGATAGACCTGATCGTTCAGAGTTCTTTCAGTGAATTAGTGGAAGTGAATTGAGGACTATAATCAGGAAGCACTTCTTCACATTGGGAGCAGTGGAAAACTGGCACCACCAATAGTATCATTAGGCCTTGTTCACACGGGCGTTAAAATCGAGCGTTTTTTTTGCGTTCGTAGCGTCCGGTGAGTGCGGATCAAGCGCCGAGTGTTTTCTACATGTAGGAGTCAATGAGAGTGTTCACACGGGCTTTGGTGACGTGCGTTTGTCCGCTCTGGCGTTTATACGGCATCAAAAAAACGTTGCATGCAGCTTTTTCTTGGCTTTCAAAACCCAAATAACGCAAGGAAACCGCTTCTAGTTCTTTTTCTGCGCGTTTATTTTACGCTTCGGAGGAGCCAGGGGGGGGCATTTCAGTGCATAACACCGGTGTAAGCACACACTCGACTACTGTTTCCTTACCTCAAAGTGACAAGTAGTCTCTCTTCGGGGCTAACACCAAGTCGCAAATTGGTTGATCGGCGTGCAATGTGGCATTGCACCAGCTGCAGCAGACAATCAAAAGTGGAAACGGACATCCGACAGTAATTAAAGAAAACTTGCGCGGAAATTTTCGCATTTCTTCATAAAGCACAAAAAAACTTCCTTTAACCCGACGTTGTGCAGTCAGAGGATGAACCCAGTAGCGGCGATTTTTTCTCTCCCTACGTCGTCGTATTACGAGTATTTTTAAAACAAGAAGATTAATATCTAACATAGCAAAATGGTCCATATTGAAAGGAGGCACCTCAAATAAAACGACAAGGGCTTTCATATCCAGTTCCCGACACTGCCTCCTCAGGTTAACACACAAACTACAAATTGGGCTGCAGGCTGGCGTTAGACAGAGACAAACGAACGCCGGTGTAGAAGTCAATCGATCGCCACCACAAAATGCAACATAAACGTCTAGGACGTTCAGAGCAAGTTCGTTTATCCAACAACTTAACGCCCGTGTGAACAAGGCCTAAAGCTCAAGCAGTAAATACTTTTATAAAAGTATCTGAAACTACTAGTTACCCAAATGATTTTCACGGACTGAATCACATTCTCTCATTTTGTGAAACGTCTTTTTATGTACTCATATTTTTGTACACTCTAATTAAGAGAAGATTGTCCAGTATAGTAAAATAAAGATATTTGTTTTGACACTGTCTGTTATGTTATTAACAAAGATAAACATTGCAGAAGAAAATTTATTTTATGTAATGAAATGGTTGTTAAACAAATAATATACTCTGAACATTTACAAATTTGCACAATGGAGAATTTTTTACAAAATAAGGAGGTAATGTTCAGATGTTTGATGTATTTGCTTTCAGTTCCTATCTTGACTACTTTCTGTGTGGACTTTACCCATTCTCCCCATACTGACATGGCCTTTCTCTGCATGTTCCAATTTCCTTTCACAAATCAAACAAGGCCCATTGTTGTCCCTAAATTGATACTTTGTGGGTGTGGGTCTACCATGGAATGGTCTGGCACTCCATGTTGAAGTCTTTGGTGCCAGGATTAGACTGTGGCTACGCATAGACATAGACAAAGCAGCGTTCAGAAAAACAATGAATGCATTTAGCAGTCATCTGAAATAAAAATATTAAGAAAAAATAAATATTTAAAAACTAGAATAAGTTAATAATTTAAAGACATACTTTCTTCACAATAAAACTGAAAGCTATTCCATCACTGGAAATGCAAACCAAGCAACTTGTCCAACACAAGATATGCATTAGGTGTAGCATATGCAACAGAATGATTTAATAGTGTCTATTTCTCTGTATAATAAATGCAATAAATCCCATCTCTTTCAAACAGGTGAAAATCGCATTTTAAAAAGCTTTGATATAGCTTAAATAAGAGTTGGATTTAAAATCATAAAACAGAATAATGACCAATTTTAGAGACATTGCAGTGGCATGAAAAGTCATTATTTCATAAAAACTGAAGGTAAAAACACATTTAAATTAGAGAGCCTGCAATATTGAAGAAGATGAAAAGGAATTATTGAATTGTGTTATACACTGCAGCAGGCACTCAAGTTATTTTTGAAAACTCTAATATCTGAGTTTTATTAATGTAAGCATTTTAACAGATAACGTAAAAATGGCATTTGTGGCTTCTTGTTACTCAAATTATAGAGATGATTGACAGTAAGCCCTTAAATTAGAAAAATGGTGCTCTACATCATGCACTCCAATATTACTGTATGTATAATTCATTTCAACTCCAGCCAGCTTTATTTAATTATGACAAAATACTTTGTGTCTTGTAACTTCATCACATGAGATTTTTTTAAGAACTAACACAAATTTCAGTCTCCTTTTTACTGTCATTAGTACAAATATTTTTTTTCTTTTATGCAGACCTTCGACAAGCTGAGCAGAAATTGTCATTTCTCAAAAGTGTTGATTTTGCAGTCATTTATAAAAATGTACTTATTTATTGAACTCCTTGCTACAAAAGCTTCTCATTTTTAAAACTTCTTTCTCAGAAGCAATAATAAAAGATGTGTAATAAATTGGCATGGCATTTGGAAAAATAGGCTATGCCTAAAAGGTTAGGAATCTGCAAATCATTTTTCATGTAACCTAATATATAAATATACTGACTGTTACAGACTGTTATTTATTTCTTTGGGAGGAATAAAGATACAAGATACCTTCTGGCTTGTAAAGATGAACAGCATGTGCTGCTTGTACCCTCTGCTGGTTAGAAATATACAATGATGAACTGTTTGTAGTCCCCTTCAGTTTATTATGGTTGAAGGAAGAGAATGTATATTCTGCTTCACATTCTGGAAGGGAAAATTAAATTCAGCTGTGCAGAATGCTATATGGTTTAAATTGATCCACAGTATTTTAAGTGATGCCGCAGCTTCATAACTTGGCTGTCAGTCTTAAAATAAAAGCATGCAATTGCAAAATGCTATCTTTTGGTGCGCAAGTCTTTATATATTTGCTATGGGTAAAGCCATCAACATAATGTTGTGAATTTTGTATTCTATTTTGATTGACATATACAGGCTCAGCGAGAGCAGCATCTATAAACATTTTTTAAATTTAACAAATGGGGATGACATTCAAATAATTTACTATCCATACATAACTTTAAGTGAGTATACGCATGAATGTGGATGGGAAGTACATGTAGAATCTACTGTCTCCATAAAGCACATCAGATGCTGAAAGCAGGGTAAGCTATGTAAAATACATATATCTGAAATAAGTAAAGATATGTGGTACACTATAAAGTCAAGTAGCTTTCATCAAAAATGATTAATACATATATAATTTGTAACAACTTCATTACAAATACATAAATGCATTCTACAGTGCTGAAAATATACAGTAAGCATAAATGGTGGTTTACTTTGCAGTATGGTAGCTGCTCAGCCCCATAAATTTGGGCTCAATTCCCAAGCCTAGACACAGCCTGCTTTCTGCCCAGTTTGCTTTATTTCCTCATATGAAGGTCTGCCGCTGACTTAGCTCTTCTTCTAGTGTATCACTGTAAATATTCAAGCCAAGGAGCTGCTTTTAATCAAAGCATGTGAATGCATTTTTATTTGTAAAGAAGGATTCTTTTACTCATAAACTGGGAATTGTCTTGCATGTAAATAACATAACAACCTCAAATCTGATTAATCCAATCAGTGGGGGCTGACCCCATCCCAGAATCATTGGGCGTAAAGTAGGAATGAGCTGCGAAAGGGTGCCAGCCCATTGCAGCAACACATGAAAATGGCGTCACTTATAATTACGTATCTATTTCATTTAAAGTAGTTTATAATTAGCATGTTTTTGAATTTTGTACAGCGTTATTGTTAAGTCTCTTGCTGCTGTTTTGATCTCTACATGCTCATCTATCTATTTTCCTTATCTTCACATTGTAGAGGTGTGGACAGAAGGAACCAATCTTCCAAAGAGTTCCAGTATATCTCAAGACTTACTCGCTCATACTAATTCACCCCAGGCCACTTTATGATAGAAAATGAGCCTAATATACATTTGAAGATATAGATTGAAATGAAGAACATATATAAAAAAATGTTGACATAAATCTACCAAACTGTCATCTAGTCTTTATGGAATATACTGTAGTTCCATTAGCAGCTACGAACAATGGGAGACATTAATGAGTTGCATCCTGAACCCAAATGATGCTAAAGGGAGCAAAGAAGTGCAACATACTTAGGTCTTTGATAGAAATACACATATATGGAAGAGTAACACAAAGTACAAGATAAACTAGAAAAATTAATAACTTATTGCTTTTCTTGGTTAGTCCTCAAAGGATTTACACTCAAGCGGTGCCTAAGTACAGTTTCCTTGCTCCCGCAAGTCGAGCCCTTTTCTCTGACTCCACTCCTAGTGGGAAAAGAGTGGTTTTATGATCCAAATCATAGGTTACTTCCACTACTGGAGTCTCAATGGCTATGCAGAAACTTTGTAGCTGCATGCGTACAGCTCCGTTTCATGACCCTAAGTGCCATCCTGTGTTTAGAAGAAATGTAGGATGTACACCCAAATGACAAGTCGGAATTCCTAAATTATATGAAGGACCAATGTGATTCCCTCTGGCATTGTGGGGAGTGTTCTGTGTCGACTAGTAGCTCTTCCAGTTGCATATCACGCTGGTTACTACCTGTCCTACGCTGTCTCCGTATCACTTGGCACTTGACATAGCTAACAAAATTGCAATAATAATTAAATAATATTAGGCACAAAAACACCAATGGTAGAAATTGTCATCATCTTGGAAGTATACCTGACAAATTTTATACCCCAAATTTCAAGAGCGGTCCATGAAAATCCATAAAAGCTGTTGTAAAAAGTATGAGTACGCAGCCATGGGGCTAGACACAGCAACCTAAAAGAGCTGTACAGACCAAGGGTAGCTGCTGAACAAAACTGTAAGATAGGACACAGAGTAATAGGAGAGAATAAATGTAAAAACAAAAAAATATTTGAGTAATGCTTTTAAGACTAGTGTCATATTCCGACTTTTGTTTTAAATTTTTTCTAGATAGTTCCTGGGTCTCTAAAATTAATATATACATCATTTTGGGCGTAATGGAGATCAGAGATTCAAATACCCACATTTATTTTTAATTCAGTGCATTTTGTACTTAAAAATTATTTTCCCGTTATTTCCATGTCAGTTTGTTTTTGTAGGTGTGTCACTATTTTTAAGGGCCCTGTGTCTGTTGTTTCTGGCTTTTATTAGGTAGTAAGACATGGAGTTTGTAGGTAGGTAGGTAGATAGACTTTATTATCCCAGAGGGAAATATATTTGTGATAATAAATCCTACCAAGCTATTTTACCTAGTACCTCCCTATCAGGTACCTAGTTGGCATCATTATCACCATGGTATAAAAGTCACTGTTGTGCACTTTCTGGTTGTCCAGGTTTGTGGATGCAACCTCCAAAGCCTAGTTTTATTTTCTTTGAATCTAATACTGACTTCTGGTTATAAATTCGTTTCTGTCCCTTTCTTGAACTCCAGCTTATGTTTTAGGTCAGTATACATGTGAATTCCTGGTTTTGAATCCTTTGCTTTGTATCTTCACTATGATTATTGTTTCATGTTCTGGGCTAGTTTCTTTTACCATAACTCCTTATCCTAATCTCCTAATTCTATTTCTCTTTCCAAGCTGCTACTAACTAGTGGAACCAGTACAGTTAGCTCACCAAGTTAATATTGGACAGTAAGATAGTGACAGTGCAGTTACATTAAATATTTCCTGAATTAAGGAATATGCAGATGAAGGAACAGTACTTAAAATAACATTTGGAGACCAAGCAAACTCCACACATGTTATAATTGGCTGTGGTTCAATTGGTGGCTTGAGACAGCAGTGCAGTGTTAACCTCTGAACCACCAGGTACAAATGTTTTAGTGTCAAGGTTGGTTGCACTGTCTTTCCTCAGTAGAGGGCATCATACCATTAGTTTTTATATTATGGGTATTTGCGCTTGCTCTTAGTCTGTTATTTTCTTTCCCATCAGTATCATATATAACGATGTTTTAATGAATGGTGGTACCATAATAGTGGTATTATAGAATCATCCATTAATCGTTCAATTTTAGCTCTTTAGTCAGGGCAATGGACTAGCCACCAGTTTTTCATAAGGTACACTCAACACAAGCAACCTCTATTATTATTGTTATGCACAATAAGTCAATTTAGTGAACTCACACAATGCCTTTGGCTATTGATTGAAAACCTAAGTTCAACAAAGGTATCCAAAACAGTTAACTCATGTTTTCACACCTTCTAAAGCTATTTACATTGCACTATTTTTATGCTCTTTAGGAGACAGTTGGTATAGGTTGGCAGTCTCTTCTAACCATCTAGGCTCACATAAATTATGTAAGCCTCCTAGTTATCTCTTAAATGTATTATTTCAGACTAGTTATATGATCAGTTAGAAATGTATACCATAGGTTGTGTATTTGGCAAGTCTCCCTATTCAAACCTGCATCAGGTTTTGTGCACTGGCAATAAACCCCCTATTAGGAGAACATGTAGATATACACTATACAGAACAAATGACTCCCAAGGACTGATTATACCTTTCAAACGCTGACAGCAACAACTAACTTATTCATTTTAAATATTAATTTATTGTAATTAGAAAACTGTACTTCATGTGCTTCTCCTGGAAATGCCAGGTGGCCTTATATTGTCCTCGTCGATAAAGTATGAAGTCAGTGGATCTGGGGGAGGGGAGACTTACTGAAATGGAGGAAAAGATAATACAGAGATAATAGAGAAAGACAAGAGGTCAGAGGTGGTCCTATGTTTTGGTATCAAAAGGAAAAAAGATGAAGCCTGATAGGGACATGCTTGGGAAGGTCCAGAGTGCAAAGGGCTTTTGTTTCTATTGTTTCTAAATCCTCCCTTATGGGAATTTTGCTGAATGAACACTCCCCTTGTTATATATTTTTGGGCTTTGTGATATTATTCCGGGTGTGGAAACATGTTCAGCAAATTCTGTTATTCTGTATATTCTTCAAAAAGAGATAAAAAATCTTGTTCTGCTAATATAAGGTAATGTGCTAAATACTGATAAACAAGGGAGAGCTTCAATGGTGCATCTTGGGTGGAGAAAACGCTAAATGACACCAGGTTAATATATGCTGTAGAACTCTGGAAGCAATTATCCATGTTAAACCATAGTATACATACATAAACATCTGTTTTGTTTGTAATTATTTTTTGCACCAAGGTTAAGTATTGATGTCTTCTATGCAATCAGATTAATGCTGCCTGCAAAATTCATATTGCTGGGGTCAAAATATCAGCTGAGCTTTAGAATGAAATGGTTTGGGATCTATGGATCCAAAGAAGCTCTAAATATGACTATGATTTGCAATGCCATGAAAATAAATTAGAGTTTACAATGGAATCTGATAATACATCCCTTAGTATATTTCTTGAAAGCAAAAATCTTTTCATTTACATATTCCCAATTCTTTATAATTAAGAGTTGATGATAATAAGTTAAGGTTAACTGTTCTGAAGAGTACACACATATATGAGCCTAATGTTTAATTTTAGCAGTACTATAATATCAGGGTATTAGGAATGGCTAATTAAACACTCCATATAAAGTAAGGTTATTACATTTGCACCCAATTAAAATTCATTGAATTTAGAGCAGTGGAGAAAAAAGAAAGAGCTGTATATGTTTTCTCAGTTGCCTGAGGGGAATCGTGTTGCAAATGAAGGCATGATTGTTTTTAAAAGAATCGTTTCAATAAAATCACTTCTCAACTTGCATTTTTAAAGCATGAATGACTTTGTTATAATCCATTGCACCAGTGAAGAATGTTATGGTTGTTTGTTTCAAATGAGAGTTTTAAAAACAAGAGGCACAAGCAGGAGACAAAAAATATTGGTCATTAGCATGTTTACACGCTTTCCCAATGCTTGCATGTGTAGAATAATAATAATATGGGGTCCTTCACATCTGTTACCATACTGCAGGCAGATGCAACTGAAACAAAGGTTTTTTTTTTTTTCTTTTTCCCTGTCCTTGCAGTGCCACATCCAGGCAATCTTGCAACACAGCAAGCATGACATCTGATGAATAAACATATGTTGTCATGTGTCAGACATACAGTTGATGGCACTATTAGATCATTTATTTGGTTTCTTTAATAGGTCATATGATATGCATTAGACCTATGGCCCAGCTTCATTACAGCCAGCATTTACATTTTTATTTGGAAACCATGAATCCATTATGCACATTTTAAGGACTACTAATGTGGCAATATTTTGTTTTCTTAAGGTGCTCCTGTGATGCATTAGTCAATCTGTATTTTATCTGGTATATATAATTACTGTTGGGAAGCTCTTTGCAAAATAACAAAAAAAAAAAAATAAAACAGAGCAAAACAAAATGATTTAATTAAGTATTCATACAAATCAGTGAATGCAGGAGCTACAATGCAGAGAAGCCATTACAGAATACAATGAAAAGCAAGATTAAGATTTAGGTTTAAATAAGGAGAACATAAATTATACAACATTATTATGTCATTTTGGGTGCAGTGGACAAGAGGCAGGTCTTTTGATCAGGATTCATTGTAACAAGTGCAAGACCTTCTCAGAATGGCTTGGAAGAGACAGGGCTAAAAAGCTGAAGGAGGTGTGATTACTGAAAAAAAAATCAGGAAGAAAACTATAAATATTTCTAGCTGCATAGAACATCAATACATTAAAAGAATATCATTTAGTCTGTGCAAACATTACTGAGAGGAACCAAGAAGATGAAAGGGGCTTTAAATCCAAAAAAGCATCATGTTTGTAACTGTAAACATGAATTAAGATATTATAATAAAGATAATAAATACAATATATATAACAGAGCTGTGCAGAAGAATTTCATGTTATTGCTGCTAATGGTAGTTCTAGTACAGTAGTTGTTCAAATGTGGCATGCACTTACTTATTCACAGATGGCTTTGCATGTTGCCTGATTTTTTATTGTATAAAAAAAGCCACTACAGTAAAATCTGTTCTGTGCTGTTTGTCACTTGAAACTAGATATGTTTAATTTTAGGACTTGGTCAAGACCAGGGGATTGTTAGTTATATCCTGATCAGTGCTGATCGACTAATTTCACCAAAGTGTTTTTCACAGCTAATATGCCGTGTTCATTGGTGACCTGATATTTTCCTAGAAATCTGCCGTGTGGCCAGCTTAGATAGAACTCAGTTATGTTTTGTGAGGCCAGTGTGACATCACAGAGTAGCAGCAGTGAAGTGCGGCACAGCTACAAGTGAATTCAAAGCTTAAAGGAGCTTAAAAGAGTCATAATTCACATGAGACCCTGTAAATAACAATAATTAAATATGTATTACTATTTACAAGGCTTTATTATCTTCTGCACAGATATCTCAGTAACAATAAAGACATTGCTGGACCCGCAGCTTCAAACAATGGAATAAGCCATATATGTATATGTTAAGATTTCCTATGCATTCTACACAATACCTAAATTCACACATTGTCTTCCTTATTTCTAGTTTGTGGCTTTTTGATGTATTTTGGTTTTTTTTATTTTTTCTGTCCGCATCTTTCGTTTTTCGAGGCACGGTGGCCCAAAGGTTAGCACTTCTGCATCTCAGCTCAGGTCACATTTTTGGTCACAATAATCGGTCCAAGCCACCAGAGACACTTAAAAGACCATTGCATCATTATAATCTACTCAAAACTAGTTCATTCGTTATTATCTATTAACTTCCATGCATTTCACCAAATTCAGTGAAGTTCCTAAAAATATTTGCGATTTTGGCAAACTCATGGCAATGCTGAGGTTCACTCACTACTAGTCCTGATATGTAAAAGTATTCAGTTGAAAAAGGGTGAACTTATTGCACATATATACTCAAACATACACTGTATAGCAACATATTGAAAAACCTGTTTGTGGAAGGCTTATACTCACATCTGTTGTTACCTTTGGCCTCTCGTGCATCCTTTTTTAGGTGTGTTCACATATAATGCACAAAGCACCTATTGCAAAAACCCATGTCTGTCTGTCTGTCCATCCATCTATTTGTTTGCATGAAACAACTCGGTACCCATGAACCACTGTTGATTAGATGTGTGGCACACTTAACTCTTCAAAGAAATGTGTTGAGACAGTCCCATTTTTGTTCAGATAGCTCATCATTTGCTCTATATGAAGTTGTAAATTTTCAAACGTTTCCATTGAAAAGCATTGGCAAATTTGTGAAATCTTAAAACAGAGAAACATTCTATGTGGCTTAAACTAGGAATTAGTTTACTGTTTCAGTTTTACCTTGAGAGGGTTTGCTTGAATGTATGTATTTTGGATATTTTCCCCTTTTACTCATCTGACAGCCACTCAGATGGCCAATGCAAGCGAGTCAAATGCATGTGCATGCAAACCACTCACACAGCAGAACTGACATTATCAACCTACAGCTACATGGTGTTTGATCGAATAAATAACACAGGAAAAGTACTGCAGCCCTAACTGAAATAAACAAAAAAGAAGTTTAAAAATGGACAATGGAGTTGGTAGGTGGGAGGCTTTAGTAGCTTAAGACCCTGATCTCTGGCACCCAGTCCCCGTTCTCTCAGTCCAGATATACGCAAACAATCGCAGCAAGGCCCTGATCTTCTTGCCCATCATATGGCATTCATATTTCCACTATACATTAATTCAGTTCCTTTCCAATTTCTTATTTATTTAAATAATTTAACAAATGACTGTGTTTTAACTAATATGAATAGCTAGCTGGGTAACATTTCTTTTCTTTTTTACTTTTCCTAGGGTGATATTGGTATGGATATAATGCTAGTGTTGATCATTTTGAATTAACAGATAGGTTTCAATTGCTATTTATTTGATACTACTCCATTGGAAATACTTTCAAAAATATTACTTTTAAGAAAATTAGTCACAAACCTTCCACCACTAACACACAACAATTAATGCAATTTTCACATTACTTGAATTGCAATCTGCTGTGTATGAAAGCTATTGAGCCACCAGAAACTTCTTTGTTCTCTGTTACAGTTCCATAAGGAAGAATTGGCTAAAATTCCTCCACAATGACACGTTGGACTAATGTTGTGAATATTGCTGCTGGAGGTGGAACAACTAACCACCAAATGTCAGGGGACAATTGTACTTCCACACAGTGCTAGTTGCTATTGAATAACTTTGTTCATTCTAGTGGAAACAAAAGTGTTGTTTTTTCACTCAGGTTCTCTTTATTTAGTTTTAGAATTTACTTTAAGGCCTGAATAAGGCCTCTTTTGGTGTTCATTTAAATATTTACTTCATACAAGTGAAACAATGGCTGTACTTCTAATAATACCACTGAGGAATGGATGAAATCTGTAATAGCTTTGGTGAGACTCAAAGACAAAAGCATTAATTTGCAATATTCCAAAAGTTGTGATGTTCTCTATGAAATTGTCTCAGGAGACAAAAGAGAAACTGAAGTACACCATTAAAAACTATTTTTAAATGTGTTTATGAATCAGTCTGAAGGAATCTTTGACATAGATTACTGTATTAGTTTAAGTCAACTGATAACTATATGTTGTTAATCCAGCAAGCCTTTGGAGTATATTGTTTTAATTAAAAAATCAATACCAAGAAAATGAAGAGACCTTTGATATTGTCATTAAAGTAATACTAAAAATGGTTTAGAAGCAGTTGAAGACAAACACTGAAGTGGACACTAGAGTAACCAAAGCAAAATTTTTAGAGGAATCTGATAAGGTAATATTCACCCAGAAGAAATGGGAAGAGAGAAACCTAAGTATTTAGACTAGCAGCCATATCACTTGCACTTCAGAACAGGTCATCCACCTGAAGCTAAGCAGTACATGGATGGGAGACCATCTAGGAAAAGCTTGGGTTACTGCTAGAAGAGGTGTTAGTGAGGCCAGCATGGTGGGCTTACCCTTTGGTGTGAATTGTGGATCCCAATGCCCCAGTGCAGTAATGGGGACACTGTACTGCTGTTCGTCTTTCGGATGAGACATACAGTAACATCGAGGTCCCGACTCTGTGATCATAAATGGGCACCCTTCATAAACAGCAGGTTGTATCCATATATCCAGGCTAAATTGCCAACCATGGCTTAGTCATTCTGGCCCCCTAGTCATCCCTCATCTCCAATTGTCTCTCTCTCTTACCACTTCACCACCTAACAGCGAATGTGTGGGGAGTGTACTGGTGAAAAATGGCTCCCCTGGTGGATGCTACACATTAATAGCGGTTGAAGTGGTTCCCCATTCAATAAAGTGCTCTGAGTAGTGAGAAAAGCACTATATACGTAAATGTAAAGAATTTATTATTATTATTATTGTAGCTTAAATTATGAAAGAATTGTGGTCCGGAAATTGAATGCACAAAATCTTTGTATATCAAGACATTCGACAACCTAGCTCAGGTGTGCAAAATACACATTTTACAGTATTTATCATTCCAATCAAAATATAACCTGTAACTCTTGACAGGGTCATAATTGTGATTCCATCCAGTTTTGATGGTAACAGGATCTTTATGAATGCCCAGGTATAACTGAAGAATGGGGATAAAAGAAATCCCCCCTTGGTGTTTCAAATACGTTCAGTTAAGCTTGTAACAGTAAAAAGCGCTTTGGTGTTTGTTCTCCCTTGGGTTTTTATAGCTAGTTAACAAACGTACATAACAAAGGCTGGGCACTATATAAGAGAATATCAGAGGCTGGGCACAATTTATCATGCAGTTAAGCCTCTACAGCTACCCACTTCCAATGCCAGTGACTGTATATAAGAATATTCATCTGTTAGCAGTGATGCTGATAGAAACACACAACTTCTATTATTGGTTATAGTCTGTTAGTTTTTGAAATAATTTTCAAACACTATTGTAGCTGATACTGACATTAGACAATGTACTGTACAAGAAAGTTCATGTACAGTTTCCCTCAGTTTATTATACAGCACATGAGCCAGAATTAGAATGTCTAACCCTTCTCTTACACTACAAGTGTGGGCAAGAACACTTTAAGACAGGTTCTAGCCATGTTTAAGGACAAGGCCAGTATTCTCTGACCTAACTAGTGGGGGACAGCACTAACTTGGAGGAGACAGCACATGGTGCGTTAAAGGAGAATGTGCAGCTCAGAGGCTGCGGCAGAGACTTGGTCCTTTAAGGGTAACTAAAGGCTTGAGGGTGCTGGGATTTCTTGTCAGGAAATCCTTGTAGCAAAAATGACTTCCCCAGCCTGATATGTAGGGTTTAAAAATACTGCAAAGTATAAATATCATTTAATTTAGAGCTGGAAGAGGGCAAGAGACAGTGGAAGTGGGAAGAGACAAAGGGAGTGTCTGAGAGCACTTTCAATTAAGGAACAAAGGAGATGCTGTCTCTTGATTTTGGTGTTTATGCTCTTCCTTATTTTTTTCTCCATGTGCCTTTCATTTTGTTAACATTTTCAAACTTTCGGTTTTTATCTTTTTCTGGGTGCAGAGAGTCTCCATGATCACCAACCCCCATAATATATGTTAAATACACATGTATGTATATGTACTGCATAAAGAATATGTTAAAGACATTGTAAATTGTAGGTAAATGTGCAGAAAGCCAGGCAACCACAAAAATAATGCAATTGCATTTTTCCCAGCTAATGACAAAGCCGACCCGGGTCAGTTGAAAACTGAGTATTACATTTACAGGGAATCTCATTGATGTGCCACAATAGATAACAGCATTCTCAAGATGAACCTTCATTTACAAGCCTGGTATTTTGAAGTTACAGCCGAAATGTTAAAATGGCAAAATAAACCACTAAATGACCTTTCATTCTGCAATATTCTCCTGTTCTACTTTTTTTATTCTTTTCAACTTTGTTTTTTCATGGATTCAGGCATGGCCTGGGGCACAAACTGTTAGCTTTTTACTCTGCACATTTAAGTTGTATTGCATTGCAAAAAATAATCATGGTGTAGACACATGACTGGGAAGGTAATAAAATATATTTACACAATGAGTGTTGAGTTATGCTCTCTCTATTAAATTAAATGAATTGTAATATACAGTATTCGTATCACTGTACTCTTTACACTTGACAGTACTACAACTACTGCTAATAATAATAATACTGCATTGCGTGATTATCAAGTGTTGGATTTGGCATTTTTTTCTACCATTCATCCATTATCCAACCCGCTATATCCTAACTACAGGGTCACCTGCTACTTATTAATAAAATTAGGCATAATTATATATTTTAAGTTAAAATATTTTTTTTTCCTTCTGTGCTGTTTTTAATTTGTAATATCAATTTACTTATAGCTGATGCAGTCAACCAAGCCCAATTGGCTTCCATCTTGCATTGCAACAAAAACAATTTATTTCTTGTATAGCCCAAAATCACACAAGGAATGGCTCAATGGGCTTTAACAGGACCTATTTTTGACAACTTCCCCAGCCTCAACTCTCTAAGAACACAAGAAAAAGTCCCCCCCATAAATCCTTGGAGGAAAAAAATAGAAAAAATTTTGGGAAAGTCAATTCAGAGAGAAACCCCGACCAGCTTGGACATGCAATGGGTGTCAAAAAAATACACAAAACAGATCACAAGTAATCCTCTTCACAGAGCTAGATGGCCAATCTATCATTTTCATCTCAGAAATACAACAGTACAAAATACTATAACATACTGTATACGGATACAGATTTGTCAAGAAGCAAGTACAAGGTAATTAGCAGAAATACAATACAACAATATCTGTCCATCAGTGAATTGTAGAATCATGGCCAGATTTTAGTAAAGGAGTCGGACAAGCCAGACACAGTCAGAGTCCCAGAGACCTCGGCCAACCTGCCACCTCCTCCTCCCTATTGTCGATTCTCAGCCGAGTCAGTGCTGGGCTGGCCAATCTGATAAAAGGGCCCATCTATCCAATAATTCCAGCGCTGCTTTATCTAAGATGACTTTTGCATAGGCAAGCAAGCAAGCAACCGCAAGACAAACTTTAGGGGGCTCCTCTGAGCCCGAGAAGTTGGTCAGTCAGCATGAGGTTGGCATGTTGGCCCGTTTTTAAATTATTATTTTGTAATATGTCATCAATCAGCTTCCATCTAATGTGGCCCAACGCATGTAAGATTTCTTAGAGACTATCCATTGTGGAAGAAACCCAGAGGAAAAAAAGGAATAGTTCAATCAATTAGATTTTTATTCTGTCACAGATTAGTACATGGATTCTACATTGCAAGGCAGAAGAGCAAAGTTCCATTTTTCATTTGGCTTTTTATAATTTCTTCTTCCTCCCCCTTCCCCTTATTTATAAAAAAAAAAAAAACAACATATTGTTTATTTTATTTTATTACGCTAAAGGGCCAGCTGTTCTTATTTTTTTTACTTTTCAGATTGACCCTAAAAATGGAAAGGTCATCTTTCCTGTGTCAAATAGATGTGTTCCTAAAGAAACTGAAAATTGTCCTAGGTCAGCTTACTGCACCCTGTCTTATGACAGACGCCCGTATGAATAACCTGCCCTTATAGCAAAACGGCTTTGTCAGCTATTAACCCTAACCCTAGCTTGCAAGCGGTTAATTTTTCTTTCACACTATCATTGTAGGGAGCCAATTTACATATATTGTTAATACATGTACTGCATATCCCCTGTATCATACTCAGTGCCAATGCTTTATACAAAACAGCAAGCTTGAAGAAGCAGTAAGATTTTTAATTTTGTTTGTTAATGAATCAATACTGCTGTATGTGTTCCCAGACTGTTATAAATAGCCTACTTTCATTCAGCTGTTTCAAAGAGAAGTTTATTTATTGGAGCAAAGAATTTCTTTAAAGCATAGTGCCATCCACTGCTTTTTGGAAGCAGAATTTTATAGTAGAGTCAAAAGGGCCAGTACTAGCAGAGGTACACATAGCCATTGAGTCCACATCCTTAAGTAATGACACCAACAGCAGATTCTTTTTCATTGGCTTAACAACAAGCCACCAGTGCACATGCTGTACATAGAACAAATTCTTCATTGTAGATATTGTTAAAGAAGACACAACAATGTGAAAGGGTTGGGGCACCACCCTGGTGACCCCGTGTTAACAATGAAACAAAACACGGAATAAGTTGCATGAAAATCTTTCCAGACGGAAGTCCAAAATAGAACTGAACAAGATGGCTGGCTTCTGGTTTACAAAGTCGATCGTCAGGAAGGGGAGAGTCCAGGAGGGTAAACAATGGAAGTGACATCTGCAGTGGAGTGGCTGCCAGTCTTCCTTTCTACAAGGGGAGGAGGAGATGTCACAGAACATGTATACTCCAAACACAAATTAAAGGCAGATTGTCTACATTATGAAGAAATTCTAAATACACTTTATCTATTGTGTCATGATCTGGGCCCTTCATTCATTTTACTGGTGTCTCTTTCACCCTTTTGTACTGAGCTTTTGATTTATGTAGAATTTTTAATTTGAGATCGTAACTCAAATGTTTAATTACATTGTTAGAGTGTTTTTCTTAATGTTAAAATTATTTCTCATCTTATAGCAGGGCCATTTTGCAGAGCTGTTTGTTTATATTTGTCATAGATTTCTGTACATTGATTGCTAAAGGTGCATGGTGGGTGACGCTGTAGAAGCAAAGATATTAATGTCAGTGCTGTGCACTTCGTGGTTATGCAAGACTGTGATTCTATAAATTACTTTGTGTGTATTTGCTGTTTAAAGATAAAGTTTTCCCAGTATGTTTTTCAATATAGAGAACTTTCTGCCAAACATTTTCTTTTTGGGAAGCTTTTATCAAAAGTACAAATTTATTAGCATCCATATTTTTTAACACACTGTGAAGCCATTTTGTTTTATGGCTTAGTTGCAACATGTAACTCATGGTTGACAAGGCATGTGCTCCGGGAAGTCGTGGGTAAGTTTCTCATTGATGCAACAATATAAATATCTGTCATTGTGGTTACGTCATAGTCCAGCTTCGTGGATTCCTGAACAATTTTTCTTGTGTTTTCTTTTGATTTTTTTTGACAGTGATTTTTGCTCAACCATTTTGCTTAGACGCTAGTGTCATACAGTGGAACCTCAGGTCACTGAGGTAGACGTATGTGAACGTCTTGGACCACGTACAAATCGGGTTACAACCAAAAAGTTCACCAAACTTTTGCGTCTGTTCACAACCACACACTCAGGTGACGAACAAGCCAGTTTCCCTTTCGGTTCGTATGCGCCGATGATTTCTGCACATGTTCAGTCTCTTCCTGTGCATTCCCTGTGCAGCAAGCGAGTGAGCGGGCAAGAGAGAGAGCACGAGAGAGCGAGCGAGAGAGAGAGCGCAAGAGAGTGAGTGAGAGAGAGAGAGAGAGCAAGAGAGTGAGCGAGAGAGAGAGAGCATGAGAAGGCAGTTAAAGAATGCACCGGGCTTGTTTTTAAAGAGACTGCTTCGAGCATTGTTTTAATCTCGTTGTATTTAATGAAGACATTTTTCTATTGGATTTTAACCTCCACTTCACTTCTGTTTTTATGGGATCATTAATTTATTGAAGGATTCTGAAAGCATTGCACTTTATTTAATTTGGACTTTGTTTTTGATTGTTGTTCTGTTGATTTTAATAAAAGCACTTGGCACTTTTTGCACCATCCGATTGCTCCATTGTAGTGCCTCACTGTCATACTCATCTGTAACATTACCGACAGTGACGGGTTTAAGGGCTCCCGGAAGCAAGATGGGAGTATGCAGCAAACCCGCATCGTCACAGACTTTACCTCAAAACTGTAATCTCATCTCCACCCAGTTCCTCCTCACTTCCTTCATGTCAGAACTTGACTCGTGTAAGGTTAGTTTTCTTGGTTGTTTATGGTTAGCTTTTGTATAAATTATGGATTTTTCAAATATTAATTTTTTCCCTGTGCTTAAAACTCATTAAAAAAAAGTGTTTACAGAGAGCAGTTCGTAAGGCTATAGTGTGAACTCTTGCAATGTTAGTTTTCTCTGTTCAAGGTTTTCTCAGTGTTATTCAATGTTTTTACATTTAGTTTACTATTACACTGTGCATTCTATGGTATAATTAACTATTTTTGTGCATAAAAATCTTTTAAAAAAATATATTTACATACAGCTCGTATGGTCCGGAATGGATTAATTGTATTTACATACAATGCTATGGGGGAAATTACTTCGGGTTGCGACCAGAGTTTTGGAACGAATTACGGTCGTGACTCGAGGTTCCACTGTATTTGGAATTTATTTGATTTTTTCTGTAATAATTTATTGTCCTCAAAAAAGCTGTGTATTCATGTTTCTACAAAGAACTTGGCATGTGACTTCTTATACTAATTGGATCACTTAGTTTTTTTGGCATCTTTTTCTTTCCTGACTTCAATTCTTGTTTCTTATATTGATTCATAAATAGTGCTTGACTTCCTGGTCCTCAACCCTCTCTCTACGTCCTTTTTAACTTAGATTTCTGCTTCACGTTTTTTACTCTGTTTAAAATACTAAAATTCCTACTTACTGGTTTTTACCTTAGCTTGCTTTTCTGTCTTCATTTTTTGATCCTTAATTTCAAACCTTCTAAGACTGCATCTTCCCGTGCAGTCATTATAGCTTGTTGTTCTGTTTTATTTCATGTCTCACTTGTTGTGCACAATCTCAGTCTTCCACGTCCTGGGCATTTTTGCCCCAGTCTGCACATCCTAAAGGTGTCAGAAAATCTATGCCTTTGATCTTCAACTATGAACTTAGTTTTAAAGTTTTTGGGTTAAATGGCCTAATTATTTGTAATCTCGCTAACAAAAATTAGCTATATATTTCATCTTGTGGGCCAATATTTATTCAGAATGAACTTATACTACCTCAGTGTAGGACATAAGAAGTATCCAACCCGCTATATCCTAACTACAGGGTCTGCTGGAGCCAATCCCAGCCAACACAGGGCGCAAGGCAGGAAACAAACCGCGGGCAGGGCGCCAGCCCAACACAGCATAAGAAGTATTTACAAAGCATTTTAGTCCCAGCCCCTGCTAAGAGTAGGAATTCATGTTTGGAAATGAATGACACTGAAATTTCACAGCACCACTTGCCGGAAATTAACAAAAGAAAAAAATTGACATTGTAACAAATTAATGACATTTAGTTGTTTTCCGATACTAATGCTGAGGCTTCACCACAATAATAATAATAATAATAATAGTCAAAGAAGAAGGAAAACATAATAAGGTAGGATAGCCGAGCTGCATGTAATTGTTGCCACTCTGCAACATTATGAATAATATAATGAACTCCAAGATATAAAGACAGAGACACAAAACGAATGAGAGTAAAGCCTGTCAATGGGCACATTTAATAATGTATGCTCCAGGTATTGTTGCAGCCTATGCTTTTTGGGATGGGCTCCAGCTTCCTCTCAACCCTGCTTGAGATAAAGTGAGTTTAGAAAACGGATAGATGATTGCGTGATCCACAGCCTTACTTTTAGATGAATCATCTCCCTGCTGTTATGCCAAAAGAAAAAGTCTTGTAAAGTAAGAGTCTTATTGAAACTAGCCACAGCTATTCTTGTGCTGCTTCTGAAGTCACATTCACTCTTCAGTATCCCAGTCATCTTCCACTGTGCTGTACCTTTCTGTGTGATCTCTCCTTATTTTCTATGATGCTTTGTTCACCCAGTGTCCCGAGAGTCTCCACCTTCCTTTATTTCCAGCTCCGCCTTTTTCATGGTAATATGCCAGTTACTACAGTACAGTTTGCACCCAAGGTCACCTCTCTATTGATAACTATGAAATTGCTTATGATTCACACATGTGTGCTCAGCCATATTTGGGTCAGAGATTTTTGTTTACATGAATGCTGCTTGCTTTATTACTTTCTGTGGAATGCTGGGTAAATGTATAAATCTTCATTATTAACTCATGTATTGTAAGAGCATTTAAAATTTGGTGCAAAATACAAGAAATGTGACATAGCCATCTCATCACTATTGCAAAGCTGCATTTTACAAGTAACATTACACTGTCATTTCAGCAGACAGCGCTTGGCTTCTCTGCAGAACTGGAGCAATCACGTAATTTTCAAAATTTGTGATGAATATTATTCCATGTCTGTCAAAACAATATCTTTTTACGAGTTCATTGTTGTTAAGTGTTTCCAACACATTCAGCCTTTCCCAGAATGTGCCTGCCGATCTCTAGCTGAACGCCATCTTCTGGCAGCTCCAAGTGAGTTAGGACAGCTCACAGGCTTTCCTAATTCCCAGTGGAGATAGGAGTAGTTGTCTAATTTAGGAAAGTTGATAAAATGCTTTTACTCCTATTCCAAACAGAAGGACCAAAATTGCACCACTCTAAGATTTTGAGCCATTTAGGACCGTTTTCCTACTTTGAGAGCTTGATAAATACGGGCCCAAGTTTCTTTAAATATTATCTGCCTTGTTTCTTAATCTGGCAGAAAATCAAATGTGAGCTGTCTATCATTTTGATAAAATTAGATTTCAAAGACAAGAAGCAGTGTACTACTGTGTAATATATTGTAGTACTTTGGGGACGTCTTGACTTGAGAGTTTTTTGACAGAGTTAGATAAATATAGACAGACGAGATAGGAGGAGGTGAATGGTCTGGTCTTGTCCAAACTGTTCTTATGTAGGATATATTTGTAAAGTGCCCTCTGGAAAAGGTTTTAATGTAAGGCCCACTTTTCTCAAGTAATATTTGTAAGTAAGTATTTCACAGTATTCTGCACCTGACAATAAATCTGAACTTCAACCTATTAAAACATAAATATAAAAACAATAGTGTAAATACAAAAACAAAACAAAATAGGAGTATCGCTTTGTTCATGGGCCTATAAATTAGATTTAAAGAATACCAATTAATATACAGTAGATCACTTGACATGGCAGCTGTACTTTCCAGTGCCCTTTTTTGGAGACAGGAGTTTGTTAATTAAAATTATTCTAATAAAATGATATACTGGGAAATGGTGTACAAAACATTGGGCTTTGTTTAAAAACCTAAAGATATAACATTTATATAGACAAAAAAAAAATAAAATGGATACTTTAAATGTGGCACTATTATGTTTGGTCGCATCAAGCATCTGTTGTAGGCTGAGACTGCTGTGACAGTAATGTGAAAAGAAAGCCGAGCATCCTAGCAGAGTCTCACCATTTTGTTTATGTTTATTACGAAACAACTGGTGACTAATAGGTGATTATGACTCCTTCTGAGGATAATGTTATCCAACTTAATTATCCAAAGTGTGCAGCAATTAAAAATGGAAATGCCACTGATAAGCTGTAATTGTATCAAGCAGAGTAACATTCATGAAGCCCTTAATTCCAAACAGGCAGACCTTTTCAGTAGAAGCAGTGGATTTTAATAAGCATACCCAAGCATTATTTATGCATAACTGTAGCACAATTAGGATATTCACAGTTTGGCAAAAGTGTTCTTTACAATGGTATTTTAAAGTGGCTGATCAAAAATGATGAGTTAGCTGAGCTAGAAAGTAACTGTTTCTACTTAAATCGTTTTACGAAAAAAAATAAATGTGACTCTGATAATACATTGTAAGCCATCGATTGTATTTGCTGAGGACAGCAGCTGAAGAAATAGATTAACAAGACTGCTGTTACTTATCAGCCAAAACACTACTTGAGTCCTGATTTATTACACTTTACATCAAGTCTGTTGGACTGTAATAGAACCAAACAATAGACAGACTGTTTTCAAAGCCACATTCTAGGTTTTTCGAAGAGATTCTTCAGCTGTCGTCCAATAACACAATTCTATCACCCCCATGCAAGCATATTTTTCTCCATTCAGCTTTAATGTAAAGTGATAATCATTGTTATGTTGCAAAAAGAAAACAAATCTGGAAAATCTTTATAATCTAATAAATGCTTACTGTAGACTTCAACAAAAAAACGTTCTACTACTGAATCGGTTGGTTACAGGAAAGCCAGTCTTGTGAGACTATAATGAAAATTTAAATATGAATACCTACTTTCTGCTTGCATATAATGATCACGGAAATGTCTTACAATAATAGTGATTGATTACTATGCAAAAAAAGAAAATGCGCACAAGCAAGTATTTACTTAAGATGCATATATAAACCATGTTTTTTTATTTCCATGACAATAAATAATTATTTTTGTCTGAGGCCACAGAAACATTGATGCTAGTGTATACAGAAAGAACGACCCTACAATTTACTTTTAATTAGAGTGCATTGCATACACTTAATGCTGAAAAGTTCATGATATCAATAAAATGATCTTTATTTGACATACAAGCACCACCATTTTGTTCTATACAGGCAAATAAGCAAACAACACACTCGTTTTGCTTCTGGCACTTTTTATATAGTTGAAAGAAAAAGAAAGAAAGAAAGAAAGAGTTTGAGTTTTAAATATACCTTTTATTAAACATTCAACAATCAATACACAAATCAACAAACCATCAAAAAAGGAACATCCTATGTAACCTATGAATGAGTATTCTGCCATAGTTTCAAAAAATTAATTCACCAAAAGAAAAAATATAATGATTAATTCACAAAACAAAAACACACTCCTCATTAACAATTTTACAAATTGCATTCATTGCACACCACTGTTAATATATAAATGTTTGCAAATTGTGGGCCATCCTATAAAACTTGAAATCTAAGAAAATTCTTATTTTTAATTGTGTCTTAAAGAAACTCACCAAGTCAGACTCCCTGTCACTCTTAACTTTTTTCTTCCTAGTGATATAAATGGCAAGCTTAACCTGGCCCAAAAAAAAAATTTGCTAACCAGCTAACATTCTATTTTGCTCTCACATTAACAAAGCCATATATAAAAACCTGATTGGTAAAATAAACACCCAAAACACTTCCAAGTACAGATAAAAGAGGTTGAATCCTAAAACAGAAAAGAAAACAGTGAAAAACAGTCTCTCTATGTTGGCAAAAAGGACACGTCTCTGAGATGTTGGAGTTAATTAAAGACAAAAAAGAATTAACTGCCACAGTCCTGTGAACAATTCTCCACTGCAGATCGCCAGTTCTCTTATTCAATGGTGGACTGTACAGACTGTCCCAAATAGGGCTGACACCCTCCACCCTTCCCAGTTTATCCCTCCAGGGTGTATCCGGGTATCTGCATAGTTGGGACTGGTATCGAGCTTGGACACACACTTTATATAGCTCCTTCCCTTCCGCAGAGTCAAAAGGAAGATATTTAGTTTTTATCAGTATCCTGCTGTCTTCCTCCATTATGTTCTCTTTGGCATTAATTAACAAATTTTTAAACGCAGACAAATCCTCTCGGTAATCTGTAGCTTTGATAAAGTCTTGCAATAAATCCTTAGCTGCTGAAGGTATATTCAAAAAAATCTGCCGCAAATATCTTTCTGCTGTGTGCACAGAGCTCAGACCTAAAGCTGCAGCCACCTTCTATGCGCTCAGCCAACTGAGTAGCTTTGGTTGAATTAAATGTTTTATTTGTAGAATACCAGCCCTGATTAGGCGTTGTATCAGAGATGTTGACTCTACTGCCATGGTAGAGACAACTGGCAACTCTAAAGTCCAATATAAATTTAAGGATCTTTCCTCTACGCGACAATCCAACTGTTGCCAGATTCTCAATACACTTCAGTAAAACTCTGAAACATTACCTATGGGAAAGGAATCACTGTCCATTAAGATAAGCACTCGGTCCAATTTCAGGTTGCCAACTTGGTGTAGGAGAGTACATACTAGTGACTTCCAGGACACAGCCATATGACCAGAGAGTTTGTAGTCTGAAAGCATTTTTTCTGCTACAGATGTCCACCAGTCCTTGTCCTCCTGCACTCCTGGGCAAGTGCAAAATACCTTGATACAGCCAATGCTTTCCATTCTAAAAAAAAACTAATCGACTCCCTTTGTACTTTAGTAATCAGGTCAGGTGGGGGTTCCAGGCATGCCAACTTGTGCCATAGAGCAGATGCAACAAGGTTGTTTATGATTAGTGTCCATCCTCTATATGACAGTTGGGGAAGTAGCCATCTCCAGTGTTGTAAACGGTTTCTGACATTTTCTGCGACGCCTTCCCAATTCTTAATGTCACTGTTTGTACCTCCTAGATGTAATCCCAGGTATTTAATTCCATCTCTTTTCCATTTCAGTCCAGATGGCAACGAAGGAAAAGGACCCATCCATTTACCCAATAGTACCACAGAGCTCTTGGTCCAATTTACTTTAGCTGAGGATTCTTTTTGGAACTCATCCAGCGCAGATACCAGGCCATCCACATTTTGTTGTTTTGCAACTAATACTATGTAGAGAAAATTAGATTACATCTTGCCTGAAGAAGGGCCTGAGTTGCCTCGAAAGCCTGTATATTGTAATCCTTTTAGTTAGCCAATAAAAGGTGTCATTTTGCTTGGCTTTTCTCTACATTCATAATGGCTAAAACGGTACAACACCCTAGTACTACAACAAATACTATGAGATCATCAGCATATGCTGAGTTATTCCAAGACACTGAACACTCAGGAACAGACAGTCCACTCACCACTCTCCTTAATTTGATCAGCATGGGTTCTATAGCCAGGGTATGCAACATGCCAGACAAGGAGTAACCCTGTCTAATCCCTCTATCTACTTTGAACGGAGCACTCAGCCCACCATTGATTTTCAGTACACCCTGAATGTCACTATAGAGCACCCGAACCATGAAAACAAAGCAGGGTGGGAAACCAAATCCCATTAGTACTCGCCAAAGGTACTGGTGCGCCACCAGATCAAAAGCTTTCTCCTGGTCCAAGAAAATTAGACCACCGTGTAATCCAAACAGTTTTCAGATTTCAAATGTATCCCTAATAAAAAGATGTTGTCATATATGAACCTATTTGGTACACAGTAACTCTGATCAGGGTGAATGATATGCCCCAACACCTTCCAACACTTTAATAAAAATTTTATAGTCAGTACAAAGCAAGGCTACTGGCCTCCAGTTCTTAATATTACAGAGATCACCTATTTTTGGAATGAGGGCAGCAACAGCTCTTCTACAGCTCAAGGGGAGGAGACCTTTATCTAAGCACTCTTGAAGAACCGCAAGTAGGTCTGGTCCGATAAAATCCCAAAAGAACCTGTAGAATTCGACAGTAAGTCCATCAATACCTGGAGCTTTCCCGGTGTTTAAAATTGCCATTGCCCGTGAGAGTTCTTCAAGGGTAAGCCCTCCCTGTAAAGCTGGTAACTTCTCCTCTGGCACCTGCGGCAGCCCATTAGTAAAATCCGAACAAACAGTGTCCTGTTCCAGCAGCTCAGATGAGAAAAGAATAGAAATCGATGGCAAATGCCCTAATTTGAAAAACGCTTCTCATCTCATTTCCAGAGGGGTCACGCAAACAATGAATCATTCCACTTTGGCCCTGTTTTCTTTCCAGCCCAAAAAAAGTACTTGGTTGAAGCTTCACACTCAGTTTCTGCTTGAAAACAGTCTCTAACCAAAGTACCTTGGACTTTACAATCAGTCAGTTGTGTGAGGGCAGCCTTTCTCACTTTCAACATGTCCAGGTTCTCTTTGCCCTTAGAGAAGTTAAAGTCCTGCTGGAATGCTGTTATCTTTTCCTCCAGTGCTTTCCTAAAATTATTCAAGCTCCGTGTGACATTAAGAGTATAGTGCTGACAGAACTGGCGAATCTGCACTTACTTTAACAACATCCCACCAATGACCCAGAGAAGTGAACTGATATATCCTTTCACGCCACTGTGTCCGAAAGTACCTAAAACAATTTTTAAAATGGGAGTCCTGACATAAAAGCCCATTAAAATGCCAATGAGAGCTTTTTGACTTTAAAGATGACATAAGAATGTTGCAGGTAACTATTGCATAATCAGAAAAACTGTTTGGCACAATGACACATGAATTAAAATGGTTAAGATGATGGTTAAAAGTATAAAACCGATCAAGCCTGGCAAGTGAAAGAATACCTCCTCTTACCTGTGTCGTGTACTGCCTGTCGCCCCCATTCAAAGCCCTCCACACATCCTTCAATCCATATCGCTCAATGAGCGCTTTCAGCTCTCTGGCAGATCGCAGGTGGGGCTCTGCATGATTTCTGTCCAGTGCATCATTAAATCCCCATCTAAAAACACACATTCATCCAGGTCACACTCTGATAAAGTATGCTCAAGACATTTAAAAAAGCGCACTCTTTCTTTGCCAATTGTTGGCTATTTTCCATGTCACCCTTTTCTTTAAGCATCCACCCTCTTATCAATTCTTAGGCAGACATCGATGTCGGACACACTTGTTTGGATATACCAATGGCAACAACTAAAAAAAAATCTCCTCCCCAGCATTTCTGTTACTCAATTTCTAGAGCATTTTCGCTGTGCGTCTCCTGCAGGTAAGCCACTGTCAGATGCTTCCCTCTCAGAAGTTGCGCACTTTTACTATCTTAAGAAGGCTCTTATAACCGGCAACTTTAAGACTACCAATTTTTGCATTCCCTTCAAAACTTCTTTTTTTAAAAGCAACTTGCTCATCTGCCCCACAGTGTCTTTTAACAGCCTTTGGCGTTTTGACGTTACTCTCAGAGCCGACACACTCCATGTCCTTATCACCCCATATGCTGGGGATCACTGATTTTTTAGCAGAGTCCGATACCTCCAAGACACCCGACTCATTAGCAGTGTTTCTTGACTCTGATACAGGGTGGTCCTGATTTCCATTATCCCTATTCAGATTGGGATTGGCATCAAGCTCGCATTTGAATCGCTGATCAATTGGACCAATGTAGTCTGAGCGCTAGCAGCGTGTTCATTCTGAGCAACAGTGATCCCGCCACTACTTCTTGCTGTGTTATTAAATGCAGACACCTTCTCTGCCGCATCTGTCTGATCCCCAGGGGGGTCACATCTGGGGTCAGTTGTTTGCCTGATTCTGCAGCCTTATCAACATCTGTGCAATCTCTGGCTACATGACCAGCTTAGCCACATTTAAAACATTTCATCGGTTCCGAGGTAACAAAGATAACATATTCGTAACCGTCCACTCAGAACCTCAACGCTACATTTAACTCATCCTCTGTATTTTTTAAAATCATTAAAACTTGCCTCCAAAAGACATCACATGTTTCTTCTGGGGTGCTTTACATCCTAAAGGTATTTGTTTAATCTGCGAGATTACATGTCCATAGCAAGATAGCTCTCTTTCAAGGGTGTTGTTAGAAAGAAAAGGAGGCACATTAGATAAGGTAATCTTTTTTGCTGGAGTTGTAAGAGGCATTATGGGAGTTAAAGTGTCCCTTATAACAATTCCATTTTCTACCAATCTATGAACAAAATCTGTTGTAGCAACAAACACAGGCTGAACAAACATTGTCACATGTCACATTTCCTACAGCCAATACACATTCTTCCAAAGAACAGGTCGCTTCTGGCATTATCTTCACTCCATGTTGTCGGGTGAGTTTTTCAAAATCACCTTTCCGAAAATGGACCCCTCTTGAGGAGGCCATTCTGGCCTTCCTCAGAATAAACCACTCTAACAAAAAGATAAACAGTTAGAAACAGAATATCAATTAAGAACAAAAAAGCAGGAAAAACAGTAAAATCACAGACCTTCAAACTCTCCCACTTTCTCACCACTCTCGCGAGAGAAAGAAAGAATCTTCTACATAAACCTTTGAAAATCCAGCCATTCACCTTGTTTAGACATGACTTGATTTGATTTTGTCAAGAAGCCTCCTAAAGCTATTGAAACAGGTTTTCTATCTACTGATTGCAGAATTCATCCAACTGCTATATTTTTTGTTAATTAGATTTTTTTACTGTAACCCTCATTTTTTTTTTAATGACATGCCATCTTTTTTCTATGAAGATTTAAAAACCATCAATTTAAAATATAGTAAGCGACATCATAATAAAATTCAGAGATTATTTTCAATGTTAGGTGGAAGAAAACTGTTCAGATTGCAAATAGTTTATATACTGTTAAATATACTGTATAATATATAAGTTAAACAGAGTAAACCATGGTAAACTTTTTTTAGGGGTAAAATATGTGTTGCAGCATCATCAATGACACTACATCACAGGGCATACTGTTGAAGACACCCACAATCTCTCATATGGGGTCCAATTTTGATTTTTTAATTAACCTAAAATATATATGTTTGGAATGAAAATAGGAGAGTCTCAAGAAAAACCTACACAGACACTGGAAAAACATATAAACACTGCATAATATCTTGTGCCCAAGGTCTAAAAGCAGGGTATTGTAGTGTGATGAAGCAGGACTAACCCCTCATTAAAAACTTAAGACACTGTAATTGAAATAGACAGCAGGCATTATTGTTAAAAGGTCTCAGTATATTGGCACCATTGACACTTTAGAAGAAGAAGAAATTGCATTTATGTTCAAGACACTCACAGCACTTTACATAGAAAGGAAGGAGCCTCTACAACCACCATCAATGTGCAGCATCCAGCTGGATAATGCAACGACAGCTATTTCATGCCAATACACTCAACACATATTACTGTAGTTATTAGGTGTTAATAGTTTGCCAGTCAGAGATGAGGGAAGATTAGGAGGCCAGGCTGTGATCGGTGATTCAGCTGGGACATCAGGAAACATGCTACTCTTTATGAAGCACACACAAGGATCTTTTATGATCACAGAGAGTCAGGACCTTGGTTTTATATTTCATCCAAACAGCAGCTCCATTTTTGCAAGACCTCCTCCAGTAGCAACCCAAGCTTTTCCTAGATGGTCTTCCATCCAAGTACTGGCTGAGGCCATACATGCTTAGCTAAAGGTGAATGACCTGTTCTGAAGTTCATGTGGTATAAAGGAGACATAAAAGAGAGCTGGAGCACCACAGCCATATGTAGAAGAGCTACAGTATTGCATTCCACTGAGTGCTAAGCAGAGTACCTTCATCAAGAAGAGTTCATTTTTGCCTCCAAACAACAGCCAGCAGAAATATCGGTATACAAGAGTTTTTTCTCAATTATTCCAAACCATGAGCATGTTTTTCTAAATAAGATGGAAAATTTACTTGTGATGTTACAAATTGATAGAAGAACTGATAGCAAAAATTGATTACAGAAGTTTCATGTTACTAACGCTGTAATAATATTTCTACTTCAAAATAAGTCTGTAGATTCATACCTTATTGCAGTATTTAGTGAATCCACAGTAATCTTGGGAAGTCAAACATGGTCAAATTCACATTTAGAAAATAGCAGAACAAGAGGTAATTTGAGAACATACTTGTTGACCTGATGAACGTAGTTAAGAAGGAATCAGCTACATCATCCCTGGTATCATGACAGGAATCAGGTCAAAACACATAACAAGTCCTGGAAGCTGTGGTATACAAATGGGAAACAAGTCGCAATGGGAATGAACAGATAACATGCTGCACTCCCTCTAGTATATGCATGGGAAACAAGTCAAGGCACCAACTGGAGCAAAAGATTACAGTCCTTGGCTATAAATGAATGAATGTAAACAAGATTCTAACAAACTATAATTGATGTAAGTTGTGTCTGTTTCATAGGGATATGTACAGACATCCTTTGTAAAGACACTTGCTGCAGCAGGGAGATTTAGAGGGTATCATTTTGGGATGCCAAAACTAAAATGCCCAGTAAAGATTGAGGGCAGACACAAAAACAGAGAGCATGAAAGGGCCGTGCTCCTGGATTATCCTGGGTTTGCCTGTACTCTCCCTTGGTTGTTGTATATGCTTTTTAGAAAGTATACTCAAACACTTAAATGTTTTTTTAAATATGCTGTCAATTTGATGAAACAATCTCTACTCGTAATGTTTTCTGATATATTGGCAGAACTACCTGATTTGTAGTAAAGAATACACACAAATGTTTACCACAAAAAAGACTTATAATTTGCACAAAGCAAACATAATGGGAAAATAAAAACTCAGCAACTATAAATTATAGATGGTGTCACTTCAGAAAACTTCCAAACCAGGCTCAAAATTCCAAAAACCAATAAAGCAAAAAGACAAAAATCATCCAAAAAAGACAAATTAGGGCATTATTAAAAAGGTAAAACTGAAAAGATCAATGTACAAGAAAATTCCAAAAACAGCATAATGATTTTGTCTTACCAGACACTACAGCAAGAGATAAAAAAAAAAAAAACATTCAGAAGAACAGAAGAGAACCCAAACAAAAAACAATTGCTAGTGAAGCCAAAACAAACAGCAAACAATTTTTTGAGTACTACTCTAGTAGAAAAATTATACCAAAGCATTGAAGAACCCATTGAGACACAAAGGGAGGGCCTATTGAAAATGAGAAGGAAATAGCAATTGAACAGAACAAATATTTCACCCAAAAATTTGTAAAAGAAGAAAGAAAAGGAATGCCCATGCAGAAGAAAAAAATCAAGCCTTGAATTTTTAAATTTTATAATGAAAGAAAGAATAATAAAATTACCAATTATATTGAAAAAATGGAGAACATCACCTATAAACCCTAATTAGGCATATTTGAGCAGTTACTTGATAAAGGAGAAGTACCCAAAGATGGGATAGTTGTTAATGAAGGTGCTTGGTAAATGAGACAGGAGCGACTTTGTGTGTTTGTTAGAGTATGTCCTGTGAGAAATGTCATCCTGAATTGGTTCCTGCATTGATGGAGTAGTTTCAGGTGTATCCAACTAGAGTTGCCATCACCCAGGAAATGCAGCTCTTTTAGATATAGTGCTAGAGTCAAATGTTACAGTCTCCCCTCCATCTGATTAAATTTAAAAAAGCCTATGGAGAGATATTTGTAAACTCTTCAATATACCAAAAGGAAACTCACCATGATGCCTTTCTTTGTCTGTTGACAGACTTCCTGAATGTATGCATTATTATTGACGTCTTTTGACTCATGTATCCCAGACCAAGCCAAATGGCAAATGACAACTAACATGAATACATTTTTCCTATTCGAAAAAGTATCCAGCTTCTCTTCTCATTTAAAGTGCCGCAGCTTTTTAGTAAATTTACTATATGTTTAATGACTATGTTCACAGACCAGAACAACACCTGAAAATTGTAACAGCTTCCATAAAATAGCTATTTTACACAGAAGAGCAATTTACTAAACATTGATTGCTACATTTGCGGTTATAATATCGGAATAACTAAAATATATTTGAATTTCTCACTTAAGTGTTTTGTGAGTGCAACAGAATGATTGGATAATGTACAAACTGTAATGAATCTTATATTTTAGAGTTAAAAACATAAATCAAAGCATAAGAACTACAAAGGTTGTAGATCAGGTACCTCCAAGTATCACCAAGTAAATATGAAAGATAATGTTTCAGACTGCAGTTGATTACTTCATGGACTTTACCTACAAGGGTCTTCAGCTATTTTTTATTCTACCAGGTTTTTAAAAGCCCCCTTTGCACTCTCTAACACTACCAGAAATAATCCTGCACCATATGGACATGAGGAGAACTGGCACCCTGCACAAATACACCATAAAGCAATAAATCAGAGAGCATTATAAAAACTAATCCTGTAATCACATCAAGCCAGCTTTTAATAAAACGATGTACAAAAATTAGCTTAGCAAACCAATTAACTAAACCATTAGGTAATTAAAGTAAATTGCTGTAAGCAATTAGTCAGTATTAAGAAGGCCACTAAGCAAAAACAATTTAGCTCTAAACCATAATAATTAAACCCTTTTAAGTTTCGATGCCAACCATTTCACAAACTGAAATGTGTCTACTTCTTGATTCTCCTGGGAAGGCAAGCAATGACACAAGTTCACAGTTAAGGAAAAGGTCTCATATTTATTATTAGAACCTTACTGCATATGTGTAGATACACACAGTAAGAAGATTAGGAACACTGTAGTGATAGTGGGGATGACCTCCTTTAAGTCTCAAAACAGTCTTGAATTATTTGTAGCATGGATTCCACAAGATGTTCGAAACATTCCATTGAGATTCTGGTCTATCTTGACATGATTGCATTACATAGTTTGTGCAGATTTGTCAGCTTCACTTTCATGCTGAGAATCTCCTGTTCTGCCTCATCCCAAAGGTGTCCTGTTGGATTCAGATCTGGTGACTGTGAAGGCCACAGAAGAACACTGCACTTATGGTCATTTTCATGAAACCAGTTTGAGACGTCTTTTGCTTTGTGACTTGGTTCACTATCAGGCTGGAAGTAGCTATTAGGAGACTGGTATGTTGTGGCCATGAAAATATACAAATGGTCAGCAGCAATACTCAAATAGACAACAGGATTCAAATGATGAGTGACTGATTGGTATTAACAAGCCCAAAGTGTATTAAGAAAACATTCCCCAGACCATTACACCACGACCACCAACCTGGACTGTTGACACAAGGCAGGTTGGCAGTATGGATTCCTGTTATTTGTGTCAATTTCTAATCCTGCTATCTGTGTGCCTCAGAAGAAAAAGTGCATCATAAAACCAGGCTACATTTTTCCAGTCTTCAGCTGTCCAGTTTTGGTGAGCCTCTGCCCACTCCAGCCTCAGTTTCTGTTCTTGGCTGACAGGAGTGGAACCCCATATGGTTTTCTGCTGTTGCAATCCATCTGCCTCAAGGTTTGATATTTTGCACATTCTGAGATACTTGTCTGCTCACCGCAGTTGTACAAAGTAGTTATCTGAGTTACCATAGCCTTTCTGTTGCTTGAACCAGTCCTCTCTGAGCAGTCATCAACAAGGCATTTCCTTCCACAGAACTGCTTCTTACTGGAGGTTTTGTTGTGTTTCACACGATTTTTAGTAAACTCTAGAGGCTGCTGTGTACGAAATCCCCAGGAGATCAGCAGTTACAGAAACACCCAAACCATCCAGATCACTAGGACTTCTGGTGCTTGATGTGAACATTGACTGAAGCACCTGACCTGTATCTGCATGATTTAATGCAATGCACTTTTGCCACATGATAATCTTATTAGATAATTCTATAGAGAAGCAGTTTTACAGGTGTTCCTAATAATCCCAATAATTACTAATATATTATATGTACACACTGATCAGCCATAACATTAAAACCACCACCTTATATTGTGTAGATCCTCCTTGTGTTGCTAAAACAACTCTGACTCATCAAAGCATGGCTTCCACAAGACCTCATGGTCCAGTTCTGATACTCACTATTGCAGGCACTTTCGGTGGTGGACAAGGGTCAGCATGGGCACTCTGACTAGTCTGCGGCTACACAGTCGCATTTGCAGCAATCCATTATGCATTCTGTGTTCTGCAAACTGTCTCTCATGGTCAGCTTTAAGTTTTTAAGCAATTTGTGCTAAAGTGGCTCTTCTGTGTGATTGGATGAGACAGGCTATTCCTTTCTCAACATGCACATCAGTAGGTCTTGGGTGCCCATGACCTTGTCACCAGTTTACCGTTTGTCCTTCCTTGGACCAATTTTGGTAGGTAGTAACCACTGAATACAGTGAACACCCCACAATACCTGCTGCCTTATAGATGTCACTTGTCCAGTCATCACAAACATGTGCCCTCTTTTCCTGCTTCCAACACATCACCTTCAAGAACTGACTGTTCACATATCCCACCCCCTGACAGATGCCATTGTAATGAGATAATCAATGGTATTTACTTTATTTGTCAGTGGTTTTAATGTTGTAGCTGACTGGTGTATATACAGTAAGCTGTTAATAGGTTTCACTTTATGGGCCTGATGCATGTTTGTATTTAAGTCGAAACCAGCTTGTCTGGATGTCAGTGTCTGCATAGCTCAAAATTCAAATAAAATTAGAATGATAGCTCCGTTAAAAAAGTGTATTGTAAGTGTGAGAGCTTTTAGACAGTAGAGAATATTAACCAGACTAATATCTGACATTAGGTATTGAGAACCACCAACACCCAACTCCATTTATTCATACAGCATATCAGGGCACTGGATCAGATGGGTGAAGGCTACCTTCACACTTATTCCTTGGACACAGGCATCTATTTGTCTTAATTTCTCCTACACTCTCAAAGTGTATTAAAGTCTTCCTGGGAAGAATATGAGTCTAGTAAATAAGGGTTATTACTAAATATTTGTCATCATAGTGTGCAGTAGGCTGCGATCACAGACTAGTGAATGCTCATCAAAAATGTGCAATACGTGTACTCTACAAACCAGGAGATGTATATATGAGAATATAATTTAATGATGGACAAGAGTGTGCATACATAAACAGAATAAATTAGATCAAATTGGGCTAGGTTAAATGAGGTAGGCATTGTGGTGTAATGATTAGCTATACTAATTCAAATCTCCAGGGAACTGGAAATGAACCCAGGGCTGATCACTGACTCTTCTACATGGATCATCCACTGACTAACAAATTTATCTCCCATCCATAAGAGGTATAACTGGCAAATCTAACTTTACCATATTCATTCAACAGGCATGTCTTTTTGGAATAGATGGAGTCCCTAGAGAAAAATGAAAAAAGATATGTGGAGAGCAATGAGTGACCTTAGCATCACTGGGTCTGTCCTCAGGTGGTTTGAGTCTTACCTCTTGAGCAGGTGTCCTGGTGTAGAGAGATATCAAAGGTGCACTGGGCAAGCACAAGGATGCTGGGCACTCTCCTCTTCTCCCTATAAACCTCCACACTAGTCCATCTTATCCAGTTTCTCTTAACAGTGCTATGCTGATGATATGCAGTTGTTCCTTACAGAGGATCACATGGTATCAGCTAGAATCTCTGCATGTTTCATTGATACTCTGATCTGGATGAAGAAACATAAACTCCATCTCATCCTGGGAAAGACAGACCATATTGTTATTCTAGCTCATCTATTCAGCACCCCATCACTGCTCAGCCTGGTTCATTATCACTAACATTCACCAAGTTGGTATGCAACTTTGGGGTGGTGATTGGCGACCAGTTCTCCTTTAGGAACCATGTTGCTATGGTCTCTCAGTCTTGCAGGTTTACACTGTACAATATCCAAAAGACCAGGCTATACAGTATATAACAGAGTAATGCTACAACTCCTGGTCCAAACTTTGGTCTTGTCACGTCTGAAGCACTACAGCTCTCTACTGGCATGTGTCACCAAGCCACTGCAGATGATTCACAGTGCAGCAACATGTCTAGTATTCAACCAGCCGAGGTGGGCACATGTCACTCCTCTTTTCAGATAACTACTTTAGCTTCCACTAGAGGCACATATTAAGTTCAAATCCTTGATACCTAACTACAGAGTACTCAATGGATCAGCACCTAAATATACTAAGACACTTGTGAGGTCCAATGATTCTTGCCGACCACTCTAGTCAGCTGATGAATAGTGTCTGGTGATGCGTGGTATCAAATCTCAGCCCAGACTCTTTTTTAATGTGTAGTTCCTAGCTGGGGAACAAGCTGCTCACCTCCGTTCACAATTCTGACTCCCTCAATGTGTTTTTAAAAGCATTTGGAGACTCCCTTGTTTGGTGAATTTCTGTCTAACAGTTTAGGCTTTTGGAACCTAGGAACTGTAACTTGCTTTTATTTTGTGCTGAACTCATCACTTGTGATGATCAATTCTGTAAGCTTGTCCTGTAACACTTGTCCTCAAACTGCCTGCCCAGACTGATGTTTAATCGATTATGTTGATCTGTTTTGTAAATTACTTTGAACAATAGATTTTGTTAAGCAAATAGATGTAAATGTATAACTACACAGCTTGAATTCAAACTGAGGACAGTGCTAACCACTGTGGTATCAATCTGCAGATAAAGCATGTAGAATTTCCTTTTCCTTTTTTATTGTTATAATTAATATTTGATAAATGTTGAAAGAAAATTTCTCTGAGACATTAATACTGTACATTCAGAAAGGAACAATAGAATTGTTAGGCTACTTCAAGGGATCGGTTTTAGTGTCACTGACATTTTGAGACACCCACTAAAGCCTGCCATTCTTTTCTTATGTGCATTGTGCTAGTTTTGTATTTCTTGTACCATAAAAATTCCCACCCATTTTATTTAATGATCCTGAAGTTGCAATTGCTGAGAATAATACATTTATCAACACTTGGATGAAAAACATTATGTGTACTGTACACAGTGGGGGGCTAATTTCAAGATAATAGGAGGAATTTTTTAACAATATACATAAATATGTTTTAGATCATTTTCCTAAAAAAATTTTAAAAGCCTCTTTTCTGCTGTTCATGTTTTAAAGATCTCCTGGGTGATGGAGAAAAAAATGCAGAAAACTACCCACTAATGAGAGTATGTGTGCTTTTCAGGCAATCAAATGAAGCTGCATTGCTGGCAACAAGTACTTTTTCTCTTGTATCCCAATTAGCAGATGCCAGCTTCTTCTTGCAGAATGTGTGCCAGCTGTATCATCCAGAATGAAGCTTTCTAAAAAGAACAACTGAATCCAGCTTGAAATGAAACAGCTGTATCAAACTGCAGATGAGCACGAACAGCTGGGCCTAATTTCTGCTAAATACAGGTGTTTTTGGCAGATGTATTTGCTTCTGTCAGAAGCAAAGCAAAATGTTTACATCTGCAATGCAAAAGTTTATTTTTTATCCAATTCAACATCAGGCCTGTTACTAAATGCTTAATGAAAATTGAACTTGTAAAATTTTTTCGTTGTAGGCAACAGAACAAATTTCCCTATCTCTTATAAAACCTTGCTAATGTATTTCATGCAAACTATAAGCCCATCTATCATTGAGTCTGCTTAAACTAAATAGTCATTTGACTTCTTAGAGGTTGACATCATTTTCTCACACAATAGTCAATATGTGGATCCCCAAGCAGGCCCAGGCCCAAAGGCTAATATTCCCTTAGGAAAATTAAACCAACTGACTCTTGACAGCTAAACCCAGTTGCAGTGGTGTTTTGTCTTGGTAGAGTAATATATTACTCTACTTTCCCCTTTTGTATTATTAATATGTAGCCTTTGTCAGAATGCCTCAAATCTCACAGACTTACCACTGTTTATAAGGTATTGTACCATATAACCTCTCCCCACCTGGCCTTCTACATTTATAACCTCAGGCAATTAGGTGTAGTAAAAGACAAGTAGGAGTTAAGTTACACTTTAAACAATGCATTATTGATAATATTCATAAATAATAACAATATGTAAAGTACATTTGAATATTGGCAACCATACAACCTGATAAATGGTGATGTGTAGTTTCAGATGGCACAAAGACTTGTAAGTTACGGTACTTACAATGTCTCTAGTTAAGTCCTCATTTTTGGTCAGCTTTCTTCAGAACAGGCCGCATATGGCCACCAACTTGTGCTCTTCATTGTGTTGTCCTTTTCAGTTCATGGTGTGACAGAGAGATGCTTCTTCATTGATATTTGTTAGAGTGACAGAGAGAGAGAGGGGTAAAGCAAGGACATTTAGATTTTCTGTCCAACCCTTACAGCCTATAGGGTGTCATGGTACTTAAAGGTTTCTGATACAAGCCAGTTCCAAACAGCCACACTTCAGACCAATGGGGGAATAGAACATCGTCACACCTGCCCCCAAAACCATTTGTTAAGATGAAGCTTGCCAGCTAGGCAGTCGGACTTTCCTGTGGGCGTTTTTCTGAGAGAGCCTTGCAGGGAAACATTTGCCAAACGTGCTTGAGACACTTCCCCCAACCCTGTCGTAAAATTCACTGTCCTGACTTAGTCCTAGCGGTTAAACATGAATGCTTCTCACTAATGTTACACTAATATTACATTGCTTTGCCTAAGTTACAAATAAAGACATACAAAATATTTATTAACTTGTATGCAAAATTTCACACCACAACAAGTGGTAAGAATTTTGGTCCACCTGAAATGTCAGTTTTTTGGTTATATGGATGTAATCTCCTATAATGTAATATTTTTTCTTTACTTGTGTTTCCTATTGAATTTAAACTTGGTGATAGTTGATGCCTTAAATTGGTAGGTTGAATTAGGATATACATTTACATCCATTTATATATATTTGCTTAGCAGACACTCTTATCCAAAATGACATATAAAAGAGTGAACATACTGTAATTGAGTAAACTTCAGTCTAGGGGACTATTTTGGAATAAATATTACAGGACAAGTTTACAGAATTGTTCATCACAAATGAAGACCTCAGAACAAAGTACATGCTAGTTACCCTTTCCTTAGTAACGATAAGTTAGGGCGGAGTGGTGGCTCTGAGGCTAAGGATCTGTGCTGGTATCCCAAAGGTTGCTGGTTCGAATCCCTGTCACTGTCAAAAGAGATCCTACTGTGCTGGGCCCTTGAGCAAGAGCCTTAACCTGTAATTGTTCCAGGGGTGCTGTACAATGGCTGACCCTGCTCTCTGAACCCAAGGGGTATGAGAAAACTAACAAATTCCTAATACAAGAAATTGTATATGAAAAAAAAACAAACAAAAACAAATAACCATATTAGACAGAAATGTCTTCAAATGCCTCTTAAAACATTATGAGTCAACAGTTCAAATGGAGGTGGGCAGTTCTTTCTACTAGTTAGGAGCTATGCATAAAAGAGTCTGAATTGGGATTAGATACACATAGAGATGGTATCACCAAACGCTGTTGATCGGCAGACCTGAGAGGACGAGAAGGCGCATAGAACAGCACATGTGTCTCCATATATATTGGTGCTGACTAAATGACTCTACTATACTATAAGGAGTCAATGTACTGATCTGAAAAGAGCAGTGACATGTGCCCCCCTCAGCAGATTGAACACCAGACACGGTCAGTGAAAGACAGCTGCTCATTGGTCACCACCCCAAGGTTGTGCACTGACTTGGCGATAGTTAGCTGAGCTGAACTGAGATGGGGAGATGAATAGATGGACAAGCTGTGATTACAAGGTGGACCGTCTTTTCCAGGTTGAGCTGAAGATCGTGCTCATTCATCCAGGTTACAATATTAGTTAGACATGCAGAAATTCTAGCTGATGCTGCGTGGTTCCCCGGAGGGAATGACTGGTACATCTGTGTATCATTGACATGGCAATGATATGATAAACCATGGAACTGGATAATGAGGCCCAGTGAGGAGGAGTATAGTGAGAAGATGAGACAACCCAGCACCAATCCTTAGGACACCTCTATGCTTACCTGGTGCACCTTTGACATCTCTTCTCGCCAAGGATCTGCAGAAGAAGTAGGACTCAAAACCACTTGAAGACAGTTACATTAATGCCAAGGTCAGAGATGGTAAGAAGGAGAATCTGATGGTTGACTGTTTCAAAGGCACACCAAATACCTAGATGGACGAAGAAAGATGACATAGTAGCTGTAGCCAGCCAATAATGTGTTGGCAGCCATCACAGTGGAATGGCCTCTCTTGAAGTCTGAGTTATTAGGATCAAGAAGTCCATTCTATAGAAGGAGGGCAGAGACCTGTTTAGAAAAAGCAAGTCCAAATGTTTTGGATAGGACAGGAGAGAGACTGGTCTGCAATTACCAACTTGAGATGGGCCAAGTGTGGACTTTTTGTGAAGAGGAGAGATAATGTTGATGCCTATAACGTTATTTTTTGTAGCTCCACAAAATACCAACTGGATGTTTAGCCTGTGAGCATCAACAGCCGAAGTGCTGTATGTTGTGCATAAATAAAGACCAACACCTTGCCTTTCTTCGGCTTTAGTGAGGGCAGTCTCAATTTGAATTAATTAGTGACTGTGATTTTCACGATTGCTTTTTGGAGAAATGACAAAGATGATGATCACAATATTTTCCAGTTTGAGTCGTGTTCTTTATTGAATACAAGGACTTGACCAATTTGCTGTTGGATATTATGTTTTTGCCCACTTGCCAGATGTTCATGCAAATTAACTAATGCAAAAGCAAATTAAATAAATGCAATAAATGCAAATAAACACTGGCATTTGCTTGAATAAAGTGCTTTTTATTTGACATGTCGGTAGGTTGTTCTGGTTAGCAACAGAAGCTAAGTGGGGGTGGGGTGGGTCAAATTTATTGTCAGACCCAGGATCTATCATTGCAGTGACCTTCTGTAATGCACTGCAAACTGGTATGAACTCACTGGGCCTAGGAGGGTAAGTCTTGCTCCAGTTCTACAACGATGGGTGGGCCATAGATTTCTTTGGAGGCGCTAGAGATTGAGTTTTAATGGTTAAATCATATTTTGACATTGACATTACCATAGTAAACTAAAGACATGATGTCAATGAATTTAAATGAATAAGCCCTCAAGTTTCAGTTGGCCTAGCATGGCTTTACGAAAATGTAAGAATATTTTCAAAAGGTCTTTAATGTTGCCACCCAGTAAGAATTAAGCAGAAAACACAAATCTGCACAATATTAACTGTCTGCTTTTTCAGAAAATTCATTGACAACATAATCCACTTCCTATGTGTAAGGTAAAATGACAAGATTCTTTTTTTTCATGCAACATAGATCATTGCAAAGTGTTCTTTATTTTGGTAGTAAGTAGAGGAGGGCTCATGTTACTTTCAAATTCTGATTTTAAATCCTGGTCTCCATCTATAATAAAATCCTGTGTAAAATACTCAACATGTGTTGCCTATGAACCTCATTTGTTGTGAGATGTTCAGATCCTTCTTGCCACAGGTTGACAAAATTATTGAGCTGGCAATAACAACCATTTGGTGTTTTGAAGAAGGTTCATCCGTTGATGTGTCAGCTCACTCATTGAGCAAGTCATTGTCACCCTCTCTTACGTTTTACAGTGCGTGAAAAGGTACATGTACTATGTCAGTTGCACTGGACTAATCAATATCCCTAAACTGAAGTATGACATTTGCTGGCTTCAAAATGCTCAGAAGACAGATCAGAAATCAGTCAACTTAAAAAGAATGTCATATAAATGTTGTATAACAATAGAATTGGATGTTTTCACATTTAATTGTTATACAACCTTAAATCACAGTGGATGAATTTTGGTCTTTTTGACAATAATCAACAGAAACAGAACTCTTTAATGTCAAAGTGAAAACAGATCTCTGCAAGGTAGTCTAAGTTAATTACAAATATATAATACAAAATAATTGATCACATAATATGATACACATTGGTCATCACTGGAGCATCCAATTGATTGTAGAAATCACAAAATTAGTTTAATGGAGCTCACCTCTCTGGGGTTTTAATTGATTGTAGTATAAAGGCCCCATATCTAGAAGGTGTCAATGTTGTGGTTTAACCTACATAATGAAGACAAAAGAACACTCCAAGCAAGCACAAGTCAGAAGAGACAAATATACAAATTACTGAATTTCCCTTGGATAAATCAATCATTGGTAAATTACTGATAAATCAATCATTAAGAAATGGAGAGTGTAAACACTAGAGGGCACTGTCACTCCTCTAACCCGACAGACAGAAACTGACAACATGAGTTAAAAGCACCAAGAAATTATTTCTTTCTTTCTTATTCTTCACATTGCTCTCCAGTCACCACAGCCACAGGTAAACAGGCAATAAAGCATCACAAACCATACAATTATTTCTTTTTCTCTCTCCTCTACTCCTCCCAGAAAGCTCTGTCCTCTGCCTCCCGACTTCAGCTCCTTCACTGGGTGCAAGGCCGTCCTTTTTATATTGGCAAACCCAGAAGTACTTCTGGGCTTCAGCTCACGTGTCCTGTCAGCACTTCCGGGTTGGGAGGGAATCTTGTCTCCCATTGTCCTTCCATAGCATCCCATGGCGGCACCCATGGCACCCAATAGGGCTAAGGTACCGAACTCCAAGTCCCATGGTGCCCTGTGGGAATCTGGGGCACCACTGCACTCCAGGGAAGCTGCCATCTAGAGTCTCGGGTAAAGGCAATGCCTTAAAGAAGCTGCCTTCCCCCATCCTTCCATATTTTGGGCATCCCGGCCAGGTTGGGTTGCCAGCTGTCTCTTACAAGAGTAAATTTGTCTAGAGCAGGCCATCCACAAAAACTGGGCGATTATGCAAGAAGAAGACTAATGAAGGAGGCCAACAAGAGGCCTATTTTTTTATAGGCACTGTAGTTTGCATCCTGGCACGCTAATTTCACGTTCTTCTGGCTCATCATTACATATAAAGCAGATAAACAGATTTTTAATGTTGTATTTATTTCAGTTGAATCAGCAGTGCCATATTTTTGTTTCATATCTCTTGGACCCACATAGGATAAAGTTTTAATAATTTTATTTGGATGTATTTTGCAATTTGACTGGGTATATGAAAAACTGTCAACAAGGTACTCTCCTTTATCTATCGTGTGTTTAAACAACTTAAAAAGCTCAGCAGCTAGACATCCCTCCTCAGGCTCACTGTTTACTGTTTTCTGATCACCGTGAACAGGAAGCCAATTAACTGCTAAAAATATGCCAATATCATCCAAAATGGTACTGTATTCTTTTGGATCTGTTCAGAGCTAGGCAGAGAAACCATGGTAAATTTCACCCCATGCAGTGGGAGCTTGCAAATGACATTGACTACAAATATACATCTGAAGTCCCAAAGCCACATACTAGAGCTGCTTTCCAGTTTCTAAGATCAGTAGAAATAAATTAGTGCTTTTCTGAGAAAGCACCATGCATCTTTCAGGGAAAACAAAAACATACATCTCAGCCAACAGAAACTGGTGCCAGGCGTTACTAAAGCTGTACCACTCATAAGTGCTCTAAAGATATGTTTTCAAAATCATCAGCTGAGGATTATCTTTATTTAAATCATATGGAACTCATGACATAGTCCTTCATTCATGTACATTTGACACTTTTGCTTGCCACAGATGAGGACGCTTGTGCGTTTTCATCATCCTCCTTCCTACAAGACATAGTGGATAGACTTCCGGTGGCAACAGCATGGCTGCTAGCAAGAATCTAATGAACACTACTGAATACTGCTGTCTTATTGCACCCTCCATTCCAGTCTTTGTCCTATACGCAACCCTCACTGGGTCCAGGTGGTCATCCAAAAAAGGATTCATATAGTCCAGCATCAGCCTCTGAAAGGTCTTCATAATGTAAAACACAAGTGCCACTGGTGTGTACTGATTAGTTGAACAGGAAAATGCAGGATGTTTTCTACTGCAGTGGACAGTCTAAACAGGTGACAGAGGAAGTCGATCAGCACAGGCCTGAAGAACTGAAAGACTGTCTCCATCTGGTCCTGTGGCTTTTCTTGTGTGCGGCCTCCTCACTTGGTCTTCAGTTATGGACAGCCCATACTGATGGTCAGAGGTGGACTCATTTACCTTTGGATTGATTTATTTGGCTGACACCTTTATCCAAGGTGACTCAAAAAATTTATGATGCAACTGGTTACATTTCTTTTGGTTTTCCAATTGGAGCACAGGCAGTTCAAGTGACTTGCTCATGATCACACAGTGTTAGTAGTGGGATTAGAACCCAAGGTTTGAAATACAAAAGCTTTAACTACTACATAGGCTCCTCACTGGCCATTCCAGCTGACATGGAAGGAGTTGCTGATGTAGTAGGCATGATGTGGTTGGATTAGTCTTTGGAAGAAGGTGGCAATGAGAAGGAAAATCTATTAAAAAACTTGTTCAGCATGTTAGCTTTATCTAGTCTCCTGCTAGCACCTGAGACCTGGATTTCTTGAGTCTACTAATTATGCTGAATCCATTCCAGACATCTTTCATAAAACTGTCCTCTTTTCTTCATTACTTTTTACTGCCTATTTTGTGTACAATTCTGGTTTGTACATTGGTACATCAGCCCTATCACCTGGAAAAAGAATATTACAGAAATAAATAACCGTCATTCATTTTATAATTTATGGGTAGATTATTTCAGTCATGATATCACATGGAGCCTATCATAAGCCGTTGAAAGTTGAGGAAATCTCATAGGATTGTGAACTGCACACTAACACATTAAATGCAGCAAACCGCCTTGTAAAAATATTGCTTAAATAATATAACCTAAAACTAGCTGGCCATTTCAACTTCCTGAATTTGTTGTTGACATTGTACATTACCACTTAAAATAAATCTGTAGGGAATTATAATGAAAATTAAACTGCTAATTAGCTACCAGGCACTGTTTGTGTTGGATGACAGCGTTTACCTTTCTGAAAATGTGTGAGTAGTTTAGCTTTGATTCTAGCAAATACAAATCCACATTAGACTTGCTGAATTGCTGTCAGATGAAGATTATTTTTGAGATTGTTTTTTTATTGCATATTGAAGAAAAAGGTTTTTAAAGCTCAGCTTTTACTAATTACCCATGTGTTTCCCAAATAAAGAACTTAAGACAGCATTGCTGACTGTGTTATATTTTTACCACTACAGGGAAATACATTGCACTAGTTTTAGAAGGGAAAACCAGGTGTCATCACTTTTTTCTATATTTCATATACTTTAATACATTTGGGATTCATTATCAGTGAGTTAAAATTACATTTTATTATATTAATTTAAAACAATTGTTATAGGTTAACTGGAAAAATAACATAAAAGTCGCAATTTATCATCACATCTTCTTGGATGGGGGTTGAATTGAATTTAGTTTTGTTAAGTTTGACTTGTTTGTATGGAATGTTACTTGCTTTTAATAAATTCAATAAAGAAAAAAAATCAGATCTTTGTGGTTACTCATTAACTGCATTTATCAGTCATATTAACAGCAACATAACTTGTTATTTACAAATTCTGGTATATTTCTAATTCTAATAATTTGGCATTAATTGGAAAAATTTACATCTGGAATTCTATTGTAAAGGAACCCCAGCAAAGACTGCAATTGCAACAATAGTACCAAAGAACAGGAAAGAAATTAGGTTGGAAGATGCCCAGGTGCTGCCAGGTACAACTGCAACACTATCAATACCAGGGGGGCAATATTGTATATGAAACCTCAAAGCGAGTGACACCAGAGGCAGTAATGTACATAAGTTCAGTACATTGGGGGGATGATGGAAAGCATGCATGGGGTCCCTCATGTTATTGGGACTCAATGTCATTTTTTAAATATATTTTGCTCTGCTCCTCAGTATGTTGGTCAAGTGTCCTGACTGACCTTTTACCAGAAGATGGAAATCCACAAGTGCAGAAACATTACAACACAACACTATGGTGGATTTCTGTCGGAATTAACTCCAGGAGTTCCCTAGTCCATTCCTTAGCTTGGAAGTCATAAATGGGCTTCCTTACTGCCCTGGAAAAACAAAATCTCAATTTTGTGACTGCAGTTATTTTACTTGGAAGTTCATGGTATATCACATTTTCTTGCTTCAAGTTTTTCTAAGACTATGGTTGCCAGATTAGAAAATTAGAAATACAGGACACTCTTAAAATCTTGCTCTATATTACTATATATATAAATGTATACATGCCCCCTACACACCCAGACCAATATGCATAAGTTAAAAACATAAAGCAAGGATTTTAATAGGTTATGAGGAAAACAAAAGTAAAATCATTTGAAAATTATTTACTGAGTGCAATTACATACAACACAATTTGCTTCAAAACAGCTTCTGCCTTGTTTGATAAATGTCCATTCACTGGAATATTCATCATGAAATTTACTCTTATGTTTTGGCATCTTGGGATGGTTGGATGGATTAGTTTTTAAGTTAGGAAAAAAGTAGGCCATGGCAAGTAGTAACAACACACTTTGTTGACCCTGTATGTTGCAATGCTGATACAGAACTGCACAGCAGCGTGGCTGGAGAGCAAAATGGTAACATTGTTGCTGTCCTCAGCCAACCATAACAGCTGAACAAGCTGCAAACAGGCAGCAAACACTAGTTTCCTCATTACATTTGGGTTATTTTCATCAAGAGAATCTGAGGAAAGAAAGTATAATTACTTATAAAATTACAACTAAGTACTGTAAGAAGGTAGTAAAAATATATTTTTATTATGAAATTTGAAAATGAACTAAATACAGGGACATTTGGGTGTCCCTGAAAAGTCAGTACGGGACAAGGGACAAAATTATCAAATATGGGACATGTCCTGTATATAAGAGATGTCTGGCAACACTAGGTAAGATGAACTGTAATTGAATTGGAATTTTACTCACAGATGTCCCATATGGAGATGCTCTGTGAGACCCTGTAAGCATTATAATGAGACTTTATGTTTTGAAACTTCTTTGTATCTGTCTAAGTCTAAATACATTTTCTTTTAGTTTCTCTCAGTGAAAAACACACATGATGGGTTTAGGTTCGAACGATCAGTCATTTTATGACTGAAAACACCAGGTGGAACATATCTATCCCAAAGGAACTGGACACAGCATAGGTAAACAATGCTGACAAGATAAGGTGCCTGCACATATTTTTATGATTAAAGATTTTGAGACATACTGTCCATCATCAGAGTAGTTTTCTAATAATGTGTAATATCAGAATGTCTAGAAGTTCACATGGTGTTTTTGTCATAAAGGACAGACCTCCTGAGGTTGAGAGAAAGAGAGAGAGACATCTACCTGGATACTGAAGATGCTGTCCATGCATCATCCTGAATTCTGAGTCAAGGTAAGCTTCCTGAAAGACAAGCTCCCTCTCTGTTCTTTTCTTGCTGCTTTGTCTGGGTATTTGTTTTTGAAGCTGTTCTTGAGCTTCTATATCTTTATCAAAAGTATTGTTAAAGCCTTTTGACTTTGAAACATGGGAGTATCTAGGGCTTTATATCCAGACTTTATTGTTAGTCATTACCCTTTGTTATAACATTTAATAGTAGTATTTATTTTTACTCCTGCTACTGTATTTTTTATTTGCTTTAAATCCTGAATAAATGTTGATTGAACTAGAGAGGCCAGAGATAAAAAGAAAAGGTAAGAGGTGTCATGTATAGAATTGAAGGTAGGTGTAGTTTATGTTTTAATATTGTTTTTGTTTATTTTGAGTTAATATTTTTAATGTCTTTATGTTATTTTTATTGGTTTAATATATGGTTACGTATTGGTGTACTGTCATTTTAAATGTGAGCATGTGTCATGTACTTTGTAGGTGGAGCCCCCAAGAGGCACAGCCACCTGTCAATCTCTGTTTGGGAACTGCCCCCAGCCCTATAAAGACAATGGAAAAAGGCAGTTCAAGTGGGAACCATTTCTATTGTTAAGCCTGTTCTGAATTGTGGGTATACTACTTATAATTATTATAAGTTTTTTTGATTATTTTGCTCAGTCTAAAGATTCTGTTTCTTGAATTGTGTTTTCGGGGATTGTTTGTAATGGATTGTCATTTTAGGCAAATCCTTTACACCTTTATTTGCTCTGTGGAACCTTTGGCTATATTTTGTTGGGAATTTTTCAAAAACATCTTTGAATTGGCCCATCTCTGCACAAACTGAGGTTTACGGTAACCCTCCTTTTGTGGGGCTTTAGGAATATTCAAGACAATAGAGGATATTTTGGGAATCACATCCTTTTTAGGCCTGAAAAACAGGAGGCAGGCCATTTATAGTAGGGATTGGCTCAGCAGGGTGAGGTTTATTCCAAGAAGGTAGTGGAGGACTGGCCTGGCCAGTGAAGCCTTTATAGAGCACTTATGAAGCCTCTTGCCCTTTTTGCCTTCATGGAGGCTTCAGTTCATAACAGGAGGAGTGAGCCATATGATCATTTAGACCTTTGTTTAGTTATGCCAAGAAGGCTGTAAAGTTATTATATTGTCCATGCTACAGTAGTTTAGTATAATTAACCCTTACACTCTGTATCATTCTGTTTACCATATTCTTCTTATAATAGGTCCTTTTAAATATACATATATTTGGCATCTTTAGCTTTAATTTGGATTGGCACACTTCATGTGCCACACCACTGATCCATTTTCTAAGTTTTTTGAATGATAGCTCTGGTACCATTCTCAAAGGCCTACTTGTATATTCGATATGTTAGTAATGCCCTTTAGTTGACTGAAGGCATAATGTACCTCGAAAACAGTCCACTTGACCAGGAAAATGGAAGGGACCAGTCTTATTCAGTAATTTTTACTGTTTAAATTCCACTGGTGTTCATTAAAATAAAAAAGCACTACAAACAAAAGTAGCACAGCTGTGTGCCACTGAACTCAAACTCACATTTGAACTTGATGAGACTGTACTGTACTGTACTGTGAACTGTA